>NC_137864.1:9280720-9318220 GCF_963924005.1 Protomyctophum bolini | reverse complement strand
TCGCGCTCGCGTGCACACACACACACACACACACACACACACACACACACACACACACACACACACATCCCTTGCAATAACAATGGCAGCCCCACTGTATTACAAAATACCAGTACATAGAACACTATGACAGGAGAGGTTTTTTTTCCCCTCCCAAATCACAATCAGCTGATTAGTACACCAGGAATCAAGCTGGAGTTCAGACACTCTCATGTTACAATGTAACGCTTAGGTTGCAAGGTTGCCCAACTGTGGTTCACAAACAGGTCATCGCATACTCCATGCTTTTGTGTGCAATAAAAAAATCTACAAAGTAAAGTGTGCAAATATATCGACACACAGATTAAGGCATGTAAGGTAATATGAAGCATTTTAATCTGCAGACTGGTATACGGTGTGGTTTGTCACTAATTGTTTGTCTGTGGTGAAATGTACTCAGATTGTCACCATGCCAGAGTACCTGGGACGACGCTTTGGTGGAGAGAGGATCCGTACCTATCTGTCTGTTCTCTCACTGATGCTGTCTGTCTTCACCAAGATATCGGTAAGACCCGCCACACATACACACACATAACATAACCCTCACCATTTTAAATCTGCAATCTGGAACTTAATTTAATGAATTAAAACATTATTTGAATAACGTAGAAGGGAGTTCCAACCACGCCTCTAGCCTATAGCAGGCCAGTCTGGTGCATCTCAGAAGCCTCTAGCCTATAGCAGGCCAGGCTGGTGCATCTCAGAAGCCTCTAGCCTATAGCAGGCCAGTCTGGTGCATCTCAGAAGCCTCTAGCAGCCTATAGCAGGCCAGTCTGGTGCATCTCAGAAGCCTCTAGCCTATAGCAGGCCAGGCTGGTGCATCTCAGAAGCCTCTAGCCTATAGCAGGCCAGGCTGGTGCATCTCAGAAGCCTCTAGCCTATAGCAGGCCAGTCTGGTGCATCTCAGAAGCCTCTAGCAGCCTATAGCAGGCCAGTCTGGTGCATCTCAGAAGCCTCTAGCAGCCTATAGCAGGCCAGTCTGGTGCATCTCAGAAGCAGGACAGATAACATGCGAACAAGAAGGCACTGGAGCAGCTCAGACGATTTAGGCCCTTGGTTTATTATAACAGGGTGTAAGTAAAAAGTGACAACGTTTCGATGTGTAAGTTACATCTTCGTCAGGTCATAGCCCGAGGGGGCAACACAGTAAGGCTTAAGTGCACACATGGTGCAGGGGGCAGGCTCTTAGTTAACCAATGTCACACAGCCAGCAATCAGTAGTTCATACATATTTTTCACGTGGAACCTACAAGTGAGGAATTATCCAGATGAAAGTTAATGTGCATTGAGACTATAAATATACAGACTATAAATACACAGATAGTACAAAAATAGAACAACATTTTTGGTTTAAGAGACAACTGTCAAGTTCATATTTAAGTAAAGTGTCAAGTACAAATATAGAACAACATTACACACACATTATTTGAATAACATTGTAATGTTATTACAATATAACTAGCAGATCTGCAGTGGTTGGAGGGAATACAAGAACGCTCGTCCCGAAACACGCTTACCCTGGGTCAAATCCGGCGACCTTAGAACCTGGTCACCACCAGATAGTCCTAAACGTAACCTTATTCGGATCCTAATCTTAACGAATACAATATTCGGGGGGTGAGTAGTATATGAAAAGAAAGGGGGCGAGCGTGTTTTGGGGTGTTCGTTCCGGTTACCGCTGGAGGTGGTTTCCCTCCCCTATGACCCTGGTGTCAGGTAGAACATAGACTGTAGTAGTATTTTCAATTGCAAATTCAAGTGCATTTTCTTCTCTGGCAGGGATTCCCTCTTGGAAAACGGTCATTTAATTCCTCTTCATTCACTACGTGTACTGAAGCGGAATCCACTCGTTCTCCAGGATGGAAACAAGCCCTTAGGGCTTTTTTTGTGTTATACTTTATTTAGCATCATTGTATAATCGTACCACTGTACTATTTGCAGACTGTTAATAATTAAGGCATATGTTCTAGTTCTTTTTAACATACTCAATAGAACACAGCTCCATTTGGTGAAATTCCCTGTATCATAACACAGAATACTGTTTTCCCGTCAACATCGTCACAGTGACAACGGAAGTGTTGTGTTTTGTTCCAGACTGACTTGTATTCTGGAGCACTGTTTGTCCAGGTCTGTCTGGGCTGGAACCTCTACCTGTCCACTGTTCTCATGCTGGTGGTCACTGCTCTCTACACCATAGCAGGTACTGTACAGATGCACACACATTATTATACCTTTTTAGATATTATTTCATAGACGTCCTGCTAGGCTTTGGGCCCGTCAGAAACTCCAACGGTGCCCATGGTGGACTATGCATGGCATAGCCAGATAGTATAGCCTGTTCATATTTATCACAATTTAAGAAGAGGTGTCAAAGACAAACATCTCAGGAGATTTGGCTTAGGGCATGGAGAAAGGACTGGTCTAGGAAGCCAGTCTTTTGTGCATGATCATGATCTTTAACTCAATGTCTGCCAATGACTGAATTGACTGATTTTTCAGCAACTCCAGCAGCGCCAACGACGACTTTATCGTTTTTTTCAGACGGGTATAACATGGGACCAAAAAAATAAATAAATAAATTAAAATTAAATAAAAAAATGTATAGAGACTGGCGCTTAGGGACTTTTTGGCACTTCTTAAAAGCGATGGATGAGTTAACTAGACAATTCGCAATTCTGGGGAAATTGTAAGTGTGTTTGCAATTTCCCTCGAGCAGCTCGCTAAGTACAGTACGATGATGATGTATTGACACACATGATGTCACAGGTAACCAGTTTATACAGAATAAGTACCAGTAAGACGCCTGAGGGCGAGAAGTGACCCAGGTCACGTGCACGCATCCGCCTGGGTGACAGCAAACTGCTGGGCGAGCACTGGCGCTTTGGCATGGGGGGTCAGATCAACATATGGAATGAATTCTGTACTGGCCATATATGGAGCGTGTCTTGTGTGTACAGGGTTTGATGAGGGCCCATGCAGGTAGGGCCGGGCCTTAATTTTCTGGCCGGCTGCCAGGCTTGACTGCACTAATAACTTTGGGGCAGGATCGTCTACAGTTTAAATGGACAGGTATCAGTCAAAAGGGAGACATCGAAGAGGAAGGATGGATGGGGAAGGATCAACATACTGTATGGAATGTCAGAACAGGTCAGCTCCATATATGGAGATCTAAGGGTTTGAGGTTTGAGGTGAGATGTAGAATTGCTGGCCAATATGGATGACATCAGGGATCTCCATATATGGGCTTAATATTGATGACATCATGCACGTGATGTCACGAGGCATGACCATATATGGGGCGTGACTGACGGGAAATGCACGACTTCATGGACTATAGTCTGGTTAGCTACTGCTACAACACTAATAAAATATCATTGTGGGAAGATACATTTTACGTCGTCAGTGCGGATTCCAAATATGGATCTGCCCACAGCCTGATGCCAGCGCAAAACGGCAGGTGGATTTTGAACGAATACGGATGTACCTGATGTCTGCATAAGTATGTGGTTTTTTGTTAACGGTTTCTGTTGTGTGTTGATGTCACATGCCCATATATGTACATCCAAATAAATCACACTTGTGTGAAGTGAAGGGCGCTCTTATGCATCATACATCATCACTGTTTATCTATACTTTTAAGCCCTCAGCCAATCAAATCATCGCTGTGGGGTACACACAGACACACAAGGCTGGGCATCGAAAAACTGAAAGTCTTTCCGGCTCAATAACCCCATGGCAATGCAGGGCGAGCTGATTTCATCGTGGCACTGCTTGTATTATACTGTGTATGTGTAGTGCTTTGTTTTAAATGTCCTCACATCTCCAGCATGTCTCTCACTCCCTCCCTCCCTCCTTCTCGCTCTGTCTTCAGGGGGCCTTGCTGCTGTCATCTACACGGATACTCTACAGACTTTTGTCATGATTATCGGAGCAATTATTCTTACCATTACTGGTATGGCATACACATAAATACACCATTAATAATTTGAGGATATAATTGTAATTATATACAATTATTGTCTCTAATTGTGTGTGTGTGTGTGTGTGTGTGTGTGTGTGTGTGCGTTCGTGCGTGCATGGTTTACAGCCTTTAACGAGATCGGTGGCTACAGTAACCTGGAGAAGATGTATAGCAAGGCGGTGCCCAATAAGACCATTCCCAACAGCACCTGCCACCTGCCGCGTGAGGACGCCATGCACCTGTTCAGAGATGCCACCACCGGAGACCTGCCCTGGCCTGGCATGACCCTCGGACTCACCATACTGGCCACCTGGTACTGGTGCACTGACCAGGTACACACATACACATACATACACATACATACACACAGAAATGCTGTCCACATTCAGGCTAGCCATGGGAGACCGCAGGCGTTTTTGTTTAACCATTGGCCAGTGTTCATTTTGACGGCACATTTTGTTTTAGTTTAGTCTTTTGAATGAAATGTCTATTTTTTGTCTATATCTGAAAAGTTTTAGTCGACTAAATCAACATTTTGCCGGCAAAACCTTTATTCTGGCAGGCCTTGATGGCGTCGTCGTAATGGCAGATTTTACACTTGGTTGCATGTTGTCGATCTGCAACCTCACGTGTCACAGCACGACATGTTGTGAGCTTGTAGATCGGATATTGTCAGAACACCCAAGCACAATCCAGTTCTACTCGATCTCTTCTCCACTAGTCCCTCCCTAACATTTTAATCTAGTTTTTATTTGCTGACAAAATTGTCAATACATTTTGTTTTAGACATAATTGTTCAGTTTTTATTTCGTTTTTGTCAGTGAAAAAAGGTAGTCGACGAACATATTCCATCATAGTTAGTCTACGAAATACCACTGGCTGGAGGCCTGAGGCCAAATGTTGGTATGCAGATCCTGTCAAAATGACTTATGGAATACTGTTGTGCAAACACTTTCAACAGGAATTTGTACAAACTGAAATGCTAAGAGAAGCTTAAAAGGATAGAAGATCAGAGGGCTTTAGTTACAACATTCAATGTTCTTTTTTATTTACAACATTCACGTTAGGTCCCACAACAATGTTTAAACATTGTTAATGTTTGTCCAGTAATTTATTTCTTAAAAAGCAGAAAGAGAAGCATGTGTGTCTGAAATGACCTATGAAAAATGCACTCACTGTACTATGATGCTTCATAATAATATACATATTTTAAACAAGAAAACAGTACGTCTGCCATGGTCGTCAACATGCGGTTTGTTACAATCTGATAAAAGTATTCACCATGTTCCCGCCCCCCACAATGCCAGTAACCAATCACAGTGGTGCCCGCAACCCTGAAACTAATCAGAGCCAGATAACCACTGGGTCAGGGTGGACATCATCATTACCTACACAGAATGAAATAAAATAATATCAAAGTGGTCTGCAGTCACAGACATTCCTGGCATTAAGCCTGTTTTGTGATTATGTTAACCCATGTCAGGTCTTCGTACACACGTCTCCCTTTCATTGTTCGTAATTGTTATGTTGAATAATCAACGTAAACATTAACTAGGCAGTCGATCCTTTGCATTCAAACAGTAATATTAAATGTGTCATATCATATGTGTCATATCATCAAACAATCCAGTTCATTAGCTCGTGTGCACCGAGCCTCCAAAGTCCAAAAGCTAGAACATGTTGTGGAAACAGAGTCGACTCCACGCTAAAGAACTATTCAACACGTCCTGAATGTTCAGTAACTTTACACCAACACAGTGTTCCCTCGCTGGCCCACAGGTGACCTAATCCACTGGTTCTCAACGTCAGGCCCGCGGGAACCACAGGCCTGTTCTAATGGAACCTCTGAGAGTGTACAATGGACTATTTGGTTCCATTTGTACACTCTCAGACTAACAGACATCTAAGGAGCCATTTGGACCGCTGGTGGTTCCCATACCTGACATTGAGAAACAGTGACCTAAACTAACTGGCATCCGTTTTAGACTGAGGTGCTTTCTTCTGCGACCCGCCTCCCGACGCGCGCGCCTTAAGGTGTTTCAGATTGGCTAGTTTGGAAAACGAAACGCCAAGGACGCCCGTCTGAATGGCCGGTGGCTGTGGAGAGGCGTGGCCAGTACTCCTGTTGCCCGGGCTGTGTCTCCGTGGAGACCGCCCGGAACGCGTGTCCCTGGGCAACTGTCCGGTGTCCGGCTGCAGGCCTTGACCCTGCCAGTAACGGTGACCTCCGATCACAGGTTCAGATATGAGCGAGTGGCGGCGATAACTTCCTGGTTTGCCGATCACTACTTTGGCTCCTCCTCGCTGACGGTCGCGACCCGGAGACCTCCCTGAGGACTGGAACAACTGTGGGAGGAGAAAGTAAAGAAATAAATGAACAAATAAAGGGAGACAGAGGAAAGGGTTATTATTACGGTGTGGCGTGTGGGTACTGTAAGGGCTGCGGTATCTAGACGTTCCAATAACCTCATTTCTGCATCCTCGCCTCCTCCAGGATGGCATGGCAGTGTTAATGGCAGTGCCTAAATGTGTGACCAACTTGCAGACTTCACATAACGTCAGTGTCCAAACAGCAGTGATTTACGTATGATCGGACATTATATGAAGTCAACAAGATGGTAACATATTTTGGCAGGTCACCAATTTCAAAGTGTGTGTGTGTGTGCGTGTGTGTGTGTGTGTGCGTGTGTGTGTGTGTGTGTGTGTGTGTGTGTGTGTGTGTGTGTGCGACACAAAATAAACGCTCCCAATGTGTACGTGGTTAAACACACCGGTGTTTATTTTGTATGCACACTGATCGTTATTATAACATGGTGATGAAGCGAGTTTTTTCCTATTTGCTTAGGTGATCGTCCAACGCTCCCTGTCTGCCAAGAACCTGAGCCACGTGAAAGGAGCATCCATCCTGGCGTCCTACCTGAAGATGCTACCTTTCATTTTCATCATCCTCCCTGGCATGATCAGCCGAGCCCTCTATCCAGGTAGGGCATGTGCACAAGGCAGGCTGTGGCCTGCCTCGGTTCAGATGGATTTGTGGTGTGAATGTGTCTGCATGCACAAAAACAACTGCCAAAAACCCCAACTCAAGTCAATAAAAGAATCCTCCCCAAAACCAGTTATTATATAACAGCCCACAGGACTCACAGGAGTGCCAACTTGCTCACCAAAGATCATTCTTGGGAACCTCTGCACTCAGTCGCACACATGAATTACTAGTGCAAATGTACACACTGCTATCTTATCAAATGTTACAACAGGAGTTAAAAAGGACCACACCAGTTTTATTGCATGTTAAGCTTATTTGACTACAAGTCACGTACGGTATATACAACTATACGGTTGTTGGTTGTTTTCTAACATTTTGCTAAAACGTCAGGTCTACAAGCTCACAACACATTGCGTTTGTAACATGTCGTGAGCTTGTAGATCAGCTATTTACAGCAAAGGGATTGTGTATTGAAGGAAAAGGAGTAGACCTAAAATAGAGCCCTGGGGCACCCCAGTCAACTAAGTAGGATTTAATTGGATTGGATCTGCGTATCTTGCAGAGACTTGAAACTTGCAAGAAATGTAAATCCAACACAGTGAACTTCATATCGCCTTAATTCTTTCTGTAGTTATGGCATTGCATTTAATACAGATCTAAGTGCAGATTGTTGATTCTAAAATTCTATTTCTGGAGAAACATTGTTTTATGAACCAATTGAAACCATGACTTATTCATGCCAAGTTGCCAACGTGAACATTAGCCAGAGAAGCACCTTAATGTTGTCATTTATACTGTATTGTGATTTAAAGTGTTCTCTTAATGTTTTCATAATTTCATTTTTATTGGATCGCTACAGTAATGAAGACATTTTTATGGAGATAGGGATCGTATTATTAAGACAGAAAGAAAAATCACTGGTGTAGAATAGATCTTTTGAACCTCATACTGTTAGGGAATCATCAGGAATATTCAGGATGAATATTCCTATGAGACCGAGTAGGTTCAGTGATGACTTATTTCCTTCAATGATGAGAGCATCACATGCAGGTCAACGCTACTCTGAAAGTGTCTTGAATACACAGGTGTGTACTTTTTTTTAACTGCCTATTTTTTTGCAAATAAATGTTGTGCTGTTAAAATGTTTCAAAAATATTCCAAATGTTTCAAATATTTTCAATATTATTTTGAAACTGTCTTTTGACTTTTACCTGTCCTATGTGCCTGTGTGGTGACGGGTAGGACCTTACCTGTCCTATGTGCCTGTGTGGTGACGGGTAGGACCTTACCTGTCCTATGTGCCTGTGTGGTGACGGGTAGGACCTTACCTGTCCTATGTGCCTGTGTGGTGACGGGTAGGACTTTTGACGGAGCTTCCGCGATTCGAGGAGGAGAGCGTTGCTAGTGTCTTCTGACTGCTGGGGGTCCCGGAGGTCCACCATGCTCTGGGACAGACGGGCCATCAGGTTGACCCCATCGCCTTGTGCACGTTGTTCACGGCCTGATCCTGTGGTCGTGACTCCATTGGCCAGAGGCTCGCTGGCCGTAGGCTCACTGGAGTCCGATTGGCTGCAGTCGTAGAACTCCTCCTCCGACGAGGGGTTGTCGTTGGCTGTGCGGTCACACAAGACTTTGGTACTGTCTTGACTGCCCTCGCCAACGCTGTCACCGTCCTTGGTCTCCTCCAGTGACAGACCGCGGACACGCCCATGCGTCGCATTTTTATCTTCCTGGGTTTGTACCGGCGTTGTGTCCGATTGGTCCTTTTTAATCAGGGTGACCTGAGGTGGTTGGCCGGACTGCGCTGAGGGGTTGGCGTCTATGACCAACTGCAGGGTGCGGCGTTTGGGGATTGGAGGCGCTGAAGGAGCGGGAAGTGTCTCTGGAGCTTGTTCAGCAGTGTCCCTGGGCTGTGAAGTACTAGTGTCTTTATCTTGGGGTTTGTTAGTGTGCGGATCAGGTTTGTGTGTGTCCTCAGCTTGAGATACACTCGGCTGTTGAGATGGTCTACTGGCATCTGTCTTATCTGTGTGTTCTATGGAGGAAGAGTGTGTATGCTGCTGCTGAGTGGGCTGTGTGTCAGACTGGCCGAGGGGAACCGAGGCTTCCCTACCTGTATTCCCAGAGGTGTCTGTACCTGTGGGACGTGTAGCCCCCTCCGGTGTGTCTTTTTCACACGGTGTGGGTTCCACTGTGAAAGGCGACCTGAAGCGTATGGCCTGGCTGACCTCGAACATCTCCGACCTCTGTAGATGAACCTGGAACGCCCGCTTGTCGTCTCTGATGTTAATAAAACCAATGACGTCCTTGGGCGGGTCCGGGTCCGGCCACGTGGGCAGGTAAGGGATCAAGTACACTTTCTCCAGATCGGCTAATCCGGGATGCAGGGGCGGAGCTTCCACCCGCTCTTTGACGCGTCCTTTGGGGAACTTGAGCCCTTTTGAGTTCTTGTTGCTGGAGTTCCGGTCAGACGAGGTGGTGCTCGCGTGGTTTCCGGAGGTGACCAGGGCGTACTTGGGATTGATGAGTTTCCTGGCGATGCTGGCCGGTACCGGAATGGGAGCCGCCTGGGGCACGGGGTCAAGGACGGGCTCGTCGCTCACAGAGACCTTGGAGAGAGACACGCCCCTGGAGGTCAGATAGAGGTCGCGGAACTGCGTGTCGAATGTCTCCACCGCCTGCCCCGTTATCACGGTGATGAGGTTACGGTCCAGGCGAGACGAGGACCACGTGAAGCTGGGGGGGAAAAACAACACATACTGACACACGCTGGACATGCATGCTACCCTAGCATCCCTATTCTGGGAAGGTCACTCATAATAGGCGAATGTTCTGTGAAAATAGGCAGACATTTGGCAAAAACGCGTCGCAACGTGGCTGGTTGTGAGAGGTGAAGAGGACCAAATAGACACATTTGTATCTCTTTAAATGTTCTGATGAATTGAAAATGGAGGACCCTGAGTGCTTTTTCTGGTTTTATCCAGTTTTTGTATTGACCTGTACTTTCGCACCCATTCTACAAACTGTTAGTAACATTTTCAATCATTCAATCAATCAATCAATCAATATGGACAGACCCCTGGGGGAAGAAGTATATAGGGTTTGAGTTGTTAAATAGCTATCATTCTGGAGCTGGGGTGGTGCCAACACAACACTTGTTCTTCTGCATTCTCTAATGTTGTACTAGCAATTCTCTTTTGTACTTTAAGTTGTACTAGCAATTTATTCTCATTTGTACTTAGTCTGTGCACCAGCTATTTATTTGTGCAGTTGTATGACATCTTGCACGTTTTCCAGCTTCTTCTTTGTGCTTACCAAATACATTTGGAATATAGCCATCCACTTGCGCTGAGTGGAATATAGCCATCCACATGCGCTGAATGAGAAACTTTGATTGAAATGAGTGTGTGGGGCTTTTCAGCCCTTTCTCCAGATAATAAATAGCTCTGTGGTGAATTGCCATGGAATTTACTGTTCTTAGCAAGGATACTGATTTGGATGACCCCCATAGCCTTTCCTCCAGTGCCACCCCAGGGCCAACTTGGGTAGCATGTGTCTACTTTGGACTGAGGAGATTACGGTTGGTCCTTTACTCGCACACAATGTACTCGTAAATTATTTCTCAGGTTCACACATATCTACTTTTAGGGGCCTGCTCTGCCGGAGTCATTTGTCAGGGGAAATGAATGCCGGTTGTAGCCTTTCAAAGACAAAAGCCAGATTTGAGTGTGTGTGTGTTTTGGCCAGTAGGAAATTGGCTCAGGATTAGTATAAACTAAAGAGAGAGCTGTGTGTATGTGTATTTGTATGTGCGTGTGTGTGTTCACGGAGGTGAAGCACCGCACAGCACCAATGTTGTTTTTATGAAATATTAACAACCACACCCGTCGTAACTGCCGTCGTTAATGTAGTTATGTGCAAGATGACTTCGTGTGTGTGTGTGTGTGTGTGTGTGTGTGTGTGTGTGTGTGTGTGTGTGTGTGTGTGTGTGTGTGTGTGTGTGTGTGTGTGTGTGTGTGTGTGTGTGTGTGTGTGTGCGTGCGTGCGTGCGTGCGTACGGACGTGCACACATACAAGCATGCACGCGCGCGCCCGTGCGTGCGTACGTGCACACATACGTACAAGCATGCACAAAGCAGTAGAGGCTTCCAGTGCCCTTACTGCCCTAGCATAAATGTAGTTCTGTGTAGAGAACCCTATAGAATATAGCCATGTTCACCATACCTGTATGAGCCAGAGATGGCTTTGTCTCCATCCACCAGCAGAAACCTCTGGCTCAGAGACCCTCGCACCTTCACAGCTGACCGCGTGCAGAACTCCACACCGCCACAACTGCGCACACGCAGGTTCTACATGCACACACACACACACACACACACACACACACACACACCGTCAATGCTCACACACTGCCAATGCTATTCAAAACTGCCTCTATGGCAGGGGTTTTCAACAGGTGGTCCGTGGACCACTGGTGGTCCGTGGAGGTATTGCATGTGGTCCCTGACCATGCATTTAGTAATGTAGCAAAGTGAAGATTTACTGGGAAGTCTCAGGTTAAGAAATTCCACAGAAACGGCAGTTAGTTAGAATCTCAAGAAGGGTGAAGTGTACCAGCTTGCCTGGTTGAGTCATCATTATTAGGAAATGTTAATGTGCCCATATAATGTCATCATGTGCTATATCTTGCACGTATTTGCCATTTTTACTATATATATATTTATATTACTATTATGAAAATAGTTATAATAGCCATAATGTATGTATGTAGATCTGCTAGTTGAACTATTTAAAATTATTTTTCAAGATAGTAAAATATGGAAGAAAAAAAGTTTAGGGATAAAGGTTAAGGCACGCCCCAGATATAGGGCCACATGTGTCAGTCATCAGTTAAGTCCGTTGACCATCGATTGAGAAACAGTATAAGACATGGGATGCATTCCATAGCAAGTATTAAGAAAGCACTAATTACAACACAACAGTGGTCCCCAGGTTGATCCTTAGTCAAGGTGGTGGTCCCTGGTTCACAATCAGTTGAAAACCCCTGCTCTATGGTATTAAGTCTGAGGATTTCAACAGGAAAAATAAACATGGCAAATGGGATGAACTTACTTGTCTTTAAAAGACAGAGGTTCTCCATTCAAACCACACTAACCTCATGTTTGCTGACTCTGCACGTCCAAACATGGTGTGTGTGTGTGTTTGTGTGTGTGCATATGACACACCCTGCGGTATTTGTCTTTGGCCCTGTGATAAGGGCGTGGTTCCCGGCCAAGCCTCGTGGGTAATTTTAATTTTTATGTTCAGTAGCAAATCTCACAGATTCTCACAGATACTATAGTAGTTGCATTGTACGGAAGGTTGAGTTTGTTCTTTCAAGGACCTTGATCACTGAAACATTTTGCTGGCTAAATTCAAACTGGAACACATTATTTCATAGCCAGATTTTAAAGAGCAAATAATGGATACGCTGTCTGTCTATAGTGCTATGCTTATATTTCTAAACCCTGTGGTACTAAATTGTGTACTCACGCTCTCTAATGAGTCCTACAGACTGGGGATTTGCAGGATAAATGAAGGGGGTACTTCTGAGGGCAGCAAAGATTCAGTGGTATCAAAATGTGCATCTGCCAAATTGTATCTTAATCGTTATCCTTGAGGACTCCAAAGAGGGCTCAGAAAATAAACATTTGACTGGAAACAGAGTGCATTTACTTACGCACACTTGCATGTGGTGCGTCTAATTGCCTGCAGCACAGACTGGAATGTGCTTAGCAATGTATCTTTCTCCCCTGCGGTATAAAATGGCAGTTAACCTCACTGGTTCAGTTTAGTGACTTTAGTGAATGGCTGAAGTCATAACTGCTGCCAGGTACATGTTTTATAGTTTAAAAGTAAAACTTGCTAGTGCTTGCCTGTTGTTGAACGTTAGTTTGCTCTTATCAAGGGCAGACAGTGAGTGCACCCTTTCTTGCTTACCAAAACATACAGGTGCGACATGCGCTTACCTTTAGGTGTCCACGGTGCATATCAGCTCTGCCACACATAGACAGGAAACTCGGCACGGACGCTGTGTCGATGATGATGTAAGCAGGAACTTTGCGTTTGTAGGATGCATCCAGCATGTCTCTGAAGATATCCACATCTGTAAATGCATCCATCACCACGGCTATCACCTGCACGCACGCACACACACACACACACACACACACACACACACACACACACACACACACACACAAACACAGTGTTAGTGTTTCCTGCTGAGTGGGTGGGTACAATTAAACTTCTCTTATCAACTCCAATCAAAGCTATTTGGAAGCCAGCCTCTCAGGCTAAGCACAAACACACAAAGCAGCAGCAACAACAAATCTGTCTCATAAAGGGGGAATAAATTATATAACAAAGGTTTATTTGTATAACACATTTGATACACAAACATATGTGAATTATGTTTGTCTGAGGCAATGTCACTGGCTGCACCAATGGCTCTGAATTTGCATACAGACATTGCCCATTACCTTATGGAGGGGGATAAAGGCCCTTTATTCCAATTTAACAAATTCAACACTGTTTCTTAGCCTTTTTCTAATCTCTGTTTAACTCTAGCACCAAAGCTTTCGTCTGCCTGTGCATGCGCGCCGGGTCGAGGCACATACAAATTAATACCACCACTTTCATAGAACAACATAAACAGACACAACCAACAGACAACTGCACTGAAACAGACAACTACCGTAATTTAACATTTGGCCCAGACCTGCCCACCACAAACAAGTGCCACCCGGCCCGGTGGGTTGCCCACCACGGGTCGGCCCACCGGACATATGTCTGGTACGTTGAGTGGCTGGTCCAGGCCTGGTGTGCAACCGCAACGACAAGTCGATCACACCCCACATGCGTGTGTGACGTCCGCTGACAGGATGCATGCACGTGCTTGCCGGTGCCAGACCACACAAGCCGGCAGGGATGGGCACTCTGTGTGTGTGTGTGTGTGTGTGTATTGTGCGTGTGCGCACGCATTTGTGTGACAGAGAGACAGATGTCTGTGAGTCCGAGGAACACACAGACCCCCCACGGCATGCTTCGTGGACCACTTGGGGGTTCACGGACCACGTGCCTAATAATAATATTCATTTTGTACCCATCCCAACTTCCCAAGCTCATCCCAACTTCCTCCCCCAGCCCCAGACTGAGTACACTCAAAATACATACATCAATACTTATACTATGACCTATTAAATCGCATTACCCACACTGTACATCATTTGGTGTTAATCTATTCGAACGGGTAAGGACTAGTTGTAATAAGAACACGTATAGCTGACAATAAATGTTTTCTCAGGAAAAGGCAGTACAGAACATAAAAGTTGTTGGATTTAAAAGTAGTCAAGAGTTGGTTCCAACTAATTAATGTGTGGAACAATAAAAGCTGCCTCAGCATGTTTTGTTTTCATTCTGGGAACAGTTATTAGACCGGTCCTGATCTAATACTTTTTGAGGGTTAATAATGCAAAAGTCAAGTCAGAGATCACTAAAGTTACTGATCGATTTAAAAAGACGATCACAGATATTACATTTTAAAAATGTAATTCTGTGACTCACTGACAGCCAGTGCAGGGTGATGAGACTTTCGTGTAATGTGTTCAAATGTATTAGTTCTAGTTACAATTTACAATTTGACAAATTAGGCATTTAGCAGACGCTCTTAATCCGATTAGTTAGGTCTGGAGCAGCTCCATTCTGAACAAGCTGTAGCTGTCTGATGTGGCACCAGTCTAACCTGCTGGAGATAAAGGCATGGATATGTTTAATGTCTTGTTTAGACGTTAAAACCTCTAATTATATATTTATTTTAAATATAATTAGGCTGACTTTGTTATTGATTTGATGTGGTGATTACAATTTTGATATGAATCTAGTTACTCCAAGATTACTGGCTTGAGGCGCACGGGTGGTAAATTCCCCAACCATCACCACGGAGGTTGTGGGTTCGAATCCACTGTGGTGCATACTGCATTGACATATGCGAGCACAATTGGCCCGTGGTTGGGGGAGGGAAGCAGGGCAGGTCATTTCACATACTCCTGCGGGTGTGTTGAGTGATGGGTGGGAGGAGTATAGGATGAAGGCCCTACGGCTACGCCCTGCCGTTGGGGGCTCGTCACTGGCAGGTGATTCAGTAGGATATAACAGCAGTGACAACACAGAAATGTGTGCAGGGAGAAATTGTCATAATGATAATAATAGGGGGGTAAAACATAATTGTCTACAAAAAAAACAAAAGATTAGCCTTCAAAGACATGACGAGTGTCAAGGGTTACTGTATATCATCCTTTCTTCCTTAGTACAACATTGTAGTAGCTACTGTATATGTAAGTAGCCTTGCCGAGCCATGAGGCCCACAGGGCAGGAGCCTATCTCCTGTTTCTGTAGCGTGAGGCAGCTTGATGTACAAGTACACCCCCTGGACATGACGCTAGTATGTCGCAGTAGCTGTATAGTAGCCTACTAGTATAGTCCTAAGTGTTTTTACGAGTACAAAAGGAACTAAATTGGTTGACCTTAACATTTGGTCCATTTGGTTCCATTTGTAAACTCTCAGAGCTAAATTAACAGTTTACAGTGTCGGGTAGTTGTTCTATTCCCTCCCTCCTTCCTCGAATGAATGTATTTTATATATTATTTTGAAAAACGTTTGAATTTGTTTTTAACTTTAAATATTTTTAAGTAAATAATAATTAAAAACAAGATGTAGAGCGTCGCAGTCCCTCCCCCTTTCAGAACGACGAGTGGCCCAGGAAATGAATCGCAATGCATTTTTCCCGTAGGCTTTTCTTAAAGTATTTATTTAAAGACGGTTACACCGCGGACAAAGCCAACTCGGATCGTGACAAATCATGACAATGAACACAATATTTTGGGCCGATCAAATCATTAGAAAGAAGAAAATAAAGGCAGGAGACAACACTATTTGTTTTGTTTTTCTTCTTATAAATGATTTGATCGGCCAAAAACATTGTGTTCATTGTCATGATTTGTCACGATCCGAGTTGGCTTTGTCCGCGGCGTAACCGTCTTTAAATAAATACTTTAAGAAAAGCCTATGGGAAAAATGCATTGCGATTCATTTCCTGGGCCACTCGTCGTTCTGATAGGAAACATAAAGGGGGTATTTACTACACAAAAACTTGGTCTGAAATCCACGCCTCCTGAGTCCTGAGCCACTGTAACAGAGTGGTGCAGAGGTGTGAAGTTGTTGAGGAGTGGGTGTCTTGCTTGGATCACGCTGAACCCTGCGCAACCAATGGCATGTTTGTGATTCTTTACACAGCCCTGTGTATTCTCAGTTCCCTTGTCCAGGGCCCCAGTGTGAAGAGGCAGTGAGTTCATGTTATTTAACGGTTGAAAAACTCAAGTCCTACTATTATTATTCATCTGTTGCACTGCCGTTGGCTTAAAATATGGCAGTGAATAATACAAATGCACACACATGGGTGTGTGACTGACTGAGTGAGGCATGACTAATAAAGCACCAAGCCACTCCAGGGCTCGAAATTAACTTTTTTACTTGGTAGCACTGGTGCTCCCAAATTCAGAATGAAGGAGCACCAGAAAAAAATTAGGAGCACCCACCAAAATTTTACGAGCACCAATATGTAATCGATTTTTTACATTCATTATTATTACACTTGTAGCCTACAGCAGTGGTTCCCAACATTTTTCATGTCAAGCACCCTCAAATTGACACTCATTAGCCCACGGACCCCCATTTGAAAATATATGCCAGGGACCCCCATATGAGAAGATTTTTACGGCTCTAGCAGTGATTTTCAGTTATTTACATTTCAAGGACCCCCAGTTTGACCTGAATTAGGCTACCGTTCCCCATTTCTATCTCTGGGACCCATAAAATCAAAGTTAATTTAACTGAGTGTACAAATGTACAGTGAAATTGGTTTACCCATAGTATGTAGTACACTCTCAGAGTTTCAGACCCATAAGGGTCCATTTGGTTCCTAACTATCATTTAACCGAGGACCCCTAGGGATCCCCGGACCCCACTTTGGGAACCACTGGCCTACAAGCCAGTTGGTATGAGATGCTATTTTTTTGGCAATAAACCAGTTGAAAATATAATTAAATTCTAAATACTGTCTCTGCTATAATTTCTGAATTTGTAAATGGCTACAAAACCCTTTGTTTTATGTAGGCCTGCTTTTTGATTGAAGTAAAAAAAAATATATATATATATATATATATATATATATATATATATATATATATATATATAGGCCTACTGTATATATTTATGAGAAGTTATTTTCATAACGTCATCATAAATGTGTGTGTGTGACTCCACACATTCCATTCAATTGAGCCCTTTTGTTGTCTCTCACAGCTGAGGACCTCAGGTCCAGCTGATGTTGATCACCCAATCAGTCCACGGACTGACGGGAGGTTAGAGGAAGTAGAAGAAGCCAAGGAGATATTTCTTTAAACAATCATAACTCTGGATAGGAATGGACTAGGAACTTACTTTTTTTTTACATGCTCAGATCTTTATGCTCTACAAATTTAAATCATCTCGCGGGAGGGAACCGGCCCGCGACACTTTCGGTCGCGATCGTTTTGGTCGCACTACAGTAATTATATGCAGTAGCACTGGTGCGCCCAGTTATATTTTGAGATCGCACAGATTAAAATTCAGGCGCATTTGCGACCAAAATGGTCGCTATTTCGAGCCCTGCACTCCACAGTATTTAGTATTTCACTCAACTATCGCCACTGACTCACCGTGTACCTATAGCTGATTCCGTTCTGGCATTTGGACAAATCTAGACATGTATTTGTACGCATGTATGTATGTAGTCTACGTACATACGTGTGCGCGCGTGTGTGTGTGTGGGGGGGGGGGCACAATAGGTGGTGTAGGTGAAGGGTAAAGAGACAGTGATGTCAGAGGATATACATCACAAATGGCTCTCTGTGTGTGTGTGTGTGTGTGTGTGTGTGTGTGTGTGTGTGTGTGTGTGTGTGTGTGTGTGTGTGTGTGTGTGTGTGTGTGTGTGCATGCATGTACAGGTATAAGTGTGTGTCTGGAACATATGAAAAACAACTGAGAATAGCTATAATACGTTTCACCATCATCATCATCATCATCATCATCACCCAATCATCTCGTAATTTGCATACCCTCTGAGCATTGGCGATGCTCTTGCGGACCACTTCCTTTATGTGCGTTTGGGCCCCCTCTGTCGGGGGTTGCGTGTGCACGGTCACGCGCGTCACCCCTCGGTACGAGCTGGCCTCCGGCCAGCCCAGGTCCAGCTCGGCCACCGAGGCCTCGGACCGGTCCGGCCAGTACTGCAGGGACACCGGTCCGTCCCCGTCGTCTGCTGCGTTTCCCCCCGGGCTCGTGGGGGTCGCCGGGGTCGTGGGTGCTCCTCCCCCCGCCGTCTCTGTCTTCTGCTGCGGCTGGTGATCGCAGCCGGGCCAGTAGGCCTCCGCCGTGCGCGCCAGACGCTCCAGCTCCGGTTCCGAGAGGAAGTCACGGACGTCGCGTTGGCGGAGGTGGTCCGCGAAGGCGTCGCGGCCCCTGGAGATGAGCGCCTCCAGAGCCAGCCGCTGATCCTCGCTGTAGAAGAACTCTGGCTTGCTCTCGCTCACGCGCAAGTTGACGTTGTGTTCGTCCAGACACTGGATCTGTGACAGCGCCATGATGGATAACCGTTACCCCACAAATTCCACCGGGCAATGAGTAGTTAACAGTGGGGTGGGCCACGCTGACCCAGTTTCCACTAGTAGTTCAAACGTGTCGAACCCTGGAAAAAGAAGGTCCTTGTTCTTATAAGGCCCATGTTGTTGTCCAGGAGATTCCCAGTGCGATCCGGTTCAGCTGAAAGTGGATCCCGCGGGGAGAATAACTTTTGTTCCTATAGCCTCGCTAGAATAGTTCCTCTCACAGATCCTGTCTTGGTTAGCTCAGCCCAGATCTCAGATTACACACAGTCACATACACAACACATAAACACACGCACGCATTCTCTCTCGCGCGCACGCCCGCACCGAACACAACAGGCGCACAGGTGAGGGCGGCTCCGGCGGAACAAAGCTGTCCCACCCGCGTCCCACCCGGTGCCACGCCTGTCACGTGAAGCGGCAGCTGAATGAAACCCGGTTCAACTCCTCAAGAGCAAGAAAAGAATGATCTCAGTGTCTCTGTCTGTCAAGTCTGACGTCTGCCCGACGTCTGCCGCGTCCTTAATCCACCAGCATTTTGTGTAATATGATTCAGTAGAAGACGTGTACTTTTCCTGCCGTTTTAAATCCACTGACATGTAACAACGCAGATCGCTATTCCAAAGTCCACGTGATAGACAGCCCAACGAGAAACTTTCCCTTTTTTTCCCCCAAAGTCTCGCCGCTTAAGTTTACTTTGGCTCTGGCTGCCTGTTCCACAAGTTGAGCGTGGCGTTGTGTCTGTGTGTGTGTGCCTGGTGCCTGCGCTGCGCTGGTGTCTCCGTGTCTGGTAGACAGACAGACAGACGTGTGACCCAGCGAGAGAGAAAGGCTCGTTAACGGAAGCTCGTTCACCGGGGGTTGGAAGGAGGAGTGTCCGGTTGCTGGTCAACACACTCCGCCCTCTTGGCGAGAGAGAGAATTAGAACTTGCTTCAGAGTCAGATTAGTTGGGTAAATACCAGATAGCCTACGAATTTCACACAAAAATAAAATTAATTGATTAATTAACTAGCCTAAAACATTTTCCACTTAATTTGTATTGATAAAAAGACAATACAAATACAAAAAACTAAAACAAAAAAGGAAATGAAGGCACTGAGTGACTATGTGACAGCATGCAGTCATAATAGTAATCTACACTTTTTGTATAGCACCTTTCCAAAACAGAAAAATAAAACCACCAATAACTTTTTTTTGTCCTAATATTATTTATATTTTACCCCTCCCCCTTTCCCCTACTCTGTAGGCCAACATAATACAGTGTGTTTTTTTTGTGATGACATTGGTGTTATTGTTTATGAATTGAATACATAGATACTAGGACCTCAATGTAAACAATTCCACTGTACATTTTTGTGTTATCCTTTTACACAAGAATCAGAATCACTTTATTTGTCACTTCCCCCATGTACGTAGACGACATACATAAAGAATATTAAATACCGTTCCCCCTATAGTCACTAGCAGTGCAACATGTATGACACGCAATTCATCTAAAAAGATGAATTTCCAAACAGCACATAGGCTATAAAGTGCCATAGTGAAATTCTATATGCAAACTGAAACTGGTAACAACATTTACCAGTTGAGACAGCGTCGTCTGTGGAGCGGTCTGTATGCAAACTGTAGTGGATCCACTTTTGCAGGGAAGCTGCCCATAATATGCTGCAAGACAAGCCGCTCAAAACATTTCATCACAACAGGACACTAGGTGTAATTAAGGGCCACAGGCTGGAAGTAATTTAGACCACAACAGGACGGAAGTCATTTAGACCACAACAGGACAGGTGTAAGGGCCACATGCAGGCCGGAAGTCATTTAGACCACAACAGGACAGGTGTAAGGGCCACATGCAGGCCGGAAGTCATTTAGACCACAACAGGACAGGTGTAAGGGCCACATGCAGGCCGGAAGTCATTTAGACCACAACAGGACAGGTGTAAGGTCCACATGCAGGCCGGAAGTCATTTAGACCACAACAGGACAGGTGTAAGGGCCACAGTAATTTAGACCGGCAGCGGCAGGGCTTGACTTTTTGGGCACTGGAACGGTGGTGGTGGTCTTGACCAAGTTTATGATAATGACTGTACTCGTGCTGTTTGCATTATCTTATGCAAACAGCATCTACTAATAAAGTATTCAATCAATCAAATAGACTATTGGGAACATAACGGTACCCATAGCCGGCGTAGACCTACTGTATACTTTTAGATTAATGTTCCACATGAATCAGCTTGTCAATATGGAATGTACATACAGTATAATGTCCCACTGTGGGGCTATATTTCACATACATGTGTTTATAGCATATCTACAGTGTGTGTGCGTGTGTGAGGGTGTGTGTGTGTGTGTGTGTGTGTGTGTGTGTGTGTGTGTGTGTGTGTGTGTGTGTGTGTGTGTGTGTGTGTGTGTGCGTGCTTGCGTGCATGCGTGCGTGCGTGCGTACCCATGTGTGCAGGCAGTGCGTTTGTGTCCATGCATGTGTGTTTGTGTAACAAATGTAAGTGTATCAGAGAGTGATGACTGCTCACTTTATGTTCCAGACACTGTAGGTTGCGTAGACCCGGAGGAGTGCAAGCGTGTGTGTGGCGCTGAAGTGGGATGCTCCAACATTGCCTTTCCCAAATTGGTCATTGAACTCATGCCAAGTGGTGAGTAATGAGTATTCAGCTACTTTAGTTTATATAGTATTGTCTACCTCCTGTGTCCAGCACCCTATAGGACAGTTCAGAAACCTGCCTGTGTGCCACACCAAAGGGCATTCCAAGCTAAATGTACAGCCTTTCACTTTCTAGAAAAGTTAACATGCTGAAATATAAGCTGTTGTTCTAACTCTAAGTGTTCATTGTGCCTACTGATGTCACTGGTATACAGGTGTCTGAACCGTCCTTTCCGAGTAGACATAAATGGTGCCATCCTGTAATGAGTATAGGCCCTATTATATGTGAACATAGGGTGAAAATGGCGACGTGTTCCTTTTAAAAAGTTAAAGTTAAGTTAAATAGTAATCATTGCTATCCAATTTCAACTTTAGAACTGTAACCCTATAAAAAATAAATCATGTTTGTGGAGTTCTCTCTCTTGATGGGATAAAAGCTACAACATGACCAAGCGTTACCATGCACCATGAGCTAAAAAGCATTATTTTGTTATATATATGTTATACACTTACACATACTTTGTCTATTCAAAAATAGCACTTCCTGCCATTGCCACACTACGAGCTTGTAGATCTGCTATTTTAGAAAAATCGTGACAATGTGTGCAAATCTTTGAATATGCAACAGTATATATATTATTTTAAAGCGAACATTTTAAACTAAATCTTTGCTTCTGGGGGTCCCTGGAATTTTTTGAAAACATTTGTAGAATTGGCCTCGGGCCTTAATGGGTTAAATAGCGATTAACGGCAAAATGTATTGGGGAGTGGAGACGGTGAAAGAATGACATTCACCGTGATTGATTGACGCTTCATTGCATCATTTGAGCGCTGAAGAAATTTGAAGAACGCTCAACTTTTTTTGTATGTTCCAATGACGCAGCATCAATCAATCATGTGTTCTTCTGTAGCGTAGTGTCCGGGCTTCCATTGAAAATGACTTGAAGGCTGTTGCTTTGTTGCTGATGGCATGAATGCAGCATTATTGAACAAACACTTAATGTGTGTGTGCGTGTGCGTGTGCGTGCGCATGGAAGGCCTGCGAGGTTTGATGATCGCAGTGATGATGGCGGCTCTGATGTCATCGCTTACGTCCATTTTCAACAGCAGCTCCACACTCTTCACCATGGACATCTGGAAGAAGCACCGCCCCCGGGCCTCCGAGAAAGAGCTGCTATTGGTCGGCCGGTAGGGAGGCCACATAATGAAGAGCATGTTGATTGGTTGATTTAAAGTCGGATTGGCTCTTCTCTCTGCAGAATTAGTGTACCAAATTGTGTGTGTGTGCGTACGTGCGCCTGTGTGTGTGCGTGCGCCTGCATGTGTGTGTATGTGTGTGTTCCAGTATTGTAACAGTGATCTTGATCGCGGTCAGTGTGGTGTGGATCCCCATCCTGCAGTCAGCCAGCAGTGGTCAGCTATATGTTTACATCCAGTCTGTGACCAGTTACCTTGCTCCCCCTGTCACTGCCGTCTTCACACTGGCTATCTTCTGGCAGAGAACCAATGAGCAGGTTCTAATCTACACACAAACACACACGCACGCACGCACACACACACACACTCACACACAGATCAAATGATGTATGAGTATACAATAATAGCCATGCAGAACGCTTTGCAGAGATCTCTTAATTCACCGCATATCCCATTGTGAATGATAACCTATACAGAACAGCAGTACATACGTTTTTCTACACTGTTCCTGTGTGTCCTTTCTCTCGCACTGTAGTTCTGTTCGGTTTTATTATCCTCAGGTGGGGGCTGGGCGGATTCAAACATAACATTTCTGTTTGGCTTGGAGGCTGCTGGCATGTGTGATTGTGTGTGTGTGTGTGTGTGTGTGTGTGTGTGTGTGTGTGTGTGTGTGTGTGTGTGTGTGTGTGTGTGTGTGTGTGTGTGTGTGTGTGTGCGCCTATGAATGTGTGTCTGTGTTGCTCACTAACTTTATAGAAATGTGCATCATCATCTCCGTCATGGAAAAGTTTTTAGAGAAACAGCAGAGTTCATCTGTAACAGCAGCTCCCGTTAGGTCAAAGTTCAGAAAGTGAAAGGGGTTATTTTTTCCAGTCTGATAAGAGAGTGAATACATTGTGAGTCAGTAAAAGTTGTAGACAGATAAAAAAAAGTAGATTAGACAGTAATTAATTATGTTTAACTCGGAAAGGACCCGTAATGTTTGTTTCTTTTTTTGATTGATTGAATACTTTATTAGTCGGAAATGTAAACAAAATTAACTCTATTACATCATCAACAAATACAAAACAATATAAAGTACAAGATAAAGGAGATAAAGAGAAAACGGCTGCAGTGAATGACTGATTGATGATTTACATTTACCTCCCCTTTACTTGGCTTGTGGTCTCCTGAGTCCTGATAGATGTTTTTTTTTCTTTTCCCCCCTTTCTTTCCATTTTATGGATGGTGTGTCCCTCATGGGCATTCCACATTTTGTTGGCAGAATGGTAGAATGAGAATTGCCCCATGTTTATTCTGAAATTGGGTGGTACCAGATCATGGTCGCTCCCTCTAGTGTTGTGGCTGTGGGTGTCACTCACTTTGGAGAAGAGTAGTTAGACAGGTATGAAGGTATTGAGGGTTTATGATTGACTATCATAAATACCAATCCCATTGTATTATTTTGGTGTTACGGTTCCATTTGGTACTATTTGTACACTTTGAAGTCACATTGCAGTGTGTGAGTGTGTGTGTGTGTGTGTGTGTGTGCGTGTGTGTGTGTGTGTGTGTGTGTGTGTGTGTGTGTGTGTGTGTGTGTGTGTGTGTGTGTGTGTGTGTGTGTGTGTGTATGGGATATGCATCAGCACAAGTGTTGAAAGACAGGTTACATGTACCAACCAGCCTCCTACGTAACCAGTCTGAAATGGCTTAATGCCCATCCCTGATGTGTCTTCTCTCTGTGCTGACATCCTGACTGCTAAAACTGTTAGAACGGTATTTTCTCAGGTTTCAGAAACGAAAGCCGATTCCCACATAAAATGTCTTCTTCACTTAGTATAAAATCACTGGGTTGTTCCACTTCCTCTTATTAACACAACAACGCACACAGCTGAATACACGTGCTGTCTGCTTCTGCTTTTCTTTGCTATCATAATACCTGCTTTGAAACTGTTTTCAAATTGTTGCTAACGTGTGAAGATAAGAGACTGTTAAACACAAGCTGGGTGCTTTATGTATGTTAAGGTTTATATAGCGGACGTATCACTTTAAGAATCTTAATAGTGTTGACTCAGGGGTCAAAGGGGTATGCAACATCAGACAGGATGTGAATGACACACAGACAGTCACTCACTGTAGCGGTTTAACTGGGATTAACTAGGTTTAAGACTTCATCTTTTTGCTTACTTAAAACAATGAAACATGTGTACCAATTATAGGTCCATTAAATAGGATATAATTTAATAATATATATATTTTTTTTAACTGCTAATAAAGTATTTCATACTACAGTTGTTAATAATAATGCATCGTGCCTAAAGGTTTATATCATTATATCATTATATGAACATCTCTTATACAATCCTCAATGGATTGATTTGATTTGGATTGAGTCGATATTCGAATATACAGTATTTAGGGGGACAAAAATGAAAAATGAAAATGGAAATGTGTTGATGGAAAGAAAGAAAGGAAGAAATAAATAAAAACAATTCAGTCAGAGGTAGTCAAAGAAAATAAGTGAGATGTTTGAACGAGATAGCGGTGAAGAATAACTGATGACAGAACGTGTACTATGGTGTGACAGCGACACAATAAGATTAAGTGAGAGAGTTCTCTCTCTCTTAGAGAAGTATGAGCGTCTTGTCGACATGGCTGACATTGAAGAGCTGATTGTTATAATGTGGTCGAGTCAAACCGCACTGGTTACATTCTTTGACAGCAGGGGTGTGCGTTTTACAAGTGACAACAATTATCAACTTTCCTAAAATAAATATTAATAAAAGTGAGAGTGCTAACAGTCTGGTACACATGTGTGACACACCCAGAGTGTCTCCAAGAATAGGAATGTTCAAAAGAGTTTAGCATGATGTATTGTTAACCTCTCTCTCTGTGTGTCTCAGGGTGCATTCTGGGGCCTGATGGTAGGCCTGGTGGTGGGCGTGTGTAGGATGGTGCTGGAGTTTGCGTTTCCCCCTCCCAGATGTGGCGTGGTGGATTCGGCCCCCGCTGTGCTGAGGGACATCCACTACCTTCATTTTGCCATTCTGCTCTGTGGGCTCACCACCATCGTGGTCACCACGGTAACTCTGCTCACCCCTCCACCCACCCATGAACAGGTGAGCACCCGTGTTCCACAGACACAGATGATCATGTGTTTGACTCATGTGTTCGTCATCATCATCATCATCATCATCATCACCACCAATGTGTTGATCATGTGTTTGAATCCAAGACCAAACCCATCCAAGTGATTAATGTTTGAAAATATGTGGTTGGTTTAGCGTGAGAAGATGAATACATATTTTCTGCTTTAATATGATTTACTCTGTGAACTGAAATCCATAAAAAGACCAACGTCAACTCACTGTTTCACCATTAACTGGACCAGACATATGTAGGCCTACTGTATAGTACTCCATATTGATTCCAGCTGGACTCTTATGCTATTCCAGTCAGTTTCCTGTCTCTCCAGAGGGATTTTATGGTGTGCACAAGAAAAACAACAAACGAACAAGCACAAATACTACCAGAAAGACGCCCTGAGGGCGCAAAACAACAGAGCTTCTTAATACGGCACAGTTAAGAAGCAGGAGTTAAACTATTAATCTGGTGTCCGTGAGGTCAGATGTAGAGTTGCTGGCCGGCTCCATATATGCAGATAGGTGATGATCCAGTCATCTCCATGTATGTCTTCATCCAGGGTTTGATTATGTCAGAGTCGTGATCTTCATATATGGAGTTCCAGGTGATGATAGTCAGCTCCACATATGGAGATCCATGTGTTGTACCAACTTGGTTCATTTGCAAGAGTGACACGCATCACGGCTACCACACTGGTCATCATGGCGCTTTGGCATGGATCAACTTTGACCAAAAAAATCACACCCGTGTGAAGTGAGGGGCACTCTTATCATCTTATAGACTTACAACATCAATTACAACATAAGCAACGGGTGCTAATGTTTGTTTAAGTCCTCAAAACTAAATTATCTTTATTGTCTATGGTGTTCTTAAACAAACATAGTTGAAAAACAAACATTAAAGCCATATATAGGAGGGGCTAGCTCCTTCTGGAGATCAATCATTCTGTTGAGCTGGTCCAGTCATCATTGTGTGATAAATACAATGCACTCCTGCTACCAATTCAATTCAATTCAATTCAAAGGGCTTTATTGGCATGAGAAAACATGCGTTTACATTGCCAAAGCAGAAAGAACAATACAACAATACAGCAATGCAATCAAAACAAAAATGATGTACTTTGAAGGTCAGAATCTTCAATAGATCAACTTCTATGTACCAAGATCACTCGATGAAGGTATAGTGCAGGAATATACACAATGATTAGTCTTTAGGGTGGTTGTGTTCCATTTGATATCCTTCTCCTATCACAGCAACTCACAAATCTTGCTGCTGTGTTTGCACATTGTTGTACTTTGCCCAGCAGATATGGGAGTTTTTTGTCATTGGTCAGGTTTTCAAAATCTCTGTGTGTGGTTGTAATCTGTGGGAAGTATTGTGCTACCACTAGACAACATTAGACAGGCTACACATCTTCACCCCCCTCACCCCCACCACCTCCCCTTTCTTCTCTGAACTTTCTTCTCTGATTGACCAGATCACTTATTCTTTTTGTATTATCTCTTCTCTAATCATGTTGTAGTTATTTAATTTTTGTTTATACTCCACAGATTTTTATACTACAATCATGTGACATGTCTCTTGTAACTTTTGTATGTTTTATTGTATTGTTTTTATACTGTGCTAAATAAAATGAAATACATTTAAAAACCAGTACATTTCCAAGTCCAGTAGTACAGTAGTGTCAAGCCCAAGCTGTACAGAATGTTGGTCATGCAAATTACAGGAATGAAGAAGAAAAAAATGCAACGGTTACACAATGGGACATTTGTTTATGTCACAAAGGAGAAGATCCCCCGCACTATTTTGGGCTTACAAGTTACAACTGGGACTAATAACATAAAATCCTAGTAAGCACAATAATACAGTGTGCAGGATCCTCTCCTTTCACAGACAGTGATGCTGTGTACGTTGTTTTGATAGATGTATGCTATCCGCTTGTCCACAGATGTGTCAAGTATGTTATTCAGTTCATACCCGGGTATGCACGATCCCATATATACGTGCAGAATCGGGACTGTAACCGGCACAAGTCAGTCCCTGCTGCATAATGCCAGTGGTCAATGTCTATTGCGCAATTACAGGCAGCTCAATTTTTTAACTCACTGAGAGAAATTGAATGAGGACAGAGTTTTGAGTGATAGATTTCACACACAAAAAAAGTATTCTTTCTTTTTTCTTTTAGCATAATGTTTATGTCAATGTGACTGATGTTTGAGGCACTTTCCCCTCTCTTCTCTCACCAGATATGTAACCTCACCTGGTGGACTTTGACTGAAGAGGTAGAGAGAGAAATTCCTTTGCAGAAAGTGTCCTCTGTCAGCCACCGTAACTCCCAGGGTAAGAAGAGTGCATATTCACAGTACTTGATGTGAAACTGAATATACACGGACTCAAAATGGCACACAATCACTTACATTTAAACCTTTCTCTTACACACACAGTCGTCTTACCATTCTCTCTCTCTTGGTTGAATGCACGCACGTGTGCACGCACTTACATTACATTACATTGCATTAGGACCAGGACACCATCATAGGATTGAATGATTGATTGATTGAATACTTTATTAGTCAGAAATAGAGTTAAGAGTAGAATGACAACTACCGGTACACCATGTTTGTTTCTAAATTTGGGTGGTACCTACTACCAACTACCAGATCATGGTCGCTCCCTCTAGTGTTGTGGCTGTGGGTGTCACTCACTTCTTTGGAGAAGTAATTTAGTTTGATGGGTATAAGCCTATGAATGAGGCCATTGAGGGCACTGTCTGTCTCTTAAGTGAGTGGAGCATCGAGTGGCAAATCAAGTGGCAAAGTGAGTTTAACGTCGTTTAACGCAATCATATAGGACTTTTCTGTTTGGATGTATGGGCTGTCAAGACCAGAAAGTAGTTTTTTGACACTCAGTAGGCGTTCCCGCATAACCTCCGGGTATTGATGATGATATCATGTGCATGCCGCATTACCCTCTATAGTAGTATTTGAGCCACGGACCACCTTTTGATGACATTTAGCCTCTCAGACCAAAGACTAAAGAATATTGTGTTGTTGTTGCATAAGATTTTGTCCAATTCCATGTTGTATTGTGATCAAAATAACAATTCTTCCACATTCTCTTAATTGTGCAGACTTCTTGTAAATTAGGTAATGCAGATGTTTAACAATCACTTAACTCTTGAGAGCGTAAAAAATGATCTATAAAGGGTCCTTTTGGTTACCAACTCTCCATCACTTAGCTGGGGACCTCCTGGAACCGCCCTCAAGGACCACTGGTTGAAAACCACTGACTGCTCTATACCAATCCCAGTTCCCCTGCTTGACTGCATCTTGTGTGTGTGTGTGTCAGGATCTCCACATGTACGGAGGGTGACATGTGGTCAGGGGGCTGGCCTGTGTGTCGCCACAACGCGGCGGTCGGAAGCGGCTCCACCTCCCAGGGTTCCCACTGTCAGGGAGAGTCTGTTCTGGTCTCGGTTCTGCTGCGTCAACGCCATCATACTGGTCAGCATCAACATCTTCCTGTACGCCTACTTTGCCTGAGTGACACAGCTGTAGGCATCATAGCTGGCCGTGCCATGTCATTCATGTCTGTCAACTAGACATGCTGCCTATACCTAACATACAGCAGAATATTTGTACGCATACTACAAACTCTTTACCATTCAAAATGTAATTTATTTTATAAGCATTTTGTATTTTAATATGGGATTATTTCAAATGGTGTCTAAAAGAGAGAAAGACTGTAAATGTCAGTGTTGCGTCCTTTTACAGTTTGAACACTAGAATATCCATGTTAAATGATTTAGCAACTGCATGGCTGGAAGCAAATCAGCTACTCGACTACAATAGCCTTTAAATCCATTAAACTGAAGGCTTTCATTTGTGTTAAAAGGCTCCTTCACTCCACTTGTCATCACTGAGTCCTTAGGGTTTCCTTCCGTGACTTGCATTCTTGAGGTGTGGCACATTTTAAAAGCTACAGCGTTGACTTGAGGCTGACAGGAATGTCTAATATACCATGCCTGTAGCTGAAGGAGATGTTAGCTAATGGGTGCTAAATCCACCTCCTTCTAGGATACGTCTAAATTAATGTTTCATTAATGTCACGTCATTGTATGTATTGTTTGTGTCCTATACTGTAGGTGTTAATGATTTACATAGCAGTATTGTAGAAGTGCAGGAAAATTGAAATAAAAAAAGATTCACCTTCAACAAAAGTTTCAGTTGATATGTGTTTTTCCATTTTATTTTTTGTATTCTTATGTTCCATCAATAAAGTGCATCCAAGCTACAGTGAGTGTGCACTGCTGCAGTCACAATTGAGTGAATGCAGGCCAGCATTTCAAACCATGTTATAGTAAGACTCACTGAAGAAGGCAGTTTGTCTGTCCGAAACGTTGGTCTCATCTCTGTGTCCACAATAAAACTTTTGCTACGAGTGTGCAGCTATAAATCTTTTCATTAATGGTAAGACTCACTGTCTTCATTTCTGTACAATTTACAGGCTATACTGTTCAGGACAGTAGGGAGGACAAACAAGATGAAACAGATGGCAGGAGGTGAGATTTAAACTTCTATCAGGTGCTCCACTTGTCTGTGCTTAGTCCCGGGTTAACATGAGACCCCTGGTTTAGGATTTCCTGGGGGTCTAAATGTTAACCTGTGGCTAAACTAAGCACACAAAGCTGGCTTAGGCCAGCTGTTCACATCTGTGCTGGTCCACAGGTGCAAGCCACGGGCTAGATTGGTCAATGACAATTCCACACCATTTACAGTTGGTCCCCTTTCATACTAGCCATTTCCAGGGCTAAACCTGAAAAGTTGGCCTTGAAAAGTTGCCCTGTTCCAGAGCAGGGCCAGCAAACAAAATGCTAGTTCACTTCAAAGAAAATAGTGTAGTATGAACATTCTCTTTGGCAATGTGTAAAATCTCAATTAACTTGAAAAAGAGAGGCAAAATAGTTATAAAAGATTACCAGCACTCATGTTATCCTTTGAGGAAGGCCAAAACGTCTGTTGTGTATCATTTGCTGCTAGGCCTTATGACTGAAATAAACAAGAAATTCTAAAAGGATCAAAGTGAGTGCTGCATTGTGATCTTTTCTAAAATACTAAAATTAGCCCGGGGTTAAGTACAGTCTGAAAGCACCTATTGAGGAAACTAGAGTGTGAGCACTATTTAGACTTTGAACACTTACCGGTATACATTATTATACCTTTCAAGCCAGGAACACCTCTTGTGTGTAGTTGTTATAGTATATAGCAACATTATTATATATTTTTTTTATATTTTTACATACAAATTAAGAAAATTTATGTTGGGATTTAGAAGGCATTTTTAGAATCACCTCACATCTAAATGGGTCAATAAGCACCAAATGACACTTTGAAAGTTCACAATCATTCACTCTCTCAATACAGGCTATAATTGCTCAAAAGGGAACCAGGGATTGTTAGACTGATGTAAAACTATAGCAGTCAAAACATCAGTAATTGGTGGGCAAAATTAGGATTGCATCGGAACCAATAATCTGGCATCGTTGGGCTCTAGTGGCTCTATTTTCGTCCATGCTAAACCCCTTATCCCTAAACTTTTTTTCTTTTCTTTTTTTTTTTATTACTATTTCTAAAAACATTTTTGAATAGTTAAAATAGCCAATCTACAAGCTCACAACATCTCGAGTTGCTATTTTAACTATTCAAAAAAGTTTTTTTAAATAGTAAAGAAAGTACAGTAGTTTAGGGATAAGGGGTTTAGCATGGACGAAAAAAGAGCCCTAGTTCTTTTCTTGCCATGTTTCATTGCAATTTGAGCAACCCTCCAGAATCAACCTCAACACATAAGGAAATGCATAGAATATACAGAAGCAAAATATCGCTATCGGCCTATACAGCCGCGGTGACGGGAGGGATACAGGATCAGAGGAGAGACGGTTGGTTTGACGGGCTGGGTTTCAGTCAGTGGTACACCGGCTGTACAAACTCTGGCGGGAAGATTCCCACTCTGCCGCGGCAATGGCCCCTCCAGCTCAGAGAACCGGAGCTGCAGTCCAGCAGGTTGATGATGTCACCGCGGAGGAAGTGGAGGTGAGCCGTGTGAGGGGGGGTGTAGTCAACCAGGGCCTGAGCCACACGTGGTTTCTGCACACACGCGCACACACATGCACACACACACACACACACACACACACACACACACACACAGAGCATAGGATAAAAAAGCAGACAGTTATCGGAAAAAGCAGGCATGTCCAGTGACAAACTCGTGCATCGTTTCTGAGCAGAAGAGTGACAATTCTTAACAGTGTACATAATATTAATATTTAATATCACTCGTACCCCCAAAGCGGTTTCAAGCAGACAGGGCGAGGAGTCTCTCTGAGGGGCGGGGGGGCAGCCCTGCCGACGGCTGGTGGTGGTGGTGGTGGTGTAAGGGTTGGGGGGGTAGGGGTTGTTTGGGCCGGAGTCGGACGGACACGGGGACAAGGTGGTGTCGGAGGAGGACATGAGGGGGACGGTGTCCCTCGCGCACACCGTCCTGTCCACGGAAGACAGGAGGACGGTGTCCCTCACGCACACCGTCCTGTCCATGGCGATGCTGTGCGTCCGGTAGAAGTCCACCAGGCGGTTGAGGGAGAGGAAGGATTCGTCCCACACGCAGTACTGACCCGCACCTTCCAGAACCCGGAAGTGTTCCACCATGTCGCCGTAGCTGCAAGGCACACACACACACACACACACACACACACACACACACACACACACACACACACACAAACACACATTTGAATTATTTTATTTGGATCTGCACAAGAGGCGTAATACAATAGACCCAAGCACTGATCAGAATTAGGTTACATTATATGGTCCAACCAGATATAACTGCTGCACATGCTTAACACACAGAGGGAAAAGAAAAAATATATACATATAGCACATTGATGAGACATACTATTACTTGACACTACTAGACAGGATGTTTGTTTTGGGTTTTTTAAGCCACCTAGGGATAAATTAAACAACGCCTTCTCCACACACACACACACACACACACACACACACACACACACACACACACACACAATCATGTCATAAACCTTAAGATGCAAGTGTGCCAGACTTCATTCCTCAACCTGTTTCTTTGTTTAGATTTCCACACTGATGAAAGCATATCGGCACCAGCGTGGGAAAAGCCTCATAAAATGTGTGTGTACGCATTTAGCTCACGTCAATAAGGTATGGGCTCCCTCTCATTAAAATCAACAAAACCTGCAAGTGTAACTTAAGAACACCTGACATTACATGTGTACATATTTCTTGTAACAGTAATTTATTGAAAACGTTACATTTCAAGGCATTTCATGCATGCATGTGCTCATGTGTGCAATTGTAAAAGTAAATTAGCAATGCATAGAACTGCATGGTAAAACAGTGTAGTTTGCTCATGTAATACAGGTTCAGAGTGAGCAGCAGTGCTGCTATTTACAAATTATATAATGTATAAATGTAACACCCTCTTCTGGTCGAATATGGGTATAGCATTGCGTGTGTGTTGTATGTGTGTGTCTGTTCATGTATATGTATGTGTTTGTGTTAATGCCTCCGTTTGTATTGCATGTGTGTTGGCAATTATGTACTGTAATCATGAGTGTAACTCGCTAAGCCTTCCAGACAGACAGATGTTCAGAATGCGAGAATCTCCTTTGTACCTTGCCGTAACAAAACGTGTGTGTGCGGTGGTGTGTGTGTTTGGGCCGGGGGAAGGGGGGGGGCTGTGAATGCCACAGTGCTCCTACAGTACTGTATACATACTGTACAGCTTTTTCAAACACATCATATGTCTTTGTGTTATATAATGTCCTGATTATTATTCAACACATTTAATCTATCCTCGATGATTAAAAGTGTCCCACTTCACATTCATGACCCAAATTAACCCCAATGCGTCATGCGTGCACAACCCGCACACACACACACTTCTACGTAAAGAACTGTCTTTGTGTGTCACTGGTATTTTTAGTCCGGGCTTGAATTGTCATAGAACAAATTACAATAATGTTCCTCTACCCTTCTCTGTCCCTGACCCACACTGAGAGTAACACGGCTACTGGAACTGTATAATGTGTTCACGCGGTGCAAAAACTAAACTATAACGAGCAGTAAATTGCCCATTCATGCACCATCACAGCTGCTTGTATTATTCATGCCAGTCGACAAATCCACTGAACCCTGTTGTCCCCTTTACTGAACCCTGTGTCAACACTGACTCCTTCACTGACTGCTGTGTTTATACACAAACACAGCAGCCGCAGGAGAAGGAATGGCAGGACAGATTGGTTATGACATTATATTAACATAATGTAACAGTGCCATTTGTTCCTCACAGGGCTTGCATAAACTAAAGATATATAAGCTCTAAGCTGTTCTATGACTATGACCGCACAGTTTCAGGAGAATATCGTGAAAATACAGAGCAACAACTCACATACTAGTGAGATTATGTTTTGTGAGATGTTACGTTGAGATTAAAAGCATTACAAAATAAAAAGGGCATTGCTGAACCTAAATGGTCAGAATGTGTGTGTGTGTGTGTGTGTGTGTGTGTGTGTGTGTGTGTGTGTGTGTGTGTGTGTGTGTGTGTGTGTGTGCGTGCGTGCGTGCCTATTGAACTACAGTAGGGGATGTCACTGACCTGACGGAGACAGAGAACTCTCCTGGAGCGCTCTCACTCTCCCTGACCAGGAAGGCTCCACAGACCTGCCAACGAAGTCGCTGCTCAGCCTCATGTCTGGACACACGGCCTGCAAACCACCTACACACACAGGTGCACACACACACACACACACACACACGCACACACACACACACACACACACGCACGCACACACACACACACACACACACACACACACACACACACACACACACACACACACACACACACACACACACTTCAGACATGCACCCTGCAAGCCACCTACACACAGGTATAGCCTGACAGTTCACAAACATTGTATTCCCGAGGTACGATCTTTACACATTAAGTCGGCAGCCGTGGAGAATTTCACTGGGAGGGAGTAACGCGTGTGGAAGAACATGCTATATCCTTCCCAGTTCTGCTCCTTGCTGAACAGGCATCCCTACCAACCTGTTATAGGCTATAGGCGCTACTAGTGGGAGTGAAAGAAATCACCCTCCCGGGCCCTAACAACTTCCCAAACGAGCATACGGCCATTTTGGGTTGGCTGGAACGCCCGGCCCAGAGCCAGGCTATTTCATCGCTTTCTGACCCATTATACCTATACCAGTATATTATGGTGATTTAGTATTCACCATATTAGGGCAGACCCCAGCCCCCATTCATAATCCTCTTAACTATGCTCACATAAGGGGGATTCGCCGTAGCAACATATTGTATGCAAAAACAAACTTTTCTTACGAGTGAGGCAGGAGGATGATGTAGTTTTCTGGGACGTAGCCACGCCTTCCCTGGATCTCCGCTGTGAACCAGTTAGGATCATCCTCAATTTCTAGCACCTATATAACACACAGTTACACATTGATTGAATACTTTAATAACAGTTAGCAAAAAGGTACAGTACTGTACGGTTGTACAAATGGTGCTATTAGGATGACACAAAAAGCCCCTAAGTAAGGGCTTGTTTCCGTTGTGGTCCTTGTATTCAATTCATCGAGAGATTTAAAGACATAAAATAATATATAATAATATGGAAGACTAATTTCTGGTACACGTAGACTTTACAGGGACCAATTTCAAAATGCAGATTACTGCTCTTTTGTAGCGTTTTGTTTTGGAGGATAAAAGTAATCACAGTTTTTTATGTCTGTTGGTAGGGCATTCCACATTTTGGTGGCATAGTAGAACATACAGCACAGGTTTGCAATGCATTTAACATCTAAGCAGCATCGGTTTCCACTGACTTCATTCACCCTCCACCCCGAGGACGGAGGTACAACAACACACACACACACACACACCCCCTACCTTGATTATATCCCCTTTTTGAAAACTAAGCTCCTCTGCCTCTGAAGCTGCGTAGGAGAAATGTGCCACAGCCTCCATGACGTGCAGGAGTCCACTGTCTGAGACACTGCTGGCTGAAGATGGAGAACTGCCAACAGAGTGAGGAGAGGAGAGAACCCTTTGAGTCTCTAGGATGGATGAGTGTGATGGATAGAAGCGTGCTCGTGCCCGACGTGTGTGTGCATGTGTGTGTGCTACAGCAGCCCCTCACGTTGTGCTCATTAGTTAATGAGAAAAGCTTGTGTGCGCAGACGTGTCCTTCTGCTCTTCCATGTGACTGAGTTGAACCAAGGTGTGAATGAACACGTGGAGGTCGCAGCTCCATCTCACACTCATAGACGCACACACACACACACACACACACACACACACACACACACGTAAAGTAAGTGCATTTACTCAAATACTTTACTTTACAAATACTAATTTAGAAGATTTTTGGTTGAGGATTTTTTTGTTACTTTGTAGTTGTTGATTATTATTACAAAACATACATTAACAGCCCCATATAGGCTAGTTTTTTGAAAATAGCTAATAATTCTGCATAATGAGTACTTTCTACTTTTGGTACTTCAAGTACAGTACATGTTGATAGTACCAATACAGTAATACAGTATTTCTACATTGCAGTATTGATACTTTTACAAGTAATGTGAGTACTTTGTCCACCATTGCACACCGGAGCCCTACCTACCACTAGAGAATAAAACGACATGCAGTTGGAGAATATTACATTAACCCTGAACAGATGAGCTGAAGCATGAATGTTCTCTAGACAAGGCCTTTGAAGGAGTTAAGATCTATTCCAGGCTGTTGGTTCCAGGCTGCTTCTTATACAGCACTTTTCCATGTGTTCGCACATAGCGGGGCATCTCTAAATTAGCCTCCGATATGATGGTAAAAATAGAAGATTTCAAGTAACCGATACATTAAATCAATGTTACTTTATGAGCAGTCTGTATCAAGATAGAACTTCTGCTCTCTTCCAGATGTGATCTGACGATTTTACTGCTTTCAAACTGCATTATGATGAAACTGCGCTCGTGCACACACGCACACACACACGCACACACACACACACACACGCGCACACACACACACACACACACACACACACACACACACACATACACACACACACACACACACACACTTTGTCAAAACAATGGCAGTATTATAATTACATTAGTGACGGAACAGGATGGCGATTCCAGACTCAAACTATACTGGCTGCATTTGTAACCAAATCGCAATATTTCTTAAACTACATCTTATAAAAGCATAAGCATAGAAATCACAATTTGAATGGCTCACATTGGTGTGCACATTCTTAGCCCCCCACTATTAGTTTGGGGGATCCTATGGCTTTACTTCTAGAGGCATTGTTCGGCCAGAATTTAATTTACAGTTAATACGAAGCAACACCTTTTGATCTTGGTTCTATTTTAAGTAAATAAATGACCGATCAAGTCAACAATCTAATGTCAATACTACAATACACACAGGGGGTAAAAGAGAGATCACCGGATGTTCCCTGTTGCCATTATTTTTTAACAGATAAGCAAAGTCTTTGAATACAGTTGAGAAATATGAATGCATCATACTTTTATTTTAGAAAAAAATATCGTTACACTTGTGTAGATGGCTTTACAACACTCTGTGATCAATCAACCCAATTAAAGAAAAATAATATTCAGTAGGAAAGGAGTGTATGTGTGTGTGTCTGTGTCAGTAACAGTCCACT
>NC_137864.1:9248220-9275720 GCF_963924005.1 Protomyctophum bolini | reverse complement strand
TAGGAATAAGTTTAGGGTTATTCATAGTTTTACTGATGTTAAGTTTAGGAATAAGGTTATGTTTAGGAATAGTTTTACTGACGTTGGGTTTAGGGATAAGGTTAGGTTTAGGCATAGTTTTACTGACGTTAGGTTTAGGGATAAGGTTAGGTTTAGGCATAGTTTTACTGATGTTAGGTTTAGCAATATCTGGTGGAGAGACCATTCCAAGGTCGCCGGATTTGACCTGGAACAAGCGTTCTTGTATTCCATTCAGTGCACAACAAGCTAGTGTGTGTTATTATATGAGTCGTTGGTGGATCTGTGTTGTAAATACTGTATGACTGTACCTACCCGCAGCAGTTTAAAGCTGACCTCGCTGGCAGCCAACAATCCAGTTAGTTTGAGAGTGAAGGAGAGGACGCTGGGGTCTGCTGTGGTGTTGTGGATCACAGAGTCTATGAAGACAGGCAGACAGGGGCAGACCTCCAGCAGCGACCCTAATACACAAGAGAACAGACTATTGTACTGTACTGTAGGACACTACACTGACTACAATAGACCTTCTCGTTCAGCAAATAGCTGTATTCATATCTATATTCTATATTACTGTCTTCACCTCTTCCCATCTCCCAGATTAATGCCATGCCACCAAAATGTGAAATGTCCTACCAACAGACATCCAGTGACCTTACCCTCCTTCAAAACTGCCATAAAAGAGCACATAATATGTGCAATTTGTATAAAGTCTAACCTTAACAACACCAGCAATGATCACCCCAACTGTTTACTGCACATAGTTTATTTATTGCTACTAATGTTGGTGTCAAAGTCTTCCGTATTATTGTATGTCAATTGTCTCTAATATCTCTATGAATGTAATATACCCAATGGAAACAGAAGGCCCTTTTGGGGATTTTTGTCATCCTTTTTAGCACCAATGTATAATCGCACCAGCACCACTGTACTTTTTGCAAACTGTTAATGCAGTATTAAAATTAAAACACACACACACACACACACACACACGGAGGGAGGGACAGAGGTATATAAAGTATAACGCCATGGTGGCCATTGGTCAAGCAGCAGCACTAACCATCTCTAGTCAGCCCAGTGAACCAGTCCAGCAGTTTCTCCAGGCTGGTGTCGTCATGTAGAGGCTTATCCAGGGCCGCCAGCACCTCACAGACCCGGGGCATCAACACCACACACTCCTCGTCCATGGTGCTGATGATCATGTTATAATGCAAGAAACCAAACAACACAAGTTACGGTCATTAGTGCATAAATGTCAACTTTACGGTTGTGTATGTTTAAGACAGCTGAGTGACCATGGACTCACATAAACGGCGATGCTGTCCAACATCAAATTATGCAATATAATATATATAACTATAAAAGAGCATGCACGGTTTTTTTGTTTGCTTTATATTGTTGCTAGCCGCTCCTCACTAGTCTCGCGGGAAATTGTTTCGCATAATAACGCCGGTAGGTACGTGGCTTGGTGGCTTTCCTTCTTGCTACGCAAAACGAGAGCAACTGCGTTTTCCGTCGATCTACATACCAAAAAAGACCCGACCGAAGCCGATCCCCATCATTTGCAGATCGGACGGTCTTTGCGGCGCAGCCCAGAATGTCGCGCACGACTTCCGGATTGACGTTTCCACTTTCCGTCCGCCGCCTCTTCCATTTTCACGGATCGCACATGGCAGCCACATCAGCCGCGAGCCGCCCGTCTCTGTAAAACCCCACGTTTAAAGCTCCCCTTTTTCTACAGAGACCAAATCCCCCTCTTAAATGCAAGATACGGTGGACATGGCGGACGACCCCGAGTACGACGAGGAAGAGGAGCCTTCGTTCAGCGACCCGGAGGACCACGAGGATGACATCGAGGACGAGGGTGAGCGCCTGTTAGGAAACCCGCCGGTCCAACTCGGCCTGCCTCAGTGCCTGGCTGGCTGCTAGCTAGCTCTGCTGGCTAGCCGTTCTGGATGACAGGGATGATACCGTGACGTCACAGACATTACGGAAGTAGACTAGTGTAGTGTCATGGGCGCCATAATAACAATAATAAGAATACTATTTTGTAGAATTTCATCACTTCTTTAACTTTAAAACTGGCGTGTGTCCCTATTTTGGGCTCGTCATTATGGGTGGAAATTTGTCAAAAGATTATATTTTCAAAAACAGCGGGACTGCGGGAGTAGCTGTTTTATCCCCATTCCTTCATTTAATGTATATGCTACAGTAGGATTTAAGTAGCTGGGCCTTCTTATTGCCATTTAAAAACCATGAAGAACCAAATAAAACAGAGCGGGTTTTTCCCTTAGAGTACCATAATTGTATGAAGGTTTTTCCACGCTGGGTGTCCCTTAGTTGTGACATCACTCACCGCTCCTTGGTGTTTTTTGTTACAGACTAAAGTGAGCTACTAGCAACTAGCCGAATAGCGTGTTTGATAGTTTGCCGGCCCTGCCCTGGTACTGCCTAGTCTTTTGAATTTCAATTACACGTTGATGTTCACTGGACTTTGATTTGAGCTAACATTGGTTGTAGCGAAATCATTTTGCTTAGCCTTAAAATAATCCCCTCCCAACAGAAACGCTGCTAAGTGTACCACAGTCAGTGTGACAGTCATACTGCTTATTCAACCGTTCAAAATGGTCCCATTCTGTTCTGCAAATGGCGCAACAGGGAGCTGAATGGAAGCGATTTTGCTGCAATTTGAAAAGATGATGATGTGTGTGAAAACGTGCAGATAATTGACATGACAGGACTACTATAAAACATAAAATAGCGGTAGCTAGCTTTTTGGAACACCAGCTGTTATCTTACCATCAGTGCTGCCTGCAGCTCTGTATTTTTTGACGTGTTTCTTGTCAAAGTGTGCAGTTAACAGCTCTATCTGTTTTTGTAGTCTTGCTAGGTGACTGAAACAGTCTTATGTACATACAGTAGCTCTGATCCATATAGCTCTAATGCCTTCATGAATAGCTATGGATCAGAGCTATATATAAAGCATATACTGCAGATGTACAAGCTCGCAATGTAAGGTGTCGTGAGTTTGTAGCACTGCTATTATTGCAGTGCAACACCATCGTACAATGAAGTATAAATATACTTAATAACTGACCTTTTTGTTTCCTTTGTCCAGAGCTGTTGGAAGACCTCCTGAGAGAGAAGCCCCTGGAAGCGGATGGTATCGACTCTGTGGTGGTGGTGGACAATGTTCCCCAGGTGGGCCCTGAGCGTCTGGAGAAGCTCAAAAATGTTATTCACAAGATTTTCTCCAAGTTCGGCAAGATCACCAATGAGTTCTACCCTGAGGCGGATGGCCTGACTAAAGGGTAAGACTGCATTGTGCTGCAGAGATTGTTATCATTGTTTAGTTCATTATTTGTACTGCTGAGTCCAACTTAACCACTATAAACCTAGTCTCGCATTTTTTAGAAAGATAATGTGACATCACCATTGAAAGTAATAACTGAAAACCTCCCCAGATGGCAGGCACCAACTGTCCATTGAACTAAATGGACATTAAACAAGGGCCAGTTGCTCGTTCTATATTTCCAGACAATCAGATCTCTGTCTAGTCTAAAGATAAGTCTGAGGAAATCAATATATGGGCTAGAGCATTGGGCAATAAAGGCCACTATTGCTTTGACAATAAATCCTATCCTCCCAATATGAAGAACTGGACTAATGAGCTGCCATAGCTGAATGGGTAGAGAATAGAGATGCTGCCTGGGAAATGGAAGGTACCAAGTTCGCCCCCTGGTCTGTGTCTCGAAGTGTCCGACACTTCACACTAAACGTCTCAGTGGCCTCAGTTACATGCACAAAATGTATTCAGAATGAATGAATTCATTCCGAACAGAGATTCATACCCAACTGTTTACATGGAACCTGAATACAAGTATTCCTATTCCTCAATTGTTTACATGACCAAAGCATTCATTCGGAATATAACTTTGGACTATAGAGCGTCACAGTCCCGCCTCCTACCAGGGCCCAGGAAATGATTCTCTGTTAATTTTCCTCATAGACTTTTCAGAAAGTATTTCTTTAAAGACGGTTACGCCGCGGACAAAGCCAACTCTTGTTGTGACAAATCATGACAATAAACACAATGTTTTGGGCCAAACAAAGAATTAGAAAGTAGAAAAAAACGGCAGGTTACAACACTTTTATTTTTATTTTTTCTTCTTTGTAATTGTTTGTTTGGTCCAAAATATTTTGTTTGTCATGATTTGTCACGACTGGAGTTGGCTTTGTCCGCGGCGTAACCGTCTTTAAATGAATACTTTTTGAAATGTCTATATGAAAAATGCATTGGGATTAATTTCCTAGGCCTGACGTCGTCATGACAGGGGGCGGGACTGCGACGCTCTCTAGAGATGGCCAACCCATAACTGTTATCCCTTAAAAAATAAATAACCGACAAACACCGCTATTATCTGAAAAATAAAATACAAATATATTTTGAAGCGCAGTCCCTGTAACCACACGCAAACTAAAAAACACGGCATCCATACACTGCAATTGGCAATGGCACTGTAATTCGCAGATGTGGTTTGTAAATAGCACATTTTATTATTGGGGGGGGCGGGGGGGAATGGTGTATTTGTATTTTTCTAATAGCGCATTTCTGCCCACATAAAATGTCTCCATATGGCCATTCCTGCTTGGACATGGGCATAAAGCACTATAGTCTACTAAGGGCAGACATGTGTAAAATAATACATGTATTCGGAATAAAGTGTTTATATGGTGATCTATACCGATTCAAACGGTATATACCACCCCTCCAGACCGGAATGAAAATTCATTCTGAATGGGATATTCTATTCCAATTGAAATGTTTACATGAGCATTTTTATTCTGATGACTGGAATGAGTCCATTCATTCCGAATGAATTTCTGCATGTACAGTAAATGGGGCCACTGGGTTCTGTATTTGACACGTGCCCACTGCTCCTAATAGAGGGTATGCACGTGACATCATCATCAAACCTGGAAGTTATGCAGGAATGCCTACTGAGTGGCAAAACACTACTTTCTGGCCTTGACAACCCATACATCCAAACAGAAAAGTCCTATATTAAACAATGTTAAACTCACTTTGCATGTTGCTTTGCCACTCGATGTGCCATTCACTTTAAACATGCGCATACACTCTATTGTTAGGATGGGTTAAATGAGGACATTACATGCATGTCCAAATTCCAGCTCAGTTTTAGCCACTATATTGTATCTAGATGTCACCACACGTTGGTGGAGATCTCTGAATGTCTGGCGAGGCTATTTTAAACCCGACGTCCCTATTTTGGGAATGTCATTATATAATTACTAGATGTTCAGGCTGGAACATCTAGTATTAGAAAATAGCAGATGTACAAGCTCACAGTGTGTCGCAATGCGATGTTGTGAGCTTGTAGATCTGTTTTGCATCGTGACACCATTTTGCAGCAAAGTATAAACTAGGGAGTAAGTGCTTAATGGCTGGCTTCTTTTTTCAGGTACATCTTCTTGGAGTATGGTGCTCCCACTCAGGCTCTGGAGGCAGTGAAGAACGCTGATGGCTATAAACTAGACAAACAGCACACGTTCAGGGTCAACGTGTTCACTGATTTTGACAAGTAAGTATGGAATGTTACGTAATGCTGTTAGCTGAATGACTCCAGCTGTTGTTGTGAACATTCACCCATGTCTGATTTGCGTGCTGGTTGTGTCCTCAGGTACATGAACATCAGTGATGAGTGGGAAACTCCTGAGAAACAAGACTTCAAAGACTTTGTGAGTGTTAAAATGGTGGATTTGCTCTTCAATTATTGGCCATTGCAACAGTGATCAGCTAAACGTCTGTAATCGGCCGTAGAAATGAATTAATTGAGTGTGTGTGGAGCCCGATCTCACCCAAACACGAATGTTAATTCCGTACATAGTATACATTACTAGAAAACCCCCAAATCCGTACATATTACACTACTACTGTTGACGGAGGCATGGCTTTCACCCCATTATCTCAGTTGGGGCAAATGCGCTCCCCACATTATTATTTATGATTCTGTTCGGGTTGCAACTTGGCTGCTCAATCAAACTGGTGGTAGCTCTCGTTGTTCAAGTTTGTTTGAGAGGGTGCCCCTCTGTTGCGGTCTATGGGGAGGATTTTAGTGTAATATGTGAGGAGAAGTGTGTACGGAATTCAATTCAATCTGTTATTTCAGAATCTGAAGACTTTATTGCCATGACATGTAAACATGTTAGGAATTTGGTTTGGTGGGACAGCAGAGTGCAGTTACAACAACATTAGGACAAGTGCAAAACAGGACAAGACAGTGCAAAGAATGTTTGGGTGAGATCGGGTTGGGGGGAGTGTGTTCTAGAGCCTGTGATGACAAACAACTAAATAACTTTTCTGACACCTCGTATGAGAGCAGAACTATTTGCTCCTGATTCTAACTTTTCTCTGAGGCTCACAGTTACCACTCCTCCTAAACGCTCAGTGTTTAGCCCTGCATGATATATCACAAGACCAGCAATTTATTGTATTGCCCAGCCTCTGCTCATAGTGTGTGTGTGTGTGTGGTGCGTTTGTGTATTCTCTAGGGTAACATGCGTCACTGGATTGAGGACCCAGACTGTCGCGACCAGTACAGTGTGATCTATGAATCAGGAGAAAGGACTGCCATCTTCTCCAACGACGCCAAGGAGCCAATCGTAGCCGAGGAGAGAGCGGTGAGTTAATTCATTCTGTGGCTGTAGGATAAATTAAATTACCCAGAACTGATAGAAAGATGCGAGTTGACATCCACAGGTGATTTGTCTGAAGTAGCTTGGCTTCCAGTTTAATTGTGTGTGTGTGTGTGTGTGTGTGTGTGTGTGTGTGTGTGTGTGTGTGTGTGTGTGTGTGTGTGTGTGTGTGTGTGTGTGCAGCGCTGGACAGAGACATATGTGCGCTGGTCTCCTAAAGGCACCTACCTGGCGACCTTCCACCAGCGTGGCATTGCATTGTGGGGTGGTGAGAAGTTCAAACAGATTCAGAGGTTCAGCCACCAGGGCGTCTCGCTCATCGACTTCTCCCCCTGTGAGAGGTAAGCAACATCACTCATCACCTGTGTGTCTAGTCTACCCACCTCATGGCTTAACACTACATTATCCTTTGTCATCTGCTTAATAATACACCTTAATCAGTTTACTGCACGGTTGATATCTCAAAAGCTGCATATTTTGGGCATGTCATAGACATAGGCAACCATCTCCACTATTTGTCTTTGGTCTCCCTCCTCTTCTATTGAGAATGTTTTATCTTGCGGAGTGCGGACTGGTAGGACAAATATTGGTTCAAGTAGAAAAGTAATATTTCCCCTGAACAAGCAGGTGTGTTCAATTGGATAAACGGCAAAAATGTCAGCACTTGCACAGGGGACCAGGGTTTTAATCCATGGTTTGACATGAAAGTTACAGTGCAGCATTTAAGTGGTTAAGCAAACCAGCACACTATTAATTACTTTATACGTTGCATCAAGCATAACAGTTACTAATGACATGAAAACCCCCAAACCTGCACACCCAACAATAGTATGGATGAATGTGAGCTGTCTGAAGTCTACTGTAATATGGTTTGTGTTTGCTCCCAGGTATGTTGTGACCTTCAGTCCACTGATGGACACTAAAGAGGACCCACAGGCCATCATCATCTGGGATATTCTGACGGGGCAGAAGAAGAGAGGCTTCCATTGCGAGAGCTCTGCACACTGGCCCATCTTCAAGTCAGTATACCAAAGCTTTTATTTCCAATCTCTCTCCCTTTAGCCATCTTCCTGGGCTCTGTTATTAAAACCTCATCCTTTAGATACAATGTTGTTTCTTATGTCTTGTAATGGTATTTCTTCTCAGATGGAGCCACGACGGGAAGTTCTTTGCCAGGATGACCCAGGATACGTTGAGCGTCTATGAGGCTCCGGTAAGAAAATGGACTAAAACACATTCTGTATTTATTTGGTGTGTTGTAATGCAAGCTAGACTAAAACCATCCGCTTCTCCCTTATAGTCTATGGGCCTGCTCGACAAGAAGAGTCTCAAGATCAATGGAATCAAGTAAGTCGACCTTAATATTTATAATACCGGTATATCATTAATTGTATGCTTTAATTTAAGGAATAAAATCATAGTTTCGATGTCTGTTTAGACTTGAAATGTCTGTTTACTGTGTTTGTGTGGGCTTCCAGGGACTTCTCGTGGTCCCCCGGTGACAACATCCTAGCATTCTGGGTACCAGAGGACAAAGACATCCCTGCCAGGGTGACCCTGATGCAGATCCCCTCCCGTCAAGAGATCAGGGTTCGCAACTTGTTCAATGTTGTCGACTGCAAACTGCACTGGCAGAGGAACGGAGACTATCTCTGTGTCAAAGTGGACAGGACCCCCAAGGGAACACAGGTACGGAAGGAGACGGGAACATCGAGCAGACAAGTTATTGGGGTAATCTAGTGAATGCTAATGATGACACTTGCATCTTTGTCTGTCAGGGTGTGGTCACCAACTTTGAGATCTTCAGAATGAGGGAGAAACAGGTTCCTGTTGATGTGGTAGAAATGAAGGGTATGTATGTACACATGCGAGTACACACACACACACACACACACACACACACACAGTTTGGTGTTGCCATTTCTGTTAGGACCCAGCATTTTAATCACTTTGTGCTGTCTCTTGAACTTTTGGGCATTTGAGCCCTCTCAAAGATAGAACAGCAACCACAACATCAAAACATGACCTCTCCATCTTCTGTCTTTCCAGAGCCCATCATAGCGTTTGCATGGGAACCCAATGGCAGCAAGTTTGCTGTTCTCCACGGAGAGTCTCCTAGAATCAACGCTTCCTTCTATCACGTCAAAAGCAACGGCAAGATCGACCTCATAAGTAAGTATGAGGCACGGCGAAACAACGCTTGCCATAACACCCTCCATTGAAACATTGAATTGATCAATGTCCTTCTCTTTTACAGAAATGTTTGACAAACAACAGGCCAACAGTATCTTCTGGAGCCCACAGGGACAGTTTATGGTGCTGGCTGGTCTCAGGAGGTCAGTTATGTCTGTGAATCGCTGTGATGTTTGAGAGAGAGAGAGAGAGATGCCGATGACAAAGTGCCACTGATGAAAAGCTGTAAACAAGAAACCACCTAACTCCAAATTTATTTTTAGTTGTTTTGGATTTTTCAGAAAATGAACAAACCATATTTTTTTTAAACTGCCTCATGAAAGTTGGTATTGTGACTTCACATAGTGTCAATTACTTGCATAAGTTGGGGAGAGGTGGTAGAGTTAGGTGCTTTAGCAGACTGTTTGAAGGTCCAATAGAGTTAAGAGGATTTTACACAGATGTAAAGGGTGTTCGATAGCATTGATTTATGAAAACAAAATCACTCGTGTGAAGTGAGTGGTGCTCTTATCATCATACATCATCACATTCAGTGCTGAGCCAAACAAATAATCACATTCTGTTGTACAAACGTGCCCCTCAAAATCTAATTTAGTTGACATATCGCTACATTAAACATTTGGTCACGATAAATGATTGTGAATCTGTTCAGTTATTGTCCAGCATTAACTATACTAGTCCACATGTTAAATTGTTAATATACCCGTGTTTTGTGTGCTGCATATAACTAACCTTTCCCTGCATGTGTGTGTGTGTGTGCATACAGTATGAATGGCGCCCTGGCCTTTGTGGACACGTCAGACTGCACCCTGATGAACATAGCTGAACACTACATGGCGTCTGACGTTGAGTGGGATCCTACCGGCCGCTACCTTGTCACCTCTGTGTCCTGGTGGAGCCACAAGGTACGCACAACAGGAAAAAAAATAGTCTGCACACTGGTGATACGGAAAAGCTCTGCTGTGTTTTTATTGCGTCATCGATGTTTCAAACAAAATGTTTTTATCCTTCACCTGGCCATGCACTACCTTACACACACACTTGTAGTATAGGACTGAGACGGCCAGATTAACCCTTTTAGGCCTGACGTCGAAATAAAAAAAAAGTTTTCTAAATCATGACAATTTTCTGAAAGATTTGAGGCACATTTTAACGATTTTTCAAAAATAGCAGACCTACAAGCTCATAGCGCGCCACTTTAGATCTGCTATTTTTCAATAGCTAAATTATAACATAATGTATGTAACCACCAAAAGGGGTTCCCGTTCAAAATGGGTTAAAACGTCTGAATAATATGCAGCTACGCCTAACACCTCTCTCTCTCTGTGTGTGTGTGTCTGTCTGTGTGTGTGTGTGTGTGTGTGTGTGTGTGTGTGTGTGTGTCTCCAGGTGGACAACGCCTATTGGCTGTGGACATTCCAGGGCCGCCTGCTTCAGAAGAACAACAAGGACCGTTTCTGCCAGCTCCTCTGGAGACCCCGGCCAGCCACCCTACTGCAAGTGGAAGAGATCAAGGTACTGTTTTGCACGTGCACGTGTGTGTGTGTTTGTGTCTATGTTCTAGACTAGAGAGCCTGTGATGACAAACTAAATAACTTTTCTGACACCTCGTATGAAAGCAGAACTATCTGCTGCTGATTCTACCTTTGCTCTGAGGCTCACAGTTATACCACTTCATGTGTGTTGGTATATTTGGTGTACTTGTTGTTTTGTAATCTGTATATATCTGTTGCTGTCCGGCAGAAACCTTGTATCTCAATATTTCATCTTTTTTGGTTTTTGAGCCCCACCGTGACATCATGTGGCAGCCAAGTCTGTGGCATGAATAAAGCAAACACAGCCGAGTGTTATCTATCTATTAATCTAATCTAATTTCTAATCTATCTATATATTTTTTCCACGTGTGCCTCTCTTAACCTTTTGCTGCGTTCTCTCCCACAGACGATCAAAAAGGAACTAAAGAAGTATTCCAAGATCTTCGAGCAGAAGGATCGTCTGAGCCAGACCAAGGCTTCCAAGGTTAGTCACCCTGTTATAATGTTGCTGTGAACATCTGGTAAGGGTGGCCCTCCATATCAGTATGCTGTTTTTTTGGGTCACGGACAAACTGTTATGGGTCCCCTTATTTTTGGTTTCATTACATTTGGTTGAATTAAAAACAATTCAATTATTTTTTTCCCCAGTAATTTCATGAAGAAATAAAATAAATCAAAGAAATTCCATAAATTGGAGTAGTGAAAATAGCTGATCTACAAGCTCACAAAGCGACGCGTTGTGAGCTTGTCGATCTGCTATTTTCACTAGTTTGGGTCCCGGCTGAATGTCTAGATTACTGGGATCATATCTGCCGTTCAATGCTAAACACAGTGTTTGTTTGTGTGTGAGTAGGAGCTGGTTGACAAGCGCAGGGGCATGATGGATGAGTATCGCCTTTACCGCGAGGCAGCCACACAGGGGTACCAGGAACAGAAGGAGCTCCGCCTGGAACTCAGAGGAGGTACGAGCGCCACCTACGTTTGACCTTTCTCAGTGACGCACAGGCGTGTGTGCTTATGAACACAAGCATCCTGTTACCTGTCAATCTTGGCGAGCGAGCACTGAACGACGTGTGTGTGTGTGTGTGCGTCTGTCTCTGTCTTCCAGGTGTGGACACAGATGAACTGGACAGTAACGTGGAAGACTGGGAGGAGGAGACCATCGAGTTTTTTATCAACGAAGAAATCATTCCCCTCGGAGATCTGTAGTCCCCTACGCAGGTAACGCGCGCGCACACACACTTGCCCCCATTCACAGTAGCATCTTAATAACAACCGTATGCAACAAAACCGTTTTAAAGGCCAGTCCACACTAAGGTTGGACGGTTTGGGACATTTTAAAACCCCGGTTTACTATTGCCAAAATACCGTGTTTTTCGGTTTTACCGTCTAATTAATTTTAACGTGGCCATGCGTTCGCATTATTTCATTGTGTTAATCAGAGACTGCTATTACAGTCTATCGCCACAAGATGGCCCCTTTCGCTATTGTAATGTCTCGTCAGTCATGTTCCTGTCTTGTCCCTCTCTGCCTACAGTGTATATACTGTAGCAGTGTAGCCCCCAGGAACAGGCAAACAGCGTTGCTGGTTGCCTGCTCCGAGTTGATCTCAGTGATTATTTTACCCATTACATTAGTATCTTATGCACGCGCTCCGCAGTACGGCGACGTATAATTAATTCTAGATTGGAAGTGGAGACGCAGCCGTTGTCTCGCATCAGATTATTTCAGCATGATCAACTGAGTTTAGTTCATGCCTCACAGAGAGTGGGCCAGTTGCTGTTGCTGATAGGAATATTTTTGCAATGCTGAGCTGCAACGAATCTGTTCTGTGACTGTCTGTCTCAGCATAGCTCTGTGTCTGTGCCACAGCAACAAGTGATTTTGTGACTTGACGTGAACCATACAGCGCACGCACGCACACACACAGTTTATTATTTAGTGCTTGTGTGTCACTTGGCTTCAGCGTTGCCTGTCATGGTGCACGCACGTTAGGGGGAGGCGGGCGGGGGAGAGCACGGCAAGTCTTGTAACTGGCACAAGAATTTAGTCAGACAAAGACGGACGGATGGATCATGCGATGCTGCCATTCTCCACTGCTTCCGTAAACAATAATCACGGCCACCCAACGCTCATGTCAGGTTAAACGGTTTGCCGGTTTTGACGGATAAAACCTTAATGAAATCATTAAACCGTATTAAACCGCGAAACCGAAATATCGCACAACCTTAGTCCACACCAATGCAACTCCTTGTGCAACGTGGAAAACATTACATTTTTAATGTAAATTCAGGTGTGCTATATTTCATCTTGGCATACAGGCTCTGCTACATATTTTACTGCCTGCTCAGAACAATTAAAATACTTTTATGTAAGTATGTGCAGAGAGATATATGACAACCCTGCAGGGGTAACGGAAGCCAAAGGTGATACAAAAAAGCATGTTCCAATGTACAAAAAAGCATGTTCCAATGTGCAGTGGAATGAGGTGAGCTCAACCTCTGTCAACATGTCATCCCTATTTTGAGTACGTCATAATAATAGACAAAGATTTTCCACAAATGTTAATACTGAAAATAGCTACTGTCTTCAAGCTAGCTACTGTCTACAAGCTCACAACGCATTGCACTGCGTTGTGAGCTTCTAGACTTACAAGGCCATCCAAGTTGATCCAGCTACTTTGTAGATCACCTCACTCATGTTAATTCCTCATAATCACCACAGGTGCTTGTCATATTTGTTGCTGTCTAGAAGAAACCACCTTTTGAGGTTTTGGATTTATTTTTTATTTTTATTTTTGTTGCATAAATCAATGCTTTTGAACACCCCTTATGTCTGTGTGTTGGTTAAAACATATTGAATCAATGAAGTATTGAAAAGCGCTTTGACAAAAACGCCACACATGAACAGAGTGTGCGTACATTTTGGGATGCATAACATACCAGTGGCTCTGTCTCCAGCAGCCCATCTGTGCGTGCGCGGGACGAGGAGGAGAGAAGAAGTGTCACGTTGACTGGAGGAGGACGACAACCACGCTGTGAATCTTGGGATTCGTTCTACCTTAGTGACATCATCAAAGCACGTTGCCCTGTGTGTCAGCAGCAGGGGAGAAGAGAGGAAACGTTTAATCTATACTTCGCTTTTTTTTTTACACACCCCCGACCCCCTATTTTATCCCAGTACTTGTATTAAATAATACCTTGATTCTTTTCTGGTTTCATTGATTGGATTCACTCACTTAACTTTCACCTGTGGTCTTACCGCAGAGGACTCGTCCTTCTGTGTGAGCCAGCCTCACGATGCTAGCGTGTTATCACATGCGTGCAGAGAGTGCCATAGCGGTGGGGAGTAGGGGTGTTGTGACCAAACCTGTAGCCTTGTTATTTAGCGTGCTGCTGAGGTGGCGCTACAGCGGTCTGTATCCTCCTCCTTTCAGACTAGGCCCCCACACAGGAAGGGGGATCAATGTGGGAATAACTTTAAATAAACATTCAAATACAATGTTCAGTACCTGTCTGATTATTTCTGCTATAGGGCTCCTCTTACAGCCAGGTCAAGATGATCTGATGCTAGTAAAGGAAGGTTACTCTGCTGTACGTTGTGTCCGCTGTGTTGGTGATTGAGTACTTGACCACTTGAACACCAGCATCGCTATTTTGCGGGAAACGTTCTCCCCCAAAATAGCTGATGTACAAGCAAGATATTTACAACGCCAGATATTGGTGTAGAGCGTAAACAAACGAGCATACCCACTACTGTTGCAACTAGGGTCTGTTATAGCAAGTATAGAGGGTTCAAGTGGTTATGTTTTTGGAAGTATTGCTGCGTTTTCATGTGTAAACGAGACACTGTATTCAGACACGTAATTCAGCGCCTGATTTCCACATGAAAGAGCAGCATCATCTGTGGTAGAAATCATCTAGGTATATTATTCGATGAGAAATCACTGATACACACATTAATATTTTAGGAGGAAAAGCTGTAGGCTACTGACAATTCGGAATCATATGCTACCCAAGAAACTACAACAAAGTGCCAAATGTACTAAAAACCAAAAGCACAAAGACTTCAGTGTCTGTAGGAGCCCTATAGACACACGTTGGCCGATCTCTTTCCACTACTGCAGGCTACTTGAGTTCAGTGACATTTAACATTTGTAAGCAAGGCATCCATCCACGATCTCTTCTAACGAGCCTGTAATAGTATATCGTCAGTCACTGTCGGGTGGAAACCTTGTACCTTGTCCAAACCGTTAGTTTTCTGAGAAACTTGCATGTTCCAATAGGTCCAACGCAGTTATTTAGTCGCAAGCTCTTAATACTTTGTATTGGTTCAATATTTATAAAATCCACATAAACTTTCCGTCATAGGAAAACATTAATTCATGACAAAACTAAAAGGTTAGATATGGAGATACAGTTATGTGTATGCATATGCGTGACAGCGAAGATATCACGGGCATGCAGATACATGCAGATGTGGTTAAAAAGCCAAGTTGCTGTGATTTAATGTTCAGTGCTCTGCCCTTCTGAAGAATGTGTGTACTCCCAATGTTCTGAAATGTCCTAGATTCCCAGAAAACATTTTTCATTTTGTATAGTTTTTGTGCTAAAAGACAATTGACAATATTGGCTTTTATCATCAGATACTTATCCAGAGAGTGACTTACAAAGTGCACAATTACAGGAAATGGCATGAAGCCTAGTCAAACAATAGCCAGGTTAGACTACAATAGATGGCTGCAAAGAAATTAGGAGGATAGTAGGGCAAGCAGGCAGACATAAAACAACTAGATCTGTCTACTCTAAATCATGCTCTATATATCAAACTTAGTATTGGCACAAGCAAACAACTTCCATCTTGATTAAACAACTAGCATAAATCATAATAAAGAATGTGGAAGAAATTAGTTCTATAGGATTTAGGTGGAGTCTGGAGAGATGAATTTTCTTTAGGCTATTATATCTTCCTTAATTGATCCTTGAAGCGCGATAATTGATTGAACCACGTGTGAACAGCTGTTAAAAAAAATCATTGCCTAGCTGCATGTCATTCTTGACACTGACAGTCACTGATGCTTTAGGCTTTAGGGATTTTGGGAGGAGGAGAGAAAGTTTTGTCAGGCTCAGCTGTGTGGGCGTGTTTACAGTTCTACCCTATACTTTTAGGTGGTGGTCTTCTTATACACCAACTCTCGCGAGGGATAGGTTTATAGCAGCCTGGAACTTTTTAGGTGGTGGTGGTCTCTCTCCCACCTAAATCTCGCGAGGTGTGTTCTTTCTTGTGTCGGGGTGACCGCTGCTGCGCTCCTCTCCTTACCACCACCCGGTCTCTCCTCCTCACTGAACAGACGAGAGACAACAACAAAGAACGGTCCAGTCAGTCCTCGGTCGATGCAGCATGAAGCTCATCTACAATGTAAGTAATATCAAAATGCATATTTACACACCCCGCCGCTGTAATGTAGGCTACAGTAAATTATATAGATCCCCAGAACTTGATCTGTGACGTTGTCTTCAGGTTGCTTCTTCTGAGATGCGCCCGCTGCTGTGATTGTAATTTGTGTGAAGCGTGTTATTGGGACATACATGCGGCTCAGGCCTCAGGGAACACATTTCGAGTAGAATGAAAAATAAATTATAACTAGCATATTATGCATTCGTTGGCCATTGGCATAATGGAGAGAGAGAAAGTGGCGTTGCAAGAGAGAGAGAGAAAGAGATCAGAGAGTGTGAGTCTATACTATACTGCGGCTAGTGAAAGGCTACATTGTAACCTGTCTCTGCTGTATAAATTAAGTTTGTTTTCGGAGGGTTGAGGGCAAGTGGTGTGTGCGTGAGAGAGAGAGAGAGAGAGAGAGAGATGGAATAGGGGGGAGGGGGGGAGAAAGAGAGCAGCAGCAGTGTGTTTGAGGACTGGGTGTACAGGGTTTTCTCCTCTGGAGTCTGGAGTGACAGAAATAGGTTCATTTGGTCTACGTGGAGTTTCTTGCTCTGGGTCTGAAACCAAAAGCAACGTCTAGTGGAAAAAGGCACCACAGAGAGGAAGCAGATCATTTCCTCTGTCAGAACACGACCTTATGATTCGATCCTCTCATCTTTTATTACATGCCATTATTTCTTCCCCCCTGTTTTTCCACCGAGGAGGCACACACTATAGCCTATTAGGAGCAGCATGTCTCTGTCTCTGTTTTTCTGTCTCCCCCCCCCTCTCTCTCTCTCTCTCTCTCTCTCTCCTTATGTGTTTACATAAGCCCTATTTTACACTTTGTCGTATAACGGTGATAACTACTTTTTATATATGTGATGTACACCATGCTTTTTGTTATTGCTTAATATAAATCGCTCTGGATTAAGAGTGTCTGCTAAATGCCTAAATTGTAATTGTAAATTGTAACGGTGAGCTTGTAGATCGGCAATTTTAGCTTAAAAAAGTTTCATCTATAAATGACATGGCCATGAAAATGTAGGCTCTCACTCCTCCATGGGGTTAATGTGGTCAACGATAAGAAGAGCCATTCAGTCAGCAGCACGTCCACCCCCTACACCCCACCCCACCCCGTTTGTTCACATCTCTCTGTGACAGCTCAGCACCCTGGAGCAGGTCCCACATTCCCACAGTGCTCCCTAGACCGTTTCAAACTGTACGGAACAAAGCCTCCTGGCATGCAACGCTGATGAGATGTTTTCTATAGCGCTTGAATGACTTCACGATGAGTGCTGGTATTTTAATTGCTATAGTATATCCATCTATAGCTAGGTATAATTGATTATCGTGTTTACAGTGTGTCTTTGTTTGACTTTGTAAGTTTGATGTCGCTTTGATGATGTGTAATCTCTTCTGTGTATCATGCTGACATGATTTGTTATAGCTGGATAATAACAAAGTCATTACAACGGCCAAAGCGTAGGCCTACATACCATGTTTATTACATTTGTCTGTTTAAACCGTTGCTCAGGGTGAGGCATGTGAGTCAGGCAGTGCTCGCAATCTTACAATTGGCAACATTTCCTGTTCATCTTTGCAGTGAACAACCAACAGGAAGCATCTCCTTCCGTCAGAGATGTCACCATGGTGCCCAGATACTAGACCCTTCCTGTTTATTGACCAATCGCGGCAGCTCTGGATCCTCCGGTAACCATGGGAGCCTGGCGTGGACTGCGAGTGGCGTTCGCCGTGGGCTCTGTGTTCATGATTCTGCTGATCATCGTGTACTGGGACGACGTGGGCGGGGGGTTCAACCTCTACCCCCTCCAGCAGGGTCCTAGGCGTGAGTCGGTGGTGCGCGACCCGGTCTTCAGCTCCTCCCACCCTCTGCCCCGGGCCACGCCGGGCGGCTCGCTCTCCGTCGCCGCCAGCACGGTCCGGCCAAGCACGACCTTCGCCGCCGCCGCGGAAACCACTCCTCCTTTCCTCCAGCCGGCTGCACGGGAGGAGACAGAGAGAGAGGAAGAGCACGGCGAGGATGAACGAGAGGAGAGGAGAGAGGACAAGAGGGAGGAGGAGGAGGAGAGGGAGTACGCTGAAGAGAAGGGACAGGAGGAGAGGAAGAGGAGGATCTTGGACATGTGTGCCGCGGGAGAGGATTGGGTGGACTTCCCCGGAAAGTCTCGGACATTTGAGCAGATCCCCAACAGAGAGCTGGACCACCTCATAGTAGATGACACCCACCAGATCATCTACTGCTATGTTCCCAAGGTACTTGTGTGTGTGTGTGTGTGTGTGTGTGTGTGTGTGTGTGTGTGTGTGTGCGCGTGCCCGTGATTTTCGTTCTGGTCGGCTAAAGTGCCTTGCCGAGTCGAACATAATCGACGCACGAGTACATACGCAAGTTACGCAACGGAGGGTGAGAGAAATTTCTCCCTTGCGTTGCGTTAGTTACGTGATCCGTCTCGTTCCGTCGGGTTGAGATCTGATCCCGAGCCTACGCAACCATATTGCTTGCGTTGCGTACCTTGCGTCGAGGACACCCTTCCCACCTGGAGGCAGCAGAGAGCAAGAAGGCTTTTCCTCCTCTGCTCGACCGCTCTTGAAAGAGGACAACACTTCCTTATATACATGTATAAAATAAGCATGCGTTTTTCGTTTGACTCCCCCATGCAAGGAACAAAACGGACTATGTATGTAGAGGCCTTAAACAGGCAGGGAACATTTTCGATGACGTCACTGTTGTGCAACACCGAGAATTGCACAACAAGCGCTCCCAGGCTGTAGAGCGATGCGACCGGTTTTGATATCACTAACTTGACAGAGATTAATCAATCTTCGTCTCGGGCACATGACCGTACTAAGTACCATGACGGACATCTACGTCATGGGCCCCGAAGCTGTTAACCACTAACCCCATGAAATCGCATTTCCATTAATTTGTGTGTAGTCTGGACCCTGCAAATGCATGGTTGGTTGCGGGAGTACAGCGTTGACAGACAACCCCTTCAGCCAATCAGCGTAACAAAAAAGTGACATAATTTCCAGTCTCCAACCAGCTATTTCAAGCGGTCATTTGTTAATTGAGTGGTCTTCTTTCTCCCAAGTTCTCTCAATTGTTTCTATGTCTCATTGTGCATATTGCGTATAGCTTTTTACCAGCTGCTATGCAATAGCAAGCTGAGTCTCGGCAGTTATAGCGGACCCCCGCAGATAATAACAGTGCAGCTGGTAATGAATTGATTTAATCAATTCTTGTTTCTTTATTGATTGCTTTTATGGCTTGACCCCGTCTTATCGCTGTATTTAATATCTGATATTTATATAGGAGAAGTGTGTGTGTGTGTGTGTGTGTGTGTGTGTGTGCGTGCATGCGTGCGTGCGTGCGTGCGTGCGTGTGTGTGCATGCGTGCGTGCGTGTGTGTGCATGCGTGCGTGCGTGCGTGCATGTGTCTATGTGAAAATATTCAGCTGATGCATTTCAAATGCTGTCTGTCTATCTGTCTGTTCTCCCTGGTCATGGTTGTGTCTCTTCTCCTCCTCCCTCAGGTAGCATGTACCAACTGGAAGAGAGTTATGGTGGTGCTGTCTGGGTCTCTGGTCTCCCCCATGTCGGGAAGACCCTACACTGACCCCGAATCAGTACCTCCTGACCTGGTGCACAACTCCACTCTCCACCTCACCTTTGCCAAGTATGACGCACGCACGCACGCACGCACGCACGCACGCACGCACGCACGCACGCACGCACGCACGCTTAGTCCTCACACATCTCATATTTGCCATTGACAAAGGAGAAATTAGATCATTATGTGCCTCAAATTATGATGACGTAAATTTGTGGCAACGCAAACATTAAATGCCATTGACAATAAAGGGAACATTTATAAAGGGAATAATAATAATAATAATATCTTTATTTTTAATTCACCATGGGGGTTTTCTTTTTTTGCATTTGACAATCTGTCTTTGAACTGACTTGACTTTTGGAGAGGTGGCGTGGAGAGTCGAAGGAGGCTGGGCGGGACATGAGGCTGAGAGGACAGACACAGCTTTCTCTACCCCTGGGGAACTGGCACATATATTATTGGTGCATGCGTGTGTGTACCCATGCCTGTGTTTTTCCATTTGGCCATCTCTGCCCGTGTGTGCCTGCTTTTGTGTGTCTTTTATCTGTACACGGTAAAATCCTCAGTGTTAACCACTTTCAACTTGCCGTTTCGGCATGACATTATAGGTGAGGCTTCTAAAAAGGTTTCACAAATTTCAAAATGTACAAAAATAATTAAAATTGCACAGTTCACAGTTCACAATGCATCACACATCGCAGTGCATTGTGAACTTGTAGATAGGCTATTTTCGTTATTTGTTGCTAGTGTATAACGTTAAAGGCGGTTAAACTAAAGCAGGGTAAAACGTGGTATAGGCTACATAAAGCTGACCTTATATATTATAATACAACGTGATTTAAGCAACACAGCTGCAGCTAATCAAATGAATACTGGGGAAAAAGTAGCTGTCCGCCACTGCAGCGTTTAGGGGTTCAAATCCACTTCAATGCATCCGGCTTGCCGAGCATCTTGGCCATGTCCTGGTGGCGAGGGTGATGTTTGTCAGTGTAGCCGTTTCGACCGAAAATCAACCGATAGTTCCCAGTAGGTTACTTATTACGCCGATCTTATCCAGCCGTTCGGCTCGCCTGGAGCCTACTGGCTGCGATTGGCGTTGATGTTGACACGTTAACCGATCTTATCGGTCTAGTCAGGTATAGCCTACTGAGCCTACTGAAAATGACAAGCCTCCTCATACCCTCCCATAAACATAACCGCAAGCATAATATTAACGCATGTTTGCCAACCTTTTTCAGTCGGCAGAGCATGCCCATACTCGTCGAAAACAATCGTACTGATACTAAGTGATCACTGCGGTCTTGTCGATTGATATCAGTCGAAACGGGTGGTCAGTGCATGCAAGCAGTGGGACAAATTAAAGATTTCTTTCTGTTTTGTATGTGTCTATGGAGTTAACATTACTCCTATTTGACCGCTGTTTCGGCACTGTAGTGCCGAAAGGATTTCGTCTCGTCAGAAATTTTCAGTAGCACCGAAGAGGCGACTTTAGGACGGTACACGCCCCCCCCCCCCCCGAAAATGACGTCACATTGTAGGCTCTACAGAGCCGAACTGACTTCTATTCGGCTCTAAAATAGGAGTATGAATCGGCCCGAATAGACCCCCAGGTGTGGTTAGAATATTGAAATATGTCTTCCCTGTGCATTTGGGAATAATAACAAAAATTCAACGAAAAATCGTTGCCCTCCACATTGTTAAAAGCCACAATGGAATTGTAAAGTCCTTTGTGGCGGTTGCTTGAAGATCTGCAATGAGACACACGATGGCCGCTTGGCTAGGATAACTGTAGCCTCGGAAACCCAGACGTTTTATACCCTGGAAGAAAGAGGATAACTGTAACTTAACCTGGAATAAGTAGATTTCTCAAAGACTCTGACCTCGAATAACATTTCCACTAGGGTGGGGTTCTTTGTGCTATTTTTCGGTGCCAACTCTTTCACTTCTCACACTTTTACACTGTCCACAGGGCTTAAAGTTCTCAGTCCTTTGGACGGATTTCAGTCCTGAGGATTTCATAGGGGTCATTTAATGAGATCTGTGCAGATTTGCAAAAAATCATTTTCAGTCTTGGGATTTCTTTTGGCTTTAAGCCCTGCGTCGAAATGGACACTTTTTTGATTGGCAATTTGCATTGCAGTGATTGCACTGATAATAATTATTAATTGTTTTATGACGAGATAGGCGAGACACTTATGAAGCAGAAGCACTGACTGTAAAAAACACTGTTTTTACCTCTGTTTACCTTTGCTCTGTATTGTTTTAACTTTCGTTTAGTTTTATTTGCCTTGTATAGAGCGTTGCAGTCCCGCCCCCTTTCATGACGACGCCAGGCCCATGAAATGAATCTTTCCCATAGACATTTCAAAAAGTATTTATTTAAAGACCTTTTAATAAGTGTCGTACGAAGCCAACTCGAGTCGTGACAAATCATGACAACAAACACAATATTTTGGACCAAACAAATACTTACAAAGAAGAAAAATAACAAAAAAAGTGTTGTAACCTGCCGTGTTTCCCCCAAAACATTGTGTTTATTGTCATGATTTGTCACGACAAGAGTTGGCTTTGTCCGCGGCGTAAACGTCTTTAAATAAATACTGAAAAGTCTATGAGGAAAATGAACGGGGATTTATTTTCCGGGTCTCTCGAGGGGGCGGGACTGCGACGCTCTATTGCTGTACACAACAGTACTTTTTCTTTTTCTTACTCTTTACCTGTAACTTTGTAACCTTAACTGCTGTGCCGCCTCTGGGTTATCCCACGGGATAATCTGTAGTCAGTCAGTCAGTCAGTCAGTCAGTCAGTCAGTCAGCCTGCCTGCCTGCCTATCTGTCTGTCTAGACTAGAGCTACCGGCGTAGGGTCCATTGGGCCATTTCTGTTAGTAGCGAACCTATCGCCAGAATTGCGTTGACCGTTGTGTTCGGACTAACAGGACTTCGGATCTATGGGCCGTCCCCTTTGTTTACATGTAACCTGAACTTGAAAACAAACTACAAAATCAGTCTAGGGTATCCTGCCCTATTTCTTTACATTTGTACACTTTTTTACAAACGGATAATTAACACTGAAGATTTTAATGTGTAGGATCTTTACGAAGAGCTGTGCAATGGGGTAAAATGCTAAGACTGTGACAGCTACACACGATACGTCAGTTGTGTAACACAGTGTGCATGTGAAATATGTGACTGAACTGCACACAGTGTAGTGTGCAAACACTGCACACAGTGTTTAACTACGTTTTGGTGGGTGTATGTTGTGTGTTTCTGTGTCTTCTTGTATGTGTGATTTACCAGATTTTGGCGTCATTATGGTTCTCTGTCTCGCCACTTGATGGCGCTGAAGCTGCAGCATTACACCAAGTTCCTGTTTGTACGAGATCCCTTCGTAAGACTCATCTCTGCCTTCAGGAACAAGTTCGGAAGGTAGGTGTGTGTGTGTGTGTGTGTGTGTGTGTGTGTGTGTGTGTGTGTGTGTGTGTGTGTGTGGGGGGGGGGTGTATCTTTGTAGATATGAAGAAAATAGATGAAGTTTCCATTAACTGAACAGAAGTTCTATGGATAGCCATGGATAATAAAAGTGTGTGTGTGTGTGTGTGTGTGTGTGTGTGTGTGTGTGTGTGTGTGTGTGTGTGTGTGTGTGTGTGTGTGTGTGTGTGTGTGTGTGCGTGCGTGCGTGTGGATCGGAAGGCCCAATGAGGACTTTTACCAGCAGTTTGGCTCTGTCATGCTGCGTCGGTATGCTAATGTTTCTGGAAGCATGCCAGCGACGGCGGCCGAAGCATTCGCAGCTGGAATCAGACCAAGCTTTCAGCAGTTCATCAAATACTTGCTGGACCCGCAGACTGAGAAGGAGGCGGTCTTCAATGAACACTGGCGACAGGTACAGTACAGCAGAGCACACAGAGTTGGTTGTTTGTTTAACATGATTACAACTGACTTTTAAAGCTGCAATCTGGAACTTGTTTTAATGAACAAAACATTATTTGAAGCAATCTGTATGGTAGAGTATATTAATAAAATATAACTAGTATATCTGTAGTGGGTGGAGGTAAACTCCCTGATACTCTTCCAATGAGACATTTAGAACTTGGCGTCAGGTAAGGACACCTAAGCAGCACATGCCTCAAGTGTGTGCTACAAAGTAACCTTTGCCAGGAAAACCCAGACAGTACAACCCACATTGCAGCTCTTTACTTGAATTGGTGCCCATGTTTCCAGCTTCTTGTCAGGAGGGAAACGGAATTAGGTTACCAGTCATTTTTATATTTTTCAACCACAACATTTATAGTCTTTTAGGTTTTTGCTTCTTTTATTCATGTAGCCACTTGTTTTGGGGGTCTTGATCAAGCGTCTTGGAATGTCTGTCCGTCTGCCATTTCGCCAGTCAATATTGTCTGTACCAGAGTGTAGCGTGTAAGTGTAAGAAGTAGGTAAGCAACTATATATCTACATTCAAGAGGAAGATAAGCAACTTTACATAACTCCAAGAAGAAGCAGGCAACTAGTAGTAATAGCTATTATCGCTACTTATACTTATACTTATACTACATTATACTTTTGTTCCCCATCTGACAGGATTTGAGTGACCATTGACTTAGCCAGCCAGCACGGCTAACCAGCACCTAAGATAATCTTCATAACATAAGGTTTTAAGCTTCAGTGGTCCTACTCCCCAGTCCCCAGCCATGTGCACTTGTGCAGTTGCCCTGAAAAGAGAGATGCAGTTGGAAAGTAATGTTATCCCATCTCAAAGTAACTGCACACTTCCAATAGTTGTCAAAAACACTGGTGAGATGAATCAATATTGATAAATACAGTGACTCTTGGTGTGATTTAATGTTTGCAAGCATTGAAGAGCACATCTTGACAAGTGTGTCTCAGCGTTATTACATTGGTTTGTTACATTTATTGACTTTGCTGCACAGAATGGAGTGTTCTGTCCATCATGCACACAAAATAACATATTTAGCAAATATGTTGCAAATACTGTTTAGTGTCCATGAAGGACAGAACATTCAGAAAGAAACAAGTATAGTATATAGTCATTTCCATCACAAAGTATGCAGGAAGGAGTGCAGACTCGGAGCTCGATCAAGGGGTGCCTTGTTCCTGGTCACCGTGTAGGTCATCACCAGTGTAACGTTTGAATACAACCAGGAGCCAGTTGAATGAGCGCAGAAGTGGAAAGACATTTTGGGAGGTTGAAGACCAGTATTTGTTTGTGCAATATTTACTTAACATTGACGTCTAAATACTGCTACTTGTTTGATGCACACAGTCACTTACCGATACCAGCTTGTTGTCGATCATAGTGTGTTCAGTGTGGAAAGACTTCCCAGGCATTCAACCACTGATGTATCATCATCATCATCATCATCATCATCATTATCGCCTGCTTAAATTTCACTTTCCAGGCACCACTTGGTTGGACTTGGACTCGATATGGCTTTCTTCCACCGGGAACAGTCCATGACCACCTTATGGTCGATGCCGTGTGCTTTCATGTCAGTCAACTCGGTTGTCGTTATGTTATGTTAGGCCGGCCGGTGGGTCTTGTTACCTCCAAGTTAATCAACCCAATCATTGTCTTCCTTCCTTACACAGTCACATGATCACAGTCTGCCTCTCCTCACCACATCCACTATGGTCCCCATCTTCGGTCTCAGCTCTGCGCTGGTCTTTCTTTGACACATCCATCTGCTCACCATAATCTCCGCTCTGTTCAGCTTCTCTTCATGCTCCCCCTCAGGGGCAGGGCCCATGTCTCGCTTCCAGGCATCATGCCACTTCTTCAACCACTGATTTAAAGTTCTGAAATGGCGCAAAGATAGGATCCCAGTGTGTGGGTTGTGTAATGTGAAGTGGAAAATATGTTGTGGTTTCTCTGTTATTGTGAAGAGGTGGACAACACCCCTGTGTTATTACTGCTCATTTGAGTCATGACACAAAAGGGGGAGACTATTAAATTAGTATGAGAGGAGGAGGTGGATGCATTGACAGTGGAATGAGGTGATCTGGTGTTGTACAGTGCAAAAAAAAGTCAACCATGCAATAGAGACAGAGAAGTCATGTTTTTAGTACCATAATCACTTATGGTACAATTAATGTTGTAATGGACCGTGTGTGTGTGTGTGTGTGTGTGTGTGTGTGTGTGTGTGTGTTTGTGTGTTTTGCAGGTGTACCGTCTGTGCCATCCATGCCAGATACAGTATGATTTCATCGGCAAGTTGGAAACCTTGGAGTCGGACTCTGAACAGCTGTTGAAACTCTTGGGTGTCGACCACCTGCTCCACTTCCCTTCCGGCGCACGGAACCGCACAGCCACCAGCTGGGAAAGTGATTGGTTTTCACGGATTCCAGCGGAGATGAGAAAAGAACTGTATGAGTTATACGAGCCGGACTTTGAACTGTTCGGATATCCAAAGCCTGACAGTGTGCTCCACCGGTAGCCCTTCTCACAGTGCCAAAGATGACGTGTTGGGTCCAATACCTCATCTAGCTTCATGCCAGTAAAGCCTTTTGATAGACCGCTCTGTAATAGCCATGGCATGGCTTATATTCCATACATTGCATGTAGGCTATTCTGTATACACAGCCATAGAATGCGGAATGAATTTCCTGTGTGTACTCACCGCCCAATAATTCATTTGTGTGACTTGGGGTCAGCTCTTGTCTTGTAAGTATCATATCCATTTGAAAGGTTTGGCGGGGGGGCGCCCGAGTACAGAGTGGTTTCGGCATGTAGCCTACCCTACCACATAGGCTCTGCTGCACATCACCCTTACCTACACTCCTTGTTTCCTGTCTCTCTTTCCACTGTACTATCAAATATATATAATATAAAAAATCTGAAAAAGCTAAACAATTAAAATAAAATAAAAATAACTATAGGCCTACAGTGCTAAATTTGAATTCACCCGAGATGAATCCCTCCACTTAACTTTCTCGCTGCTATCTACGTTTATAAACGTACTATAGCTAGGCTATCGGTTCCTACTGGTGCTATCTACGCGTATGTTCGCAGACAACCGTATACTCCATATATGAAAGCGGCCACCGTTCATTTACCTTTTAGCATTGCTCCGGTTAGTATGGACAGTCCCCACCAGCTATGGGATTTTTAAATCCAGCTCCATTGAGCCTCCATTATAACAGGATTTTCAAAGCGCTGTATATCTCAAAAGGTCCATGGTGAGCCGCTGCGCACCCGACGGTCGTAAATAATTTGTGAGTTCGTATCGCTGAGCACATGCAACTGGTTGTAATGATAGCTAAGGGGTCTGACCCATAGAGTAATTCATGTCAGTGGAAGTTGCTCAGTGGCGTTTTGAAGCACCCGGAAGAACCGTCCATTTTGACCACCAAAATTTGGTGGTCAAATGCGGAAGTGCAACCGAGCGCTCAATGTTAAAGCCCAGCTGCACGGGGTTTCCCGGTCATGAATCCACGGGTCCGCCTGTAGTCCCTCCTCTTACCACTAGGGCCCAGTGCTTCAACGTTGAAGAGCCTCACTGGGGCCTTGGTCTGACCTAATGCGAGTGAACACTGTGCTTATAACAAAAGCCCCCACCTTCCTGAATAACCCGGAAAGGAAACAAGGGGCAGAGTTAGAGCGGACTGGCATTCCTTACGTGTGCTTATGCTGCCAACTAGTGGCAACTATATATTTAAATGCACTGCCTATGGCTGTGCATGTGTGGTATAGGCCTATACATGCAATGTATTGGATAGCAGTCATTTTTGGGCTATAGCTCTGTAAATTATCATTATTGTCTATACAGTAGTTTGCTATACCTCAAGTGATTGAAGTGCCTACCAGAATTTCTTTATGCTGTCCACATCTGTCTCAGTTTGCTTACAAAGAAACAGGCCCGCTAGCTCATTTATCTCCACTTTTCATGTTCAAGCACTTTAAGTTGTGTTTTGTTAAGTCAAAGGAGGTTCAGGAATCAGAGCGGCTCAACTGGACGTTTGAGTAGG
>NC_137864.1:9203220-9245720 GCF_963924005.1 Protomyctophum bolini | reverse complement strand
GAGTGCTGTGTTTCAAGCTGCCACCCCTTTAGTGGGTAAATATGGGAGCGGTGAACACCCGCTTGCACGCACACACACACACACACACACACACACACACACACACACACACACACACACACACACAGAGCGTGTCAATAAGGATATCCTGCTAAAAGAAAACCCTGTTTGATTTTGGTCAATCTGTAACTGTAGCAGGTCTCTGAACTCTGAAGCTAGGCCTGTCTGTCAGAGGAGCCACCCAATAAGAGGTTTACATCCCTTCACTTCACACTCAATAATAAATCGGAGCATGTAGAATTGAAGGAAATCTGACACGATGGTGCCTGATGTCTCCTGGCAATGCAGAGCGCTGACATGAGGGTTCTCTCTTCTGTTCTGATCCGTCTCCTCTCAGGTGGGAGGGGCACGCTCCGTCACTCTGCCAGAGTCCCTGCTCTTCATTTCCACGCTGGACGGTAATCTCCACGCCGTCTCCAAGCAGTCTGGAGACATCAAGTGGACTCTCAGAGAAGGTTTGCATCATCAGTCATCAATCCATTTCATTTGCATAGTGCCATATCATGAGTTATCTCAAGCCAGGTACACTGCATGTGGAGAGTGTCTATTCTCTAGTCTAGTCTAGTCTACAGAGACCCAACAGGCCCCCATGAGCAAGGAACAGGAAGAAACCTTGAACACAAACAGGCCCTGGGTGGGGGGAGAGAAAGAGAGAGAGAGCTAGTAGGCCTACTGTTACTTTCCCCACACATAATTATGTTAATTGCGACCGATTGGGGGGGTCAAATCAACTAATCAAATTATTATTATTATATATTATTAATTACAATTCCCGAGTGCGGCACGGCTGCAGCTCACTCACCGCTCCAAGAGATGGGTCAAATGTGGAGAACAACATTCACGTGCGGTAACGTGTTTACGACTTTGACGTTGACTTGCATGGTTCCCATAGGTCGCAGATGTTATGGCAGTCTGTAGGACACATGCTCAAAAGGACAATTATAATAATGAGGCAACACAAGAATTCAGAGTTTGGAAGTATGAGGACTTTACTCGAGTAAGGAGCCAAGACTTACATGACCTGTCATGGTAATGGAAACCCCAGTCTGAATCCCAGAGTTACATAGGGTCACAGACTATAGCTTTCACTCCCACAACAGCCAACCCCCAACATAGCCTCAACAAATGGGACAGTAACAGAGTAAAACAAACAGCACCACAGGGGTGTGACAATTTAGAGGAGATACTCTTATAAAGGGGTATTATTAAATGTTTAAATCTAAATTTCTACGACACAGATTACCATGAAAACCTGCAAAACACGTCAGTCCGACCCGCCGCCCGTCAATCCATCAGTCACACCTCCATGTATGGTCATCAGTCATCATATATGGAGCTGACCTGTTCTGACATATGTTGACCTTCCCCCCAAAGTTATTAGTGCAGCCGTGCCCGGCAGCCGGCGAAGACTAGAGTTCTCAACAGGCCCGAAGATTATGCGGATGCTTGCACGCGAACTCGCCCTCAGTGCTGTCAGGGCATCTTACTGGTATAACTTTGTCTGTAAAATCTCTTTCAGATCCCATTATCCAAGTACCTGTCTACCTAACTGAGTGAGTAACTCATCCACACACACACACACACACACACACACACACACACACACACACACACACACACACACACACACACACACACACACACACACACACACACACACACACACACACAAAGTGAGAACATGAATAACAACATGTATGAACTGACATGCATGACTTCCTGCAGACCAGGTTTCCTCCCAGACCCCAATGACGGCAGCCTGTATGTCCTGGGTGGAAAACACAAGGAAGGCTTGATGGTGAGATCAGCAGTTATTCTTCATTTTATCCTCCGTCACGCAAGGGTGTGGTGTGCCAAAAAGAACAAATCTACAAGGTAACAACACATGCTAGCTGGTAAATCTGTTCTTTTTGGCAAGTTACATCACCATAGTGCCCATATGGACTCTTACCTCAAATTAAATCCCATTTTTTATATATATATATTTTTGTATTGAGTTGTTGATACACACCTAAAGCCCAAACCACACCAATGGGTCGCCATGCCAACTCCTTGCAACCAAATAGTTGCGAGTAGACACATGTAGTTGCAAGCAACCTTTGAATTGAACCAATTGAATCACCATGCGCCGACATGCAACAAGACATATATCACATGCACTGGGACGAACGCTAAAACCACTTAGTTGCGTCTCCACCCATTGGTGTGGTTTGTGGTTAAAAGGTTGACGACAGGTGTGTAGGACAAAAGGAAAGTCCAAATGCTCACAATATAAGATCCCACACACTGTCTAGAACCTGCAAAATCCTTTTTATTACAAAACCTTCTGGATTCTGCATTCTGGATACAAAATTATCCAAACCACCAAAAATATAATACCGGTATACATTATATACATTTAATCTAATGTATACTTGCATGTGTGTCCTTTATATAACATTGCTGTGCATTTACAGAAACTACCCTTTACCATCCCAGAGTTGGTCCAATCAGCTCCCTGCAAGAGCTCTGATGGCATACTGTATACTGGTGAGACGTGTGTGTGTGTGTGTGTGTGTGTGTGTGTGTGTGTGTGTGTGTGTGTGCGCATGTGCGTGTCCATCCGTGCATTTCTGCATGTGCTGGCATAGGTTTTGGTCACTAATTTCATGTCATGGATTGGACAAAATGTGACTATGTGGGCGCAGCCGTTGTGCACGGATGTTCAGACGTTTAAACACGCATGTTCAAACACTCGCGCTGCACTACCACAGCTGTCACTGCCTTTGTTTTTTCAGGCTGCTGTCTCATTCTCTGCTCTAACTACAGTGTCTCCGTTTACTAATGTCATGAACTCTATTAGAGCCACAGGCTACACGAAATGTGTGATGAGAGATGAAGAAGACAATGCTATTTTAGTTTTAGTAGACCTGCCGTTTCTATTAATAAACCCTTTGAAATCGAGTAGAGATAAATGTCCCTGCTATGCCTACAAAGGGCTTCACATAACAAATAGTCTTTCTTATTCTTCATAATAAGAAAGGAAATCCAACTCCCATAATTGCATCGAACAGTGTCACTAATGTTTCACTTGCCCGTGAACGCCCGTTTCTGAGCAGTTATTGGGTTTATTATTTTTCATTATAGAGAAAGCTTGCACAGAGATCTTGTTGTCCTGAACATCGCAATCATGTCTCCTGACGTTTGGTGAATAGAAGTTGCTAGTTGCTAGTTGTTAACGCTAATTCAAGTTTGTTTAACTTTTGTGTTCTGCATCCTACTATACTACACCGTTATCACAGTTATTAGCTAACCTCACCCACTGGACGGTATCGGGTACGGTCGCCCCTAAACCATCTCCATTCTTTTCGCCGACCTCACGCCGCCCGCTCGGTGCCTTGGTTCTTGTATTTAGTTTTTACTGAGAATAAGGTTAGAAATAAGTTTAGGGTTAGGCATAGTTTGACTGGGGTTACGTTTAGGTATAGGATTAGGTTTAGGCATAGTTTTACTGAGGTTAAGGTTAGGAATAAGGTTAGGTTTAACCGTTTAAGCATTATTTACTTAGGTTACTTTAAGAATACCAGGCTGCGCAGTTCCGCTGGCTGTTCGCCCGGGGCGAGTTGGTAAAGGGGCGACTCGTTTGGTTTGATATTCCCCTGGACTCCCATACTCATTATGCTAGGGTGGGATGGCTCAGGGTAGAGGACACTGAGTAGTAAATGTCTTTAGATGTCTTGATGAATTTAATACAAAGGGCCAAAATGGAAACTCTGGGCTTTTTGTGTTATCCCTTTAGCATTATTGTGTAACTGTAGTTTTTGCAAAATTGTTAATAAAGTATTTAATCAATGTCTATGTTTGCAGGTAAGAAACAGGATGTGTGGTTTGTAGTGGATCCTGAAACAGGTGAGAAGCAGACCAGTTTAACCACATCAACCTCTGACTCCATCTGCCCCAACACCCCTATGCTCTACATAGGTCGCACAGGTAACGAACGCACGCACGCACGCACGCACGCACGCACGCACGCACGCACGATGCAATCCCCTCAGTAAACACTAACAGTCTCGTTGAGTCATGATGCGTCAGCTATATGTTTGGAGTCAATACTGTAATGGACATTTTCAACCAGATTAGGAAACGGCCACACTTACTTACGAATGTAAGGCTCTGTTTAGACTGCAGTCAAAGGACCTTTAGGACTGACTGTTATTTGCATGTGATCATAAATGCAACATAAGTTATAATTTATAACAGACAGGCGACAACAACAGAACACACAAAAACAGAGACGAGTTACATGCATGAAAACGGTGGAAATTGGACACATTTGAAAACACATCTAAAAGTGGTTCAAGTCAGATTTGTAATTATCAGATTAACTGTTTTTCTGTTCAGACTTCATAAAACAAATTGGATTTCAATTTGGATTTGGCAATATCTGATTTAGGCTGGATTGGGCTGCCAGTCTAAATGGGGCCTAAGACTAAGTTATGATGTGATTGGATGTTCATGTAGGCCTATGTCTGTTTATTTGTGTTCCAGAATACATGATCACCATGTTCGACACCAAAACACAGGAGCTTCGATGGAATGCAACGTACAACGACTACTCTGCTCCCCCGTATGATGAGAAACAAGACTACAGTACGTCTAATTATTGGATACTCGTAAAAAAAAATATCCATGCCATTAGATCCCATATAAGTAACCATATAGCCTCTGGCTGCAGTCCCCTAGCCAGGTAAACCATTCCGGTTGATTGGCTGTTCCACTTTTTGGTTTATGCAAAACGCCCACCCAGCGCTTGTAGCCAGACCGGTCTACAGAAGACACATGATGGGATGGTTTACCAGGCTAGCAGCCCCCTATTGCAAAAAGGCTTTTAAAAAGGCCTGGAAATAGTAAAAGATTGCCGTGCCGACCTACTAGCTCACAACAAGTCATGCTGTGAGCTTGCTATTTTCGGTATTTCTAAAAACGTTACAATATTTCTACTACATTTGACAATAACATCATGCCCAAAATAGGGATGCCAACAATCAATTATTATTATTTTATTATTATTTAAAATGTCCCCCTCCTTCACAATGTTCCCTCTTTTTCCACTCCTGGGAGCCAAGGGCCCCACTTTGCACACGTGTGTGTGTTGACCTTTAACCTTTATTACCTCCCCTACAGAGATGGCTCACCTGGTGTCCAGTGGTGATGGTCTGGTTGTGACAGTTGACAGAGAGACGGGTAGGGAATTGTGTGATGTCATGTGTTCCACAGTTTGTCTCGTTTGTTTTAGTGTGTTTAGTATGTGTTTAGTTTAGTGTGTCAATGTGTGGGTGGCTGGTGGCTCAGCAGCTAGTCTCGCGTTGCCAGACTGTTGCCTCTCGCAATTTCCAAATGCTTCCATCATACAGTCTGGAGCAACGGAAGAGCCATCATGAGTAAAATATAAAGCTAGCTTTACAGTCACACACATTTATCCTAATGTAAATAGAAATCATCTAAGCATATAAAGCTTGTTGCTTAGCAGAAAAGGAAATACAAAAATTCTAAAGATATTTTAAAATATATTTTCGGGAACGGAAATGGCAGCTTCCTTACTCGGATTTCGGTAGGTGTAGCATAAGTTATGTGCATGGTTGCAGGTTTGTGTGTATAAGTGAATTGTGAATGCCTATATGTGTATTACTAACATGGCCTTCTACCCCATACAGCATAATAACTGACATGGGCGTGTATGCTTGCGTGTATTTTGTTTGTTGCGTGTGTTTTATTTGTGTGTGCGCGCATGTTTGTTTTCCAGGTGATGTCCTGTGGAGTCAGAACTACGGCTCTCCTGTTGTCGGCGTCTACCTGTACACCGGAGACTCCCTGAGACACGCCCCTCACCTGTCGCTGGCCATGGAGACCCTGCGCTTCCTCACCTTTGCCTCGGCCAATGAGCAGGCAGACGCACACTCCACGCTCAAATGGAGCTACCAGTTCGTGAAGGAGCAGGCCAGTGCACAAACCCAACTTGTGTAAGAGGAATTATTCACATATTACACGCACGCACACACACGCACGCACGCACACACACGCACACACGCACACTGGTGTTGATGTTGGTGATGGTCTTTCATTGATTACAGTGATACTAATCTCGTTTTCTCTAGTCCCACTCTTTATGTTGGCAAACTGGACTCCCATCTTTATGCCTCTACCTCACTGGTCCACCATGGTGTGTCACTGGTGGTGAGTACAAAGACAGTGTGTTGTTTTTAATCTATTAGTATCAATTGATGAGTCAAGTCACATAACTAATATAGACAATTAGACATGTTACAGAGGAATGCAAGAATGCTCGCCCCTAAACACGCTCGCCCCAGGTCGGGTGACCTCGGGACGGTCGCCACTACTGTAGGTATTCCTAAACGTAACCTCAATAAAACTATGCCTGAACCTATACCTAAAGCTAACCGTATTCCTATAACTTTAACCTCAGTAAAACTATCACTAAACCTAACCTTATTCCATAACGTAACCTCTGTAAGACCATAAACCTAACCCTATTCCTAAACTAAACCTCAGTAAAACAAATACAACTACAAGACTACAAGAACTGCTGTGGGCGAGTGTGTTTTGGCCAGGTTTCTAACGCACATCCTGAGTGTTGTTCAATTACACCGTAGGCGTAGATAAAAGTGTGAAGTTACACCATGATAATAGATGGCTTCAGAATGTGGATTGGTTCACGTTACTGGTTGGTTTGTCCTCCCTGCAGCCTCGGGGGCTAACGCTGGCACGCATCGAGGGGCCGATGACAGCGGGAGTCACCGTCCGAGAGAGAGGAGAGTGTGAGATCACACCCTCCACTGATGTACGCTACCCCCCAGGCAGCACAAACAGCCTGCAGAACCACTGGCTGCTCATTGGTACAAGCACACACACACACACACACACACACACACACACACACACCCTGACAACCCCAAACTCTAGGGATTCAAGGCTATTGGTTGGGATCATTTCCCCTGGAAGTAGCATTGTAATAGTTTGGTAATGAAAACCTCATGATACAAAGGGCTGAGTAAGGGCTTTACTAACCGATGTAATCCAAAACAAATCAAGGTCACAGGTGAATGTTCAGACTCCAAATATCTAACGTAGGTCCACAAGAGGTAACAAGAGAATGCCAAGACAGAGTGGTAACAAAAAGACTGAAATTTTATTCTCACTTGGTGTCCGTTGATTCTGACGATCTGAACTAATTATACTCTAGTAGTGTAAAAGGGCTCCCCATGTTTAATTTTAAGACAGTTGCATTGTGTTTATTGGTTAAAGACTGAAGTCTGTGACCACAGACGAGATGTTCTCAGAGCAGCACACCTCACCAATCACATACCTATAAACGTAACCATACTATTACTTACAGTGCTGGCCCTAACCTAACCTTAACAAACCGTTATTAATTAAACCGTGCCATAGATGTTACCACTACAGGACACTCAGCTAATTCTGGTGCTTCTAACCTTTTATCTAAACTGAACCAGCTGTAACCTACGTATAAACATTCTGCCGCCGTCCAATTAAATGGCATAAAACACCAGGGTGCTCTCAGGGCAGTTTTGGTTAATACTCTACTCGCTAATGAAGTCAAGAGTGATACAAATAAAACTGCCCAGGACCAGTGGCAGAGCCGGAGACTTGAAGAAGCAAGTTGTCCAATTTAAATTTGTATTTGATTTAATTGACAGCAGATAGATTAGACCGCCGCCATCTTGGCACACAATGACACTCGGATAAATGTATCATCGTTTGTGTGTGTCAGGCCATCATGAGCTGCCTCCATTAGCCCACACCACCATGCTGAGGGAGTTCCCGGCCAACCTTCAGCGCTCTGGTGAAGCCGTCATCCCTCCTCGAACCCCTGCTTCCCCCGTCACCCCTGCCGCCCGCTACGACCAGCACCATGTGAGTAACACCCCTTGAAATATAATCTCTATGACATGTAAACTTTAAAGAGACAAAGTGTGTGTATGCCTGAAGTATCGCAAATCTTTGAAAAATGAAATATGTTCTGCTTCAGCAAAAACAAAGTTTCTGGTATACACTTAAATGCAACAGACTTTGCAACAGACACATTTCCTGTGTTTCAAGCCACATCATTAATCTTTATTGCTGATCTGATGTGAATGCACCTTTCGATTATATTAGAACGTCATCCTAGCATCGCACACTCCAGGCTGTCTGTGATGAAATTATCATCATCACACAGGACCAGACCCAAACTCACATTGATACTGTAGGTTCATTTATATAGCACTTAATAACTTTACACATTGGCAGATATTGAAATAATATGCATTCATTATGAGAAAAACTTCTAACTGATGAGATAACATTGTGATCTCTCATTCGGTTTTCAGAAAAAAAAGTGAACTTTGTGTTCGATATCAGAATTTTAGTAGTTCTGAAAATAATTCTGGGATCGTGGGACTTAAACTGATAATGGGTGAGAAATGATTATGTCAAGCAGTCTTTAGAGGATTTTCATTGTGCTCTTCCATTTGCATTTATTTTTATGGATATGCTCTTTTAACCAAGGAGCAAATCTAATATTGTTGTGAGTCTAATGGGACATACAGTACTCTGACCAGAGAGACACAGCAGAAATGATTCATGTTTCTCACTATTCTCAGGACCATAAGGCATGGGAGGAACGAAACACGACACACTCATTTCTTTTTTCTTTTTTTTTTAATAGTTTGTACAGTTCATTCATGAATTTATGGACCAGGACTTATAACAGCCAGCTGGAGTCAAGTTATCAAGGCCAGAATCATTATAAACAAGACCAATTACGGTCAGACAGAGGGAAATGTTCTCTCTGTCTAAGTGAGACCCATAGTGATTAAAATATACGTTATAAGATGTATTGTGCATGCCATATTGAAAGGAAAAAGACCAATAACCAATATACAGATATATACAGATAATGAGTATTTCATGCTTTTATGTTGTGTCCTGTACAACCTGAATCTTCAGTAAAAGACCCAAAGAGCGGTGTAAACTAATAGCACTCTAAAACACTACTCTTAATAGTCTTCTTAACTTTCTTTACTTCTCCCTGTTCCACTTTCTGTTTTTTCTTTAGTTCCATACGGCCGTTGGTAGCCATGGTGATGCTGATGGAGGCGGTGTGGCCGGAAGGACTCAAGGTCAGGGCCAGAAGAGGTCCAATGTGCTGCCTGTCTCTCTGTCTCAGGACCCTCTGACTGTGGCTGTTCTAACACTGCTGCTAGGAGGATGGCTGGCCTTTGCCCTCACTTACCCCTCTGTGAGTCTCTTTGTGTGTGTGTGTGTGTGTGTGTGTGTGTGTGTGTGTGTGTGTCTGTGTGTGTGTGTGTGCGTGCGGGCGCGACTGCGTGCGTTGGATGCTATCTGTTTTGCCCAGGTTGACGTGGTTTTGAGGTTAGGTTTAGGGATAGTTTCTGTGAGGTTAGGTAGGTTAGGAATAGGAAGTGCATGTGTAACTGCCATTATTGTCAAACTCAGTAGGATTTTCTGTTTGGTCGTTTGGCGACACCGTGTGGTGAGTGGTAGTAACATCAAGAGCATTTTAAAAATACAAATCCCACTGTTTCATCAACAGCAAGCTAGTAGATATAGATTCCTCTTCAGGATTAAATTGTGTGTGTGTGTGTGTGTGTGTGTGTGTGTGTGTGTGTGTGTGTGTGTGTGTGTGTGTGCGCGCGCGCGCTGCGTACTTTTCAGTGATGTGTCTCAGTCGTTTCACTGTTTGTACTTTCTATTATTATTATTCTTGCTGTAGTTTGTTCTGTGTTGTAGGCTTGTAGCTATAGTGTATTTGATTTTATTTCTCCTGTACAGCACTTTGTAAACCCTGCATTTTGAAACGTGTGTGCGTGTCCGTGTGCGTGCGTGCGTGCGTGCGTGCGTGTGGACAGCGTGCAGCCCAACAGCAGAAAGCCCAGAGGCAGCTGGAGGAAGCGCTAGAGTCTCGTCTCCAGCGCATGCAGTCTCCCACACAGGCCGCGACCTCTCCATCCTCTGACACCGTCACTTCAACAGACACACAGCTCTCCACAGACACAAACGTCTCCAGTGGTGAGCAGAATGCCTTCAGTCTTCTCGCCACCATGTTGCTTTCAATGCCTTTTTTGACCACGTTTGACCATGTTAATGGGTCAATATCAAACAAAGGCTTTCAGCCCCTGAAGTGTTTATAAAAATGCAGGAGTAACAACATAATCTCTGTTCTCTTACCAATGTTATAACAGGATCCCAGCCTGCTTCCACTGACCCTCCCTGTAATCCTCACCTCAGCGGTAGCTCAGACACTGACAGACACAACAACACGGGCCACAAAGCCACGACAGGTGACTCACACGCCGCCTCATGTCAAAGATAAACCAAGCCACCATATACACCAGCATAGTAGAGTTTTGAATCAAGGCCAGGGACAAATGCTTAGAATTCAGTTAATTGGTCTACTGTTAGACCAATGCATTATTATCTTAAAAGCCTGACATGGCCAGATTAATATCATGTGCGTAGATATTAGTCTGGAACTGGAAGTCTGGAAGATTAATTTCCAAGGTCCACTTGCAAACAGATTCAAACGTCACAGCAACAAAAAATAACTCAGGGGTGTGCGAAATGTAATACAAACCGAGGAGCACCAGACAGCCCAGGGATATTCTTTTTTAGCTGTGGCAGTTTTGTCTGTTTTCCATGCTAATGCATTCAAATTTTATTTTTCAAAACTTGGGAAAATAACAACACATTGCATTGGGACACATTGCAAGCTTGTAGATGAGCTATTGTCATGACAAGGTATCATCATGAAGATTGGCTTTTGAAAACCTATACAGACTCTGTATTACAGAGTCTGATAAACTGTAAGCTATAGAGCAGTCATCACCTGTTCTTTGGTCCTATGCAGAGTCTGATAAACTGTAAGCTATACCGCAGTCATCACCTGTTCTTTGGTCCTCTGTTCCTCCTGTCTCTGTTAGAAGGGGGTAGCGAGGAGGTAGAAGTTGGGAAAATCTCTTTCACTCCCTCTGAGATCCTGGGACATGGCACAGCGGGAACGTTTGTCTTCAGGTAGTGCATCTCTGTACATGTACTTTTATTTTTCTACTCTTTATATTTTGTATTTTCTTCATGTGTACGTTTCACCGTAAGCAACCACTTTACTTTCACCTGACAGTGAGGACTTTCACTGGTAGTGTTTAATGCGCGCAATGGTTTACGCTAGCTTTCCCAGTCTGGGATTCTGAAATAAGGACATTGTTTTTAATGTGTGTATATGCTGTGTATAGACTAAGTGTGTGTGTGCGTGTGTGCATGTGTGCGTGTGCGTGTGTGTGCGTGCGTGTAGGGGTCGTTTTGACGATCGCAACGTAGCAGTGAAACGCATCCTCCCAGAGTGCTTCGAGGTAGCAGAACGCGAGGTGCAGCTGCTGCGACAGTCCGACACACACCCTAATGTGATCCGCTACTTCTGCACAGAGAGAGACCATCTGTTCACATACATAGCCATAGAGCTGTGCACTGCCACTCTGCAGCAGGTCTGTGTGCATGTAACCCATTATGATCTGAGGCCCCATTCTACAGAATGCTTTCTAAATCAGTAGTTATTATCACACTTTCAAGATTTTTCAAAAGTGTAATTTTTTTTTACAATATCTGCTATGTTTGAATAGCCAACCCTAGAATCTAAAATGTCAATGATGCTTTCCCGGTTTTAATGGATTAAGACTCTGTTGCACCTTTGGTTTGGTATTGTTGGCAAAATGTTCCAAGATGGCAACGTTCTTTCATAGCAAGCTAACTTCAAGGATAGTAATACAATTTAGTATGTGTCAAAATTAACCTTGTGCGGATATTTCCCGTGTCCATTTGAGAGAAAGACAAAAATAGTTTTTCCAACTAATAAAAGATTCAGGTTGGGATCAGGGATGGGGAAAGGAATAAGCATTTAGTGATGGAATTAGAAATGGCAACTACAACAATACAAAAGAAAAAATCTAATTGTGTGTGTGTGTGTGTGTGTGTGTGTGTGTGTGTGCATGTACACACGTGTGCTCTATAGTACGTGGAGGAACCATCCGCTTTCCCTGGGATAGGCGCTGTGAGCTTGTTGGAGCAAACCATGTGTGGCCTCTCCCATCTCCACTCCTTAAACATAGGTCTGACACACACACACACACACACACACACACACACACACACACACACACACACACACACACACACACAATGTGATTGTTTACAGCTCTCCATCAGACTCTGGCAGTTAAACATTAAATGCGTGTCTGTGTTTCCCCACCTCTCCTTTCATCCTCCTCAACTCCCATCCGTCCCCTCCCCTCAGTCCATCGGGACCTGAAGCCCAGGAACATCCTGCTCTCCGGTCCCGGGGCTCTGGGACAGATCCGGGCTCTCATCTCGGACTTCGGCCTCTGTAAGAAGATCAAGGATGGTCGAACTAGCTTTTCCCTGCGTTCTGGAATACCAGGAACGGAAGGCTGGATCGCCCCCGAGGTGCTGCGGGATACGCCTGGTAACAACCCGGTAGGAGACACACAGACACACGAGCACACACACACACACACACACAACATACATTCGCCAAACTCGTTTACACGGCTCTCCTCTCCTCTCCTCTCCTCTCCTCTCCTCTCCTCTCCTCTCCTCTCCTCTCCTCTCCTCTCCAGACAGCAGCTGTGGATGTGTTCTCAGCAGGCTGTGTGTTCTACTATGTGGTCAGTGGGGGGCAGCATCCATTTGGAGACACCCTGCGACGACAGCTTAACATCCTGTCTGGGGAATACACACTGTCACACTTCATGGAGGATATGCATGGTGAGTATATTGTGTGCCTCAAATGTAATGATTTGCGGAATGCATCCTTTTTTTTCTCCTTCCTTCAGTACATTAAACAATATTTGTCTCTACCCAATCAGATGATGTCATAGCTCGAGATCTGATTGAGCGAATGGTCAGCCCTGATCCGGAGTCACGCCCTTCCACTTCCTGCGTGCTCAAACATCCGTTCTTCTGGAGTCCTGAGAAGCAGCTGCTGTTCTTCCAGGTTTGTGTGTGTGTTGAACCAGTTAGCAGTCGTGTGCGTGCGTGCGTGCACTGAACCAGTTACCATTAGCAGTCATCATAATGCTCACAGATAGATGCGCACTAACCAGATGAACTGAAGTGTACGGTACATCTAATGTAACTCTTATCCGCAGAGACACATGCATTTAATTCTTGTACGAAACTGTGAGGTTGCTAAAAGCTGACATGGTAAGCAAAAGTACAAATGTTCAGATATGGTTCTCGGGACATGGAGTGAAGCATGAGCTGGCGTGTTTACTAACGTGTGTGTGTGTTCTCCCTCTCTCTGTGTGTATGCGTGTATACATGTTTGCATGTTGCAGGATGTAAGTGACCGTATAGAGAAGGAACCAGCTGACAGTCCCATTGTCGTCAGACTGGAGCATGCAGGAAGAGCCGTGGTCCGAACCAACTGGAGGATGCACATCTCTGTGCCTCTACAAACGGGTACACACACACGCACACGCACACGCACACACACACACACACACACACACACACACACACACACACACACACACACACATCCAATAGATCCTGCCATTGTTGATTCATGCGTTGCTGTGTTTGCATTCAAACAAAATGATGTGAATCCAATTGTCCGTGTTGTGTGTCGTAGATTTGAGACGCTTTAGGACATACAAAGGGAACTCGGTCAGAGACCTGCTGAGAGCCATGAGGAATAAGGTCAGTGTGCGCGCATCCTTAACACATACTGTAATATGTGCTTTCGTTCTTTCGTTCTTTCGTTCAACAGTTTGCGAAAAGTATAGAGGTACAGTTAGTTATACAAAAATGCTAAAAGGATAAGACAAAAAGCTTGGTTCCATCGTGGTCCATAAAGACATACAATACTATACAAGAGATCATCAATACTAGGTCGTCCTAGTCCTCCATCGTCGCTTCCAGTCATCTTGGTTCTCCATACATCTACAATCTGTCTCTTCCAAGACAGATTTTGCGCTCTCATTAGAAGGCGGGTGTAAGTGAAATCCAACCGTTAATCTAATTTCTTTGAAAGTGTCCATGTCTCAGAGCCATAGAGTAGAATCGACTCAACGATCGTCCTAAATATTTTATACTTACTAAGCTGGGATGACCAAATCTTGTCAAAAAATGTATGTCATTGCAGGCTGACCAGGCCATACCCTTCCTAGTTTGAAAGTCCTTTTGGGAAGAAGATATATATGAACCCAAATACGCAGTCATCAACCTGTTTCAGAGGAGTGTCGTTAAGTTTTTTTATAATGTGGTTATTGTTGGATGTTAAGTACTGCACGCAGCATTCTGGTGTAGCACCCATCTAGAGACTTCTGCAGGGTTGGCTTCAGGGTCCAGCATTCACTGCCGTGTAGGAGAACAGACTCTACCATTGCATAGAAGAAGCTGAGTTTGGTTTGACGCCTGGTTTGTCACCTCCATGCAATAAAAGTATGTTTACAGAAAAAACATTGTGGGGTATTGTATGTTGGCAAGCTAGAAGACTTGTCTAGGTCCAGTTGCAAATTGAAGACAGGTGCTCTATTATGGCGGTTTTCAAGGAGGGTAGGGAGTCACACCTTTCGATGGCTGGTGGTGGTAGTAGGGCATTCCACATGTTGGTGGCATAATAGTAGACTGAATTCATCCCTATGTTTGTGCTGAATCTGGTGGGGGAGATAAGATCAGTGTGTGTTCATGTCAATGCTGCGCGTTGCAGAAGCATCACTACCATGAGTTGCCGGCGGAGGTCCAGGAGACCCTTGGAGAAGTTCCGGAGGGTTTCGTCAACTACTTCACCTCTCGCTTCCCCCGTCTGCTGCTGCACACACACTCTGCTCTGCACATCTGTGCGCACGAGAGACTGTTCCACCCATACTATCTGCCCCCCTCTGCCAAGTAACGCACGCACGCACGCACACACACACACACACACACACACACACACACACACACACACACACACCGGCCGAGATATACATATTTTTTCCTCACCAGGAGAAAAACAATGCACTGTTCTGTCATTACTTTTCTTATTTTATTTTTTTAAACAATCCTGAAGGATGGTCACTGTCATACAGGTTTGTGGTAGGAATTTAAAGCTTGTTACGGTAAATATCTACTAAAACCTGTGAGCAGATGAGACAAGACTGCATTATGTTAGAATAAATCTTAAGGTATAATTCTTATACTAAGGGTTGTTTGCCCTTCTATTGTTCTGCCTTCTATAAGTTAAAGGACCATACCGGGCCGGTGGTCTGGCATGTTTAGCTATTAACTCTAAGCTTTACATTACTGCCGACCGTTATCCAAATGATACAGTGGGATGTTTGATATCAGAGGAAGCCTCTGGATTCTGTTAATTTCAGAACAGTGTGGAAATCAACTTGAAGAGGCTTGAAACGTTCTTGGGAACTCCTACCGTTTTGTTGTATTTTATAAATTAGATTTTTTTAATTCTAGCTGAAAATAGTCTGTGGAGAAAAGATTGATTTAAGAACAACATTCAAACATGAATGTAAAATAAAGCCATTACCAGCAAATTGTATATATAACTTTATGTTACAACATGTAACCAAATGTGTGAATAGACCGGTATGGTCCTGTAAAGGCCACGTGTCTCCAGTAGAGTACGCCAAAGACTGCTCAGTACAATATTTACTCCAGAGGGGACACAATGCGGTACTGCAGGTAGTTGATTACACTGACTGAACAATTTTTTTTTGTTTTTGTCTTTTTTTCAAACAATAATTCAACACATTTACACCTTTTTATTTATGCTGTGTTTTTATGAAAATGTATTTCATGACTGCGTCATAGCATATTGCTAACAGTGTTGCACTGTGAAGATCAGATTTTTATTATTTTTCAAGTTTACTGGCAATAGTTTAAAAGTGCCAACCATATGTATTTTTTGTACAGACAGCTCACCTACCCCCCCCCCCCCCCCCAACTCCCCTCATTTTAACTGAAATGTCAGAACTAAACCCATATATGTTGTTATAGCTTTTAATCCGGGAGCTACCTCTGTGTCTAATTAGTTGTTGCTATACATAGCAACATAATTATTTAAACTAATTTGAATAAGAATTTGAAGGTTTTCAGAAACCAGGTTAGGTTTAGAATCGGCCTCAGGTCTAAATGGGCACCACTCCAGAATATAGGCATTTCCAGGTCGTAAGCCAGTGGTTCCCAAACTTTTAAGCGCAAAACCCAAAAAAGTAATTGGATGTTTGCCGGGGCCCAAACTAGCTATTTTCACTACTTTTTAAGACATTTGTTTTAAAATGTATGGAATTTCTTAGATTTATATTTCATTACATCATAAAATTACTAAACTAAATGATTGAATTTAGTTTTTAATTCGTGAAAAGCTTTGCTTTTTAGGGAATGTTTTTTTTAAAGGTTTTGAAATAATAATAATTAAAAACTATATGTGGGAAGTGACAAAGTGACAATCAAAATGTGTCCGCGACCCACAAATGGGTCCCGGCCAGTATTTGGGATCCACTGCTGTAAGCCTTTATATATTAAGCCCAGACCGCACCTGTGATCCGCCATGCAGCTCCTTGCAACACAACAGTTTAAGTTAGGAAGGAACTCCTTGCAACTGCCTTTGGGGACAATGGTTGCAAGTAGTTGCAAGGAGTTGCATGGAAAATCATTGGTGCGGTTTGGGGCTTTAAACCTAATGAAATGCTAATGGGTGTTTTATGAATGACTAGCAGTCTTACTGTTGCTTTGGTTACTGGTCTGTGGATGGATGTTTATGCATTGTGCTGCTCTAGAATGGAGGGGGAGAAAAACTTTTATACCTTTTATGTTTGAGTGAATAAAATAAATGCTTTGAGTCCTCTAAAGCTTGATGGGAATTCAGTCTTGTTATTTCCCCCCAAAACATGGATACTCAGTATCACGGATACTGAGTACTGTACTACTGACAAGATCCTGACATGTCAATCGCTGTAAAAAGGGCCCAGACAGTTAGCTCAACCGTCTGGGCACCTAGACTGCTGAGCCAGCCTGACGGCGAGCTGCGGGTTCGACTCCCGATCCCGACGGCCTTTGCCGCGTGTCTCCCCCCCCCCCACTCCATATATGGCCTGTACAGAATTCATTCCATATGTTGATCTGACCCCCCATTATATTTTTTTATTTAACCAGTAAAAACACATTGAGACACTTTTTCAAGTGGGAACTGGAGCGGCAGATACATAATTACACTTCAACATACAACAGCCAATAATACATCCATGACAATACCTCTAGAAACCTATACAACAATACTCCAAAATGGTATACGAACAATAACCAGGTACAAGACATTTTGCACACAAGTACATTATGGACGGGAACCAAAAAACAATAAATATATGGGCATATGCATGTGCAGGTGTTGGACTGTACATTTAAGATGATCCTTTTGAAACTTCTCAAGGGAACTTTCAAGGCCAATTTTAGTCTGGCTTGCAGGTCATTCCACGGCCAGGGGCCAAAGAAAGCGAGACTCTTTTTACCCCCCTCAGATTTAGAAGGCTGGTACTACACACCGTAGCCAGACATTTGATCTGAGGTTTAGACCATTTTTTTTACCAAATTGAATTTGGAGGAAATGTAAGGGGGCAAATCACCAAGAATGGCTTTGTAAATGAAACTATACCAATGATGCAGCCTGCGAGAAGTCGATGAGAACCAACCAACTGCAGCATACAGTGTTCTGAAAGGTGAGTTAGTTTGAATCTCAGTGCAGCATGGTACAGGCGATCCAGTTTGGCCTAGGTGGAGGAGCAAGCAGACCTATAAATGGTAGGCTATCACCATAGTCCAACTGGGACAGAAAGAGGCCAGTGACCCGTTTTTTGCGAGGTGAACAACCAAAACAAGCCTTCAATCTGTAGAAGAAGCCTAAAGTGAATTTAAGCTTTTTGCACAAAGAATCAATATGAAATTTAAAATGTAGGTGTATATCCAACCAGAAACCAAGGTATTTGTAGCACTCCACGTTCACTGGAGCTGCAATAGCGCGTGGGGTGAGCAACAGCCTTGTTTTTTTTGCCGTTTAACAATCATTTGCTTTTTTATTAATTCATGCTGCAGGGAGATGGAATGAAAAGAAACATTTGCAACAGCAGAGGGGGCCAGCAACTCTCCTCTGTTGGAGAGATTGAACTGCTTTCCAAAAGTTTGAGTGATTTCCGGACACATCAGAAGAAAGAGATTATAGTAATACTCTGCCTTTAATTTCTTAGTGAGAGGGCTGAGTACTTATTTCTAAGAAGGCGAAGCTATAGGACTGGCCGACATGAATTAAGTCATGAATTAAAACCAGGGATATAACCAATTCTTAATTCGGACCTTCTTCAAGGGTGCATGTTTATTTAGTCGCTCTGGATCAAGAGCGTCTGCTAAATGCCTAAATTGAAGAGTATACTCTGAATATATTCTTTCAAATGAGGTTTGGCCTTATAGATCAAACATACATGCTCAGTTTTTTTAATGAATACATTTGCAATAAAGGTTGTACACATCAGTGAAATTAACCACTGGGAAAATCCATAATTGAGAGTGTGCAAGCCACCACAGCTCATGAAACATATAGGCTGCATGGCTAACAGGGCTTATTGCTGCCTTATACCGTATACCATATCTCTCCTTTCTCTGGCTCTATGACTTATAGGCCTACGCCCATGAAAAATTGAGTGCATACCATTTGGAATTATACCAATCGTTCGTTTTCCGCTAGACTGGTTATGGTTATAGAAGGTAGACACACGTGACACGTCACAGTCACAACGCGGGCTCTTTAAATCCTCCGGTGTCTCCGCGCGCCTCCCCCTCTCCCAAACACACACACACAGAGACAAGCTCCGGTATTATTTGTTTATTATTATTAAAGTGTGAAATAAACATCTTATAATGTCGTTACACATCATGGACGTCGAGTAGAGTTGCCATGTATTTCCAGGGAGTGAAACCAGTGCTGAGTGACATGTTGTCGACGTTGAAGGAGATGTTTTAACCTTCAGGACAAACTGCTGCGGATAATTACGTGTATTCTCCACAGGTGAGTTAGCTGTTGCCTGCTAGCCTACAGTTAGCTTCTTTAATATAGCTTTAATAATTACCTGGAGCTCAGCTGAATGGGTGTCGTGTACTGTAGGCCTAGTGTTGCTTTTATAATTTTTACTTGGTAAAACAAAAACTAGTCAGGATAAAGTAGCCTACAGTTAGCTTCTTTAATATAGCTTTAATAATTACCTGGAGCTCAGCTGAATGGGTGTCGTGTACTGTAGGCCTAGTGTTGCTTTTATAGTTCTTGGTAAAACAAAAACTAGTCAGGATAAAGTAGCCTACAGTAGGCTAGCCTCAATTTGCAAAACTAGGTTTATTTTTTATAATGGGTTGAGAGAGTTGCAACACCCTCCATTGACAGGCAGCCCATTCATCCAAATAGAAAAGTCCAATGTGCTTGTATTAAACGACAATAAACTCGTCAAATTGCAGCTGTATACGAAAAGCTTGAATTATCCCCTCAAGTGTTTGTCTCACAAAAAACAAATGTTATGAGCTACTTTTGTTAAGAAATTCTGTGCAGGCCAGGTGATTACCACCTGTTTGAATTTGCACATGAGGCAGCAGCATGATGCTTATAGCTTCCTCACAAAAAAATAACTAACTAAAAATAATCGCCTGCACAGAATTTCTTGACAGAAAGTAGCTCATAACATGTCACATATCTACAGTGGATTCTTATGAAACAAATATCCATTATCTAGTGTTGCAAATTGCAGCTATGGGGGTTCATTTAGTTTTTCTTTGAGGACTTATTGCATTGGTCATCAATATTTATTTCAAGGCATACCCCTATCCCATACCCAGAATTATAGGTGCTGCTGTTTAGGTGTGTAGGGAAAATAAACATGTTTATTATTCTACTATTTATTGTTGTGAAGCCTGTACCACTAGGCTAAACAGCAGGGCAACTGGGTTGAACTGAGTTTGACGCCTGCAGTGATTAATTCAATGTCCAGAGAGTTGAACTTGTCTTACTTTCGGATATGTCAATCCATTTATTGATATCCACTTTCTTTCAGCAGTAGTACAAACGTAAATAAACTGTGTAAACTTTAAACAAACAAACAAACAACTGAACCTATCGACCACGCACGGTCGAAAACTGTCGTCTTCCCCTGTCGCACCTGAGTGCCATCACACTGACAGGTAATGAGTGTTTCCATGACAACCACCCACCATTCTGACTGACTGATTCCCATGACGTCATCGTAAAGAAGGACATCATTAATTAGTTTAAATAGTAAACAAAACAAAATAAACAAAGAGCACTTTGGCTCTAACAATTGTATTTGTTTGTTGAAATGAAAAGCATAGTTACTTTTTCAAGGCCTGCAAACAATGACAAAAATGGTATCGGCTAGCGGGTTGTTGGGACAGTGTAGACTAGAGTGTATATCACTTTGGTTCTCAAACGTTTTCATGTCAAGGACCCCCGCGTTCATGTGTGTTTGGCTGCCGACTATAGCCATGCAGCAGAACCCCATCTGAAAAGGTTTTGTGCCAGAGACCCCCACGCAAGATTTGTGTTAAGAACATAAAATAAATCACATTTTATTATGATATACATTTTTGATATAGCAGACCTACAAGTTCATCACAACATATCACTGTTGTGACTTGTGAGCTTATAGATATAGCAGACCTACAAGCTCGTAGCGCTATGTGCTTGTAGATCTGCTATTTTTCAATAGCTAAAGCATAACATAATGCCAAACACCAAAAGGGGTTACCGCACACGTTTAATGCTATATTACACATTTTGCTGCCTGAGACCCCCTGGAACCTCGTCAAGGACCCCTGGGGGGGGGGGGGGGGCATTTTGAGAACCACAGCTGTACATTATACATGTCTTTCTTTCTTTCTTTCTTTCTCTCTCTGCAGGTGGGACACCTCGCTTGCATGGAGTGCTCTGAATGGGATGGCCAGTGTGTGGAAGTCCACTCCCCCCCCCCCCCCCCCCCCCCCCACACACACACACACACACACACACACACACCCACCCACACACACACAAACACACCATACGAAGCTCAGCTTCCTCTCGGTCCTGTGGAGTCCGTTCTCCTGTACAGCTGTGAATGCTGGACCCTAAAGCCTGACCTACAGAAGTCCACTGTGCTACACCAGAATGCTACAGGGTGTGCGTGCGGTGCGCTCTACTAAACATCAACCAAGATGAACATACATGACGTGTTACCAACCAAAAAGCATCCATCTGTAGGGGATGGATGGGGGGGGCCACCAAGGGCAGGCTGAAGGGCCTCACACACCGTCTGCGAACGCCACGCGTCAAAACAGCCGCCTCCGTTATTTTCAATGAAGCTATCGCACACCGGCGGCGTCTGACGCGCGTTCACGCCTCGCCTGACGCTCCGATACGCCACCGTTCTATTTTCCAGTCGTTGCCGCGCAGCGACGCCTGTGCCGCGTCGCTGCGCACCCGGTGTGTGTTGGGCTTGAGTGAGAAGATGGCAGCCGCCTGGGAGAATGAGGCTGGTCGGTCACTGCCATTGACACCGGGAGCTCCCAACAACCAGGTCAGGAAAGCAGTGGAGAGCTGGCCAGATGTATGGAGGATGACGATGATGACTGGAGACGCCACTGGACTGCGAGGATGAACTAGAGAGAGGAAAAGGCTCTATCTCTATCCATGGTGGGTTCCAAACTTTGACCGTGGGCGTGGTCGACAACTCAAGGTACGAACCTTTTTTTTCCCCCCCTCTCTCTCTCTCTCTCTCTCTCTCTCTCTTTGCTGCTGCTTGTGTTTTAAGCTGTGTATACACTTCAAGCTGTTGTACTTTTGCTGTCATTTTGGGACCCCGATTTGGTGGCAATGAATGAAACATGTTCTAGTGACTGTTTCTGGCTCTGGGATTGAAGACTGGTGTTGATTCTGCAGTCTCTGTTGTGGCCTGTGGGTGGTGTTGAAGCTACTGATTGTGAAATGGTGGCTTTATTGGTTCATGACTGGCTTGGTATAGGCCCTTTCTTTCTGGAAACTTGTTTTTTGATTGCCTTGCGTAACTCATGCTTGTGTTGTATGCTGTGTATACATAGAGGGTATGCGCATGCTTAAAGTGAATGGCACATTGAGTGGCAAAGCAACAGGCAAAGTGAGTTTAACATTGTTTAATGTTGTTTAATGCAATCCAATATGACTTTTCTGTGTAGATGTATGGGCTGTCAAGGCCAGAAAGTCGTTTTTTGCCACTCTGTAGGCAATAACTGCATAACTTCCTGGTTTGATGATGATGTCATGTGCATACCCTAGTTGTCATTGTGTTGTATGTTGTGAACTACCGGTAATGTGATTCAAGCTGTTATTGCTTCATTCATAGTGTGTTTTTACTAATGTGATGCATGGCTGCATGCAAGCTTGTTGCTTTTTCTGGCTCTGGAATTGTGTGAGTTGTGTTGTTTCTGCAGTTTGAAGGTATAGTGAGTTGTCACTGGGAACAGTATTTATGTGGCTCATGGTTACTTCAATAAGCTTATATGTGAGGTTGGGCTCATGATTGACAGCCTTCAAATCCAATTTATGTTCATTTTAGGGATGTTCATCTGTCGGTATCGGCTGATGTTGGCCTCAAAATGCGGTTTCAAACTGATATAAAAAATCAGTTTCAGCCAATATGAGGTGCTTATGCTGGGTATATCGGCCAACACTTCAATATGGCGGTAATGGCGCATCCTGTTGGATATGTTTACTGTAGTAAATATTGGTTATCGATCATAACAACAATGTTGACATTTGTTATCGTCCAGAAATGTCACATTTGCCCATCCCTATATATAGTTAATTTAATTACCCACGTGGAACTACAGTGTTTATTTACTCAAGTATGTATCGATATCGGTCATTATATAGCAATAATAACAGAAGAGATAGTTGTCGTTATTTTAACATTATTGTATTGGTCTTATTTTTTTTAAATTAAGTTATGGAAGAAAATACTTTATTGATGAGTTTGTTTGGTTTTTATATCCAATGGATATCGTTACAGTATATTCAAAGGTGCTATAGGGCATAACAAAAAGAAAAGAAGAATCGCTACGTGGGTCCTTTATATGTAGAGAAAACTTTAGACAGGTGCTCTTTGGAGAGGGTTTCATATAGCAAAGAACAAGAGTTCTTAAAAAGTTCTATACCTTGAGTCAATGTCACTGTGGAACGAGGTAATAGGTGGCAAACTTAAAAGAGGGTCCAAGGCAGCTCTGTCCAGTTGAATTAGAAAAAAATATTAAAAACAAGGGTTAAACACGACCAACACGTGCTATAGGGCATAGCAGTGGTGGCCATTTTCTGGTTCCATCCATCCAGAGTCCAGACTCCATTCTTTTTCTGGTTCCATCCATCCAGACCCCATTCATTTTTCACATATAGAGATTTCCAAACATATATCAATCATTCTAATCAAGGGTGTGTTTTAGCCGGCGGCAGCGGCGCCGAATTGTAGCATGGACTGGACTAATCTCTTCTTGGCTTGAGGTGGCTTCATCATAGTAGTCAAATGGAAGTAAAGCCTGTACTGTACTGTATGCAACATTTATACTCTCTACTTGGCAGCAGAACAAAAGCCACCTTATTAGCATTTGAATGAATACCTGTTCGCCCAACACCTCTTGGCCCAAGCGCCCCCCACCCCCCGTAAAGGTGTGTGACTACGTGACAACATGACCAGGGGGAGGGGATATTCAGTCTTCATTTCAGTGGGTGCATATTGGCTTATTATTTTGCCAGTGGGTGTCTAACTAAGCTATTGAGCACTCCCGGAGATGACGCTGTTGGTGCATGTCAAGATGCCATTTTCAATATGCACAATCTTCCATGCATGACCCCACCCCCAGTGTTTGATTGGTTCTGGCAGCTCCTCAACACTTTCAATGACGCATGTCATGCACCAGACGCCCACGCAGCATTTCAGAGGGTGACCATGTATGCCAACATTTTAGATGAGATTTGTACAAATATAATGAAAAAAAGAAAAGAACATCACAATGCAAACCCATCAAACTACCGTGTGATGGGTTTAATTTATTTTCCCCGTCTGTTCACAAAAAACTTAAGATCCACCCCTTTCCCCTCAACCGTGTGCACAGGGGCAGTAGGCTGATTCTGTTCGAATAATGTGCAAATATGTATGAACAGCAAGGACTGTATAGTGTCCGTTGTATTCAGTGCATGTACTCTGTGAAATGTGTCATATAATCCCATATGGGATGGGCCAAAGTGGCATGACACGAAAATTAAAATGTAATTAATGCATTCATTCATTCATTCGATAGATACCCCCTGCACTGTTAGCCCTCCAACTTCCCATTAAGGGTGAGCGGTGCCCCCCAGGTCACATTGACAGAGGAAGAATGAAGTAAAAAGCTCATCACATAACATTGAAAAAATAAATAAAATAAATAAATAAAAATAAAATATATATATAATATATATATATATATATATACACACATACACGGGAGTGTAGCTGGTGAGGTTGACTAGACGCAGTGTGTCAGGGACGAAGATCACCTGCACCTTCCCACTCTGGTTCTGTCCGTCTCTCTCTCTCTCTCTCGACGATAAGCAAACAGCATTAACATGACCTTTACCTTCTCCTTCCTGGCTCGTTAACAAGAAACCTGTTCTCCCGTCCCACCCTGTCTTCACTATACTTCACTACCAATTATTCTTATCTTCTGTTTATTTTCCTATCTGAGGTCCTCATTTGACCCCTGACCTGATGAAGTCGCTCCATGGAAACTAGAAATTCTATTGCTACTTTAGTGTGAGCGGACAAATGCTGGTGGAGGGAACATATGGTTCTGTGCATATACGCAACGATAGGCCTACTTAACTATTATTACAAAATACTACAACTACTATACAGTACTGTACAGTGTACTGTTAAAATAAATTACATTTGGTTGCAGAACTGTAGGATTACATTTAAACACTGAACATACAGTACAGCATAACATATATCTTTCAAATCTGAGTTAATATGTATACATACTTATATCTATAAGAGATCATTTTACAAGAAAATGTGTTGTTGCATCTCTATTCTCCTATAGGAAGGCAATGGCAGGCTTATGAAAATTAATTATTTTCAACATTGCCTTCAGCATAGATGTCTAGCTAATGGATTGTTCTGCTTGTATATAAAGGAGAGACAATCAATCAGTAGATGGATATTCCTGCAATGACATCAGTTTTTAACTGTGGTACTGTAGCAGGTAACTCAGTGCAAATTCTACCTCATTAGATCACAACTTTGATATAAAATGGCAATTACCGTAGGAGCATTGTGTTTTCAAACTCCATTAAATGAACCAATTCAAGTGCTCAAATAATGAACAAATAAACAGTGTTGTTACATTTTTAATGCAGTTCCTTTAACGATCGTGCTGCCTAATTACCTGGCATTTCATTTTAAGCAGCCCTAGGTAAACCCACATGACATTTCCCAGCCTATTGCATTTGCATACTTGCAAATGAAGCATACTGCACAGTAAGCTACTGGAAGTAAATTAAAGGCATTTATATTAGTATTTATTTATTTTATTTTAGTGGTAAAGCTAAGGTCATCTTCTGGCTAATTATGAAGAAAGCAATGTTAACATTTGCCTGTAGCTCAGCTTCTTGCCCACAGGTTGGGAATCACTGTTCTAATCTAGACCATTCGAACAGCTGACAGCTGGGTATCTCAATCAGAGCAGACAGTGTAAAAAGAAGGAAAGTATTGGAATGTATTCTAAGTAATAACTAATTTCTCATAACTTAACTTAAAAAGAACATCCCCCACCCCCACAATCCACTGCAAAAACTGAATCTCTGACAACTCTAGCACAGAAGCAAAGTGTTTTATTTCCACCATTTATCTTTGACCCATTTTAGTGTGGAACAGCTTGTTGATGTAGCTGCTGTCTCTCCTGTGTTTATACTGATTCTCCTAAAGTCATACTGAACTTTGGTTGAACCTGGACATGATATAAGTCCAAATATTGTCCATCCTCTTCAGTAGTTGTGATCTGTGCTAGGGAGTGTTGTTGAATACATCTTCTTTCATCACTGCATGTATTCACTGAGATTGTGTCAACATATTAAATGCAAAGTTATATTTTCAATCATTTTGATTCTGACACAAATACTTTTCAGAGGGGGTCCACGGCCAAATAATATATATATATATATACATACATACACACACACACACACACACACACACACACACACACACACACACACATTTGGGGGTCCTTGTCACAAAAACATTTGAGAACTACTGATTTAGAAGGCATTTGCAGAATTGGCCTCATGTCTTAATGCTGGTCTCAATTGCAATTATGACAAGTATCAGAGATCAGTCGCGCATCTTATTCCTTCAATCACTTCCTCTCTCTTTTCCTTACTCCCACTAGTTTGAAGCTGTCAGAGCTGTTGGGAGTAAAGAGAGGCATTAGGGCAAAACATTAAGGGATGTTCTGCTGACACCGTCTGTTAACTTTCCGCTTTTATCCGACATCTGACAAACAACAACAGACAAATTCCTGCCTAAAGAGCTGGCTGAATAGCAGCTGGACCTAATTACAACCATAAGTTTAGTCGAGTTGCAGGTTACCCATTTCTCCTACTGTTTTAGATGTTTTTACATTTGAACACAACACATGTTTCACAATGTATTTGCTTGTATTTAGATCTATTGCTTTAATTTTATTGTATTAACTCCCTCTGCACTTGAACGACACCAACATCCATCCATCCCATGCACGCACGCACGCACGCTCGGGCGCACACACACGCTCATGCACACGCACGCCTATCTCCGTGAGTGACCCTGCCAAGTGGAGCCGCAATCACTCTCACGCATATTAAACATGCAATCATTAACATTCTTCAACCTCGTGGTCCAAAGCTACTTTTGTTTGGCTTGGCCTATAACAGTTCCATCATAAAGCACTCACGTGTCAACTCAAACTCTGTCAGCGAGGCGCTGCTCGCTGTCTTGAAGGTGCTCTCGGCTGCGGGAGAGAGAGAGAGAGAGAGAGACACAGGTGCAGGGAGAGAGAATCAATAAATCAATCAGTAACAGTGGATTTCGCCATTATCATGAGTCACCATTAACATTAAGTTTAATGGCTGAAGAACTCTCTTTATAATTGTTTTACGATTAGATATTATCTGGCTCACTGGGGCCACAGAAAAGCAAAGTTTCAGTAAACGACACTACACAGTATGTCGGTATGACAGCACTTCAGTAGTTAATTACAAGCTGTTCTTTTGTTAACATTTAATCATCTGGTGTAGTACAAATGCTCCTTTTCAACGTCCTCAACTGATGGAGACAGATAAGAAGGACAGAGAGATGGGAAGTGGCCTGTTCTCATGTAGAGAGATGGGAAGTGGCCTGTTCAGGTAATTGAGCCTATATGTGGTAGTTTCCCCAACCTATCTTGGTTGACCCACACATCCGTGCATTCTGACAGGAAAGCGACAGAGGCGACTCCCTTATGTGGCAATGTACGGCACTCATGGTGGTGTTGTGCCAACCCAGCCAACACACCATTAACACTGCCATCACGTCATCCTCTAGAGTAGACATTGCAGTAGTTTTTTTTTCCATTCTCAGTCAGATCTCACTTGCCTGCCTGTTGCTCTGCTCTGCTTCTCTGCTCGCCTCGCTCTCACAAGCGGGGCGCTCCATGTCCCTTTGCCCCCCATATTCCCCTTTTTGGGTTAATAGACACTCTTGAACTGTTTTTTTCGGTGTCACTTATTATGGTGACAATCAGACTGTAACTTCTTTCCTCTCTTCTGTCTCCTCCTTGGAGGAGTGAGTGAGGAGACTTGAAGAATAATTTGATTTACTTTATAACCATCAGTACCACCCCGTATCTGCACTTCTCCTCTGACAAAGGTGAACATGGTGCACACAACTGCACCCATCAGTCATGCCAGAAGATGCTCATCTCCAGAGCAACTTTTAAAATCAAATGCAATCAACCGTCAGCCACCATTATGTTATTGTGCGTTACGCTGCTGCAGCAGCCTGATGTGCAGTTCCTTTTCTGCATGCTAACAGTCAACGAGTAGCTTCTCCCTTGTGCCACGGGCAATTTGTTCCAATTGAAACAATAAAGAATGTGTTTTGTTGAGAGGCCAGTTATTTGTGATAACAAGAAGGGCTTCCAGCTAGAGCCCTGCACAGGACTGTTTTCTTTAGTCCCACTCCCACTGGATTTCTGACCATTTCTGCCGGCTCCCGCAATGGGTTCATTCCACGCTGTCTGCAGTATATTTCTGACTGCCCGACCCTGCCCGCAGCAAAGTTTAAGTACCGTCTGCTCCTGTCAGTATTTCCACTAGGACCCAAATACATTACCGATAACACAGAATGCTCTAGACGGCCATTACAGCACTGCATGGACAACACACTGGGCAGGGCTTACTGCTCAGGTTATTAATATAAAAATCACACCCATGTGAACTGAGGGGTGCAATTCTCTCCCCCTCCCCCCCCCACAGCACTCTCTGTTTCTGGCGCCCCCTACTGGTACTAATAAGTCATATACTCGTGCTCATGACCACTGCCACATAGGCACGGACATTGCTGGTTGTAGGAGTATACCTTGTCGGTAACAACATTTCGAAATGACGTTCTCTGCATTTTGACATATTAAGATAAATGTGTTCATGTCAACCTACAGTAAAACACTTACACCATCACACTTTTCCCAAATGTTTTTTCTTTGTTGACTCCAAGCTGTGCTCCACCCACACTGTTGCATGATTGGCGGGATGAGCGGGATGTGCGTGAGCTACAGTTATTTATTTATTTTGACCGCCTGCTCCAGCTAGATTTGCCTTTGCTCCCATACCCGCAGAATTCAGATACAGAGCTCTAAATCCTGCTGCCTCTCCATCCGACACGTGAAATTCTTCCTTTAAGACCATGGCGGAAAATAGAGGCTATACATTAGTCTAATTTGAGGGGTTTGAGGTGCTATCACCCACTGTCGATGTGGGTGATAGAAGAGGAGGCAAAAGAGGAAAGTTACATAATGCTGTTTTAAGATGAAAAGATAAATAAAATAAATAGGCCTACTATGGAAAATAATATTGATTTCGGCTTGAGAACCCCCATCCACCACGCGACTGATGCCACTGATCCACACATATTATTTTGCTTAGTGTCTTGTTAGACAGGAGCTTGGACTGTTTAGGAATTCACCAGGAGACATGATGAGAACTCAACATGCTTAATAATGAGACAAGGGATATGGGACAAGAACTTCTTCCTGTGGGATTGTGGGTATTGTAGGAATAGGATATCAAAAGGTACCAGGCTTAGACTTGGCCAGGCGGTATAGTGTGTGTGTGTGTGTGTGTGTGTGTGTGTGCGTGCGTGCAAGAGATAGAGAGAGAGAGTGTTTATGTGCACACATACCGTATGTCAGCCCAGGTTTTTCTGATGTTTTGTTACCCAAGGTGTCTTGGTGGATAACTGTTAAGGACAGGCAACTGTTCCACTGTTAAACCAGGACAGACAACACTGTGGGCAATGCTCCACACATCCTTGACTCTTCTCCCACCTGGCTGTGGAATAAACTCCACGGCATGCAAAGTCATGCCAGTTTTGTGCCCCGTGATGGAAGAAGTGCTAACATCAATATCAATAAAAAATACTTAAATAAAAATACTAAATAATAACTCGAGAACCGTTCGCCCGACCGACTTCAAATTTGACACACGTGTTCCACCCCACCACAGTGACCACTAGTGGCCGGTGTCGAGTCGGTCGGACCCATGGTTGTCCAGAACCGCCCCAAAAAGGCCTCTGCCCGGGCCTGGACATGCAGGGACCCTGCCCAGTGTCCATATATGGAGCTGGCCTGTTCTGAGATCATTCTGACATATATGCATATAGGCCCTCATTTATCAATTGAGTGTAAAATCTGCCACAGATTCGAGTGCAGGTTTCGTAGTACACCCACGTCGCCACGGCATTTATAAAGTGATCGCAAACAGCTGATCCTTCCTTAATTTCGTTCTGACGTTAATAAATGTGACGGCTGAAATCTATCTGGCACGCCCTATGAAATCAAGCCTCGCCCTCGTTTTTGCGTCTGAACACATGAAATACGACCTGTGGGAACCATGGAAACCATGTAAAAAAGTTTCTCCCGTGCCTTATTGCTGCCCCTCACCCACCTCTCTCAGACACACACACACACACACACACACACACACACACACACACAAACACACAGAAGCACACGCAACTTGCAAGCCTATATAACTAACTGGTGTCTTGTTAAATAAATAAAGAACGAACACCTGCATGAATTACATAAAGTTGTAGGCCTTCCCTGTCTGTTTCCCTCTCACCTCGCTTGCCTTGCTGTCATGTCCACGCACGCACCTACATGACACGTACATCGACATCGCATCGCCATGAATGGAATTAGTTTGTAGGCTGGCCTATATACATTTTACCCATTCGTGCGCAGTGCACGGCGAAGGCGTGATACTGCTCACTGCTGTGATATTAAAGTCCTGTGGATGACTCAGTGATGCCTGCATGAGAGATAGGCTATCATGTCGTCAAGGCAGTCATAATCAACGTTTATGTATAGTGATTTGATCATTGATGAACGAATCATAAACATATGGATGAAGGCTTGTCGCTTGCATGTGTGCTGGTATGTGTTGGCGACGCAAAGCCGCGGTCCCGTCCTCCCGACCCCCGAAAATGATCTCGCTTTTATCTGAACTGTCAAAACTGTCAAAACCTGTCTAAGCACTTATTTAAATGGTGAATGATTAAGCCCCTTACGCCTATAGCCTGCTAGTACTTACTACAAATAGGCAAGCTGTATGCTTGTCATTGTCACTTGGAAATAAAGGCGTGCAGTCCATTTATGCCTTTTTTTAAATAATATCATCACATATGCCGCATCACCGCATGCGCTCCAAAATCATCTCACAAGTGCGCTTGCATAACAAGGCCAGTAAAGCACTGTTTGATTAAGCACAAACTAATACATTGTAAACATGTTATATTGTTTTTAATTGCGCGATTTTAATTACTTGTAAAGTTGGAAATCTCTCCCTTTTTTTTTTACATACACATACCGTTTTATATTAACATTTTAGGAGTGAAAACATATGTTTAGATGCCTGTGACAGCTTGTCAGCAGTTCAGACAATGCTGCTCCGCTTGTGTAAGACAGAAAAACAGCCGTACGCCAGCTGCAGAGCAAACGTGGATTTTGAACGTTGTCAAGTTCAATTTCAAGCTTTGGCGGAAATGGTAAATGTCGAAAATGTCGGCAATTTCGGTGTGCACCCATATTTTGGCGTACGCACGGTTGATAAATGAGGGCCATAGACTCCATATTTGGGCATGCCTGACAAAGAACTCCATATATGGGCATAAAAGGGAACCAAACCCGCCTGACTGGTGGGTCAAATCACACAAAGGGGTGGTGGGGAGACCCGTGCATAACTACCATGTATTTCATGATAAAGGCCTTGCACTGTAGACTTCACACATTATCTACCATGATGCCTCTGTGTCCCTCTATGGTTCACATAGTGAGCAGTAGACTCATTTAATAAATTCTACTGATTGGTGTTAAGTGGCGGTGGAGAGGATTAACTCTATACTATAGCCTACAGTACAGGCTAACCATCCCAATATTGTGCACGTGTGTGACTTATTGTCCTGAGAATAGAGTTTATCTGTGTGTGTGTGTGTGTGTGTGTGTGTGTATGCATGCATGTGTGAGCAAACATACAGATCAAACACAGATGGAGAGAGATAACACGCTTATTGATATGCAAATAATATATAGGACAACCCAAAGGAATAACAATTATCCTCTCTCTGTCTCTCTCTCTCTCTCTCTGTCTCTCTCTCTCTCTCTCTCTCTCTCTCTCTCTTGAAAATCGCACATGACATGGCATTGGCTTTCTGTATTCCTAAATGTATAGAATGTTCTCTGTAATGACTAGATTTGTTAATATCAATCATGTAACCACTGCACAATCAGAGTGGTTGAACCATTTACACGTGTGTGTGTGTGTGTGTGTGTGTGTGTGTGTGTGTGTGTGTGTGTGTGTGTGTGTGTGTGTGTGTGTGTGTGTGTGTGTGTGTGTGTGTGTGTGTGTGTGTGTGTGTGCGTATGTGCGCTTTTCAAATAATATATAATATAAGCATATATTATGTCAAATAAATCTAATATAGCAGATCTGCTATAGCTCAATGCGATGGGATGATCATGTGATGCATTATGAGCACATACAAATACCTCTAAATTGTACTTAAGTACAGTGTTAAGTAAATGTACTTAGTTATACTTTACTTTCCACCACTGAAAAAAGTTTTTTAAAAAAGTACCCGACTGTTTGTGTGTTTTAATGTACGGCTATCACTCCGGCGGTCTGCACTTGTCAAATGCCCTGACGGTGAAAGTGTGGCTACATGTGTACTCAAACATAGAGGAGATTGAAAGGGTGTGTGTCAGAGAGGGGGAAAGAGAGGGGTCATAGGCGGCGGGTGAGTTTTACCTTTGGGTAGGCTATAGAATTGCGTTTGGGGGGGGACTCTCGCGGCCGAGCGAAGCGAGGCCGCCGCCGCGGATTTATTTATTTGTTTATTTCCCAGATGGTCTAAAAATGAGTTATTTAGCATACTTTTACCAATGAATTAGCCTATACACAGACAACGACTTTTGGACGTCTTTTTCTCAAGTCTCGAGTCAGTCAGTACTCAGTGTAGATTACCCGGCGGTGTTGCTGCCCCTCCGGGAGTCGCGGCTCATGGCTCTACAGACGGCACAGAGACAGCAGTCACTCCGCTGAACGTGTCAGTGTTGCTGCAGTGGTGTGAACTGTGAACCGTGCAGCCTAGGCACTGGTGCTGCTGAGTTCTGACACAGCCGACTCACAGCTTCTTCTTCTGAATTAGGCTACTTTATATTTGCATTGAAAAATACATTTTGCTGTTTCCCAAAACAAACCAGCGCGCGCTACTCTTTGCTACAAAGCGACTGGAAGGACGAGGTTTACAGACATACCAATAGTAGTCAATCATATGCTGTATAGTGTATAGCCTATCTGATCAGCGATCACCAGGGGGCAGGGCTCGAAATTAACTTTTTTACTTGGTAGCACTGGTGCTCCCAATTTCAAAACGAAGGAGCACCAGAAAAAAATTAGGAGCACCCACCAAAATCTAAGGAGCACTAATATGTAATCGATTTTTTACATTCATAAAAACAATAATATAACGTGTGGTTTACAAATAACATAAAATGACTAAAGTATAAAAATACATGCCAGAATTTAAAATGTAGTGTCCAGACTTTCTGTCCCTCATCCATCCATCTCTTCAAAGAGGCCGAGGCATCAAACATCTCCAGTTGAGGACCCTCGATCTAGTCTACACTGATTCCAGCCAGTCACATCACCCGTTTTCTTTTTCTTTGTTTTGTGTTTTTCACCTTCATAGCCTATTTAGATCATATAATTAGAATTTCTAATATAAAATAATTTCTATGTAAAACATGGTATTTATAGCTATGCCTACTCACTATGCCTACCACTTCAGTGCTGGAAAATTACTCTAATGTTATACTTAAGTAAAAGTAGCAATACTGCTGCTATGTAGAAACCAGGTAGAAACACTTACAAGTCTGCTATTCTCTCTCCCTCCCTCTCTCTCATTCCCTACCTCTCTCTCATTCCCTCTCTCTCTCTCTTGCAAGCGCGCGAGCGCACACACACGCACACACACACGCACACACACGCCGGTCCGCCTCCTCCTCTTTTACATTCACAATCACAGAGTCCGTAGCGTACCGCTCCGGTCTTTTCTGAATCGCTGCCTTGAAATAATGTACTTTCTGACACATAGTGAAGTTGCGAGCCGAGGCGCTCTGGAATGTGAGCGATGCAGCGCTCAACGTTGTCCCGTACCGTTGTGTCAAAGAGTAGTTAACTACACACGTTGGTTTGTTAGCATCAAGTGCTAGTGCAGCTAGCAGACAGGAGTCTGCAGTGGAGTTGGATAGAGCGGCTGCGGCTCAGAGCGCCCGTTTTTCGAGAATTGATCGTTGTAGCCAGGCGCACCACAGTAATTATTTGTAGTAGCACTGGTGCTCCCAAATATATTTTTAGGTCGCAAAGGTTAAAATTCAGGCGCATTTGCGACCAAAATGGTCGCTATTTCGAGCCCTGAGGGGGCAGCGACAACACACACACACACACACACACACAATAGCCTTCTATAATGCTGGCATGCTGCGCACATATATTATATATATATATTAAAAAAAATACCCAGCATAATTTTTGGGAAGGCTAAGCCTTCCCTAGCCTTATGCACCCGCCGCCTATGAGAGGGGTGGAAGAGAGAGATGGGAGCGTAATTATTTAATTTCAGGAGCGTAAGGTTATCGACCATTCCCCGAAATAAAAGCATTTATCGATTCTCTCTGAAGTTTAATTAATCTGCACTCATGTGCTCAAATAACTCCTCGTACGCACGCACGCACGCACGGTCGGTCACAAGCATGGTCACAAACACACGCACACGCACACGCACACACACACATTTTTAGGTAAAAGGCAATGTTCTCTTTGCAGGGGGTTAGGTTTGATTCCTGCACGTCAGAGAGAGGTCTTTATTAGGTCCACTGGGTAAGGACTAAGGATGGACCATTAGACCACTGAGGTGGAAAAGTAAACTATACAGATTATGCATGAGAATTCAGATTGTGATAATGATGATAACATTATAATGGGATATACCATTCCGTACAGTGCAGGGTTACTGATCGCTTGGACTGTAATAGCTCAAAACATAAAACTGTCAATTACACTATCACCATTTTATCCAACAATTCATGGCTTTATTAACCAATTTACATGAAAGTGGTCAGAGATAGAGCAGGATAATATGATAAACGAACAGAAGAACATGTTTAAAGCAAATCCTTCACGTTGTGGAGTCATGGGAGTTCAACAGCAGTCCGACTTCAAACATGACCAGAGGGCATTATTTTCACCTGGCGGCATTCAGGACCTTTGGGTTTAACTCCATCTCAACATCAATAACTATAAAGCAGAACAAAAAGAACAAACATTTGCAGATAGTGACCCTGGGACTGTGATTAAATGAGAATCCCTGCCTGGAGGTTTCCGCTATAGAGGTATATGAAATTTAAGAAGAAAAGCAGAAAGGACATGATACGAGCAGTAGTGATGACAGGAACCATGGCTTGGATTTGTGGGTAACAATTATATAAATGTAGGCCTATATATGTGTTCTTCGTCTATAGAGGGAAAATAATGTATTCTGGAAATAACCGCCAGTCCGCCACCGAGTGAAAACTGCCTGGCCTTAATAATACCATGAGGACTAATCATGCATCTTTGTGCTGCAAGGTTAATATTAACTGAGGTGTACACTTAACCCATGTAGGCCTGACCTCAACAATCTTCTAAATCCTCCAGCTTTCTGAAATAAATATTGTCACGGTTTTAAAAAAAAATAGCAGATCTACAAGCTCGTAGCGCGCCACTCGGTGGCGCGCTATGAGCTTGTAGATCTGCTATTTTTCAATAGCTAAATTATAACATAATGTTTAAAACACCAAAAGGGGTTCTTTTAACCATGTGTGGCCTGACTGAATTGGGAACTGGGTAGGAGGGAGTCCATTTTGATGTTGCAACTCAAGGGGTTCCCCCAGACTGGGTTGTAATACCATAATATTCAAAGCATCATATTTGAAAGCCTACTTGAATCTGTAGTGTACAGATGAGGTGCAATATGGCTCTAGGGGGCTGGTGAGTGGCTCTGGCCATAAATGCAGTATAGGATTGGATTTGACATCAAAGTAGGTTTTCTCCGTAAGCATTTTCTATACGTGCGTGCGTGCGGTGAGGATTTGTATGACATGTAGAAGCATTAAGTTAAATAGTTATCTATCTTTCTGGAAAGGTTTTCAATTTGCAATTACAATTTGCACGTACGTACGCACGCACACACACACATACATACACGCATGAATAACATGTGTTACATTTGGAAAATGTAATTTTCCCTCAAGTTCACGTATTGTCTCTGTCACTATTCCTGTAAGTGCATGTCAGCGTGTGTGTGTGTGTGTGTGTGTGTGTATGTGTGTGTGTGTGTGTGTGAGACTGACAGACAGAATAAGGGTTTATTATACATAGCAGTAGCTGTTTCATCCTGAAATGAGAAAAACCTTTCAAACGTGACACCGCTTGATGAAGTGAACACTGTGTGTGCGTGTGTGTGCATTATTTGCATCTGTGGGTGTATTCTTTTATTCATAAGACATACTTACATACATATTCTTTTCTGAACAACACTGTATGTATACCAAATGTCTACATTGCTGACTGAGCACGTGCACACACACATGCACAAATGCACACACGCCTGGACGCACGCACACACAGCATGTTCTCCATGCTTGGTTTATAGACGGGGTCTGAAGGGTGCGCCAAAGCCAGCTAAAGTGGGGTAAAGACAAGCTGCAGGAACCAGATAGGTGAAAGATCCAACTAGTTACTAGAGAGCAGAGGTGACACAAAGTGGACACAGCTGTTAACACAAAAGAACTGGACAAATGAGAGATCTTTTCTCCCTCTATAGTCAAACCAAAATGTCTTGGCTACAAAGCCAAGACAAGCTGCTCACAAGCAACAAACTGTCTCTCCATCTCGGTAAGACTGAGTCCATTCTTTTTGGGTCGAATTACAAACTGAAGAAGTCTGCTGGGTTTAAAATAGTGGTAGGGGACTTTGAAGTGACAGCCAAGGAATTCATTACTTACCTGTGGTGCATTTTGGACAACAAGCTTTCAGGGGGAAAGTATGGCACAAAAAATAGTTTCAAAGGTATGCCAAAGAACAGAATTTCTAGCTAGAATATCCAGCCTTTTCATAAACACCCTACAGATCCTGGCTGTGGCTCTTGTACAATGTCACTTTGACTATGCCCTTAAGAAGAAACTCCAGAGTCCAGACCTCCCAAAATAAATTGACAGAACTCACCTTCTCCCTGCCCACTTCACCAGTCTGGGAGTATCCCAATTTAAAATGTGTCTAGTTCACAGGATTAGAAATAATGTAGCACCCACATTTTTCAGTGACACTTTTTCAAAGGTTAGTGATACTCACAGACACTACACCAGAGCGAGCCCTACTGATTTGAAACCCTGCCATTTTCACAGCAATAAGAAAAACACCATTATACTCTGCAGCAGTTCAGTGGAAGCCATGCCTTCCAGCTTCAAGTTGATCAGTTCCTTTGAAAACTTAAAATCCACATAAAAAAGATGGTTGGCCGATAACATGTGCTAATTTAATTAATTTTAAGTATACTGACATTTTATTGTGAATAGATGAATAACAAAATGAAAAGTTTTTTCATTTCATGGTCAGATTTTAAGAAATTGTTGTTTTTGTGTCTTTGTTTTAGGTTTTTTTCTTTTTTGTCTCCTGGCAAAATACAAAAGTATTTAGTTTTTGTCTGTTTTGTTGCTCCCCATCCCCTTTCCCCAAGAGGACCACAATGGAAACAAGCCTATAAGGGCTTTCTTGTGACTATCCTTTATTCCTTTTGTATTTATTTTCAATAAAGTAATCAATCAATCAATCAATCAATCACATCGCTGCATGCCTGATTGACCTCTCACAGTGGGTGTGTTCCCAATTCCCACCATACGCCGGTCACTCGATCCTGTAAGTTTGTTTGGAATGGGGATGCCTGATCCCAGAGAGAGAGAGAGAGAGAGGGAGAGAGAGAGAGAGAGAGAGAGACTACCGTTTGCGGCACTGGGAGCCAATCACCTGCATCAAGGTTTGAAAGTTCTCTGAAGGGAGTTATGGAAGATGCACCTTCTGTATGCTGACATGTTGATGCACCTGCACACAGGAAGGCAGGCACAAACGAAAAGGAGATACACTTTGAGACACAAGGCATGCACACACATAAGAAGCACCATCAAACCACCTGCTTAATCGCACACACAGTCGCACACGCGCATGCACACACACACACGCGCGCGCAGTCGCACATAAATGAAAAAGCACATTGCATCTCACAGAAATATGTATATATATATTTATGTGATGTGTCAAAGTCTGAAGCACCTCTTAAAAAACCTTTTACTGATTCCTCTCCTCTTTGACATTCCTCCTCCTGCTCGCTGTCACCTGATTCTCCTTATATTTTACCCTCCCTCCCTCTGTCACCCACCTACTCTCATCTGTGTGTGTGTGTGTGTGCGCGCGCATATGACGGGATCAATCGGCTGAGGATTTTCCTGTGAATATAGAGTATAGGTCTGGGCTACTGCCTGCTTGTTTTAGTTTGGTAGCTGCAGGTAAAAACAATGACAGTTTACACTGTAGAGTTCTCTACCAGCCAATCACAGCTGTGTTGAATGTTCCAGTCATTAGGCCTCATTTAACATTAGGGAGCCAAAACATTCACATTAGTCTTATTACACTTAATACCTGCCTCAGGTGTATGTATATATGTATATATATATATATATATATATATATATAGGTATGTATAGGCTAAGCTTTCCCGCGTTTCTTTCTTTTTTTCTTTTTTGAGTGGTGCGACCACTCCTATACGGTCCTACAGAGCTTTGTGTGTCTCTGGATGTGTCCCGACTCCCTAGGTCCCTGTGTCCCTGCCTGGGTCCCTGTGCCCGAGCATGAAAATAGCGTTTGGTTGCATGGTTTTCATCACCAAGTGTCACTGTTGTGCAGCCTAACACACACATATTAACATATATTAATTGCTTGTCTTCGCCAACTGCAAATGACAGGCCTAAAACCCAAACCAGACAGGAGGAACTATAATTGATAACAACATATCAATGGGTTATCCATTTTTTTAAACAAAACTGGACTGCTCTGCGGTACCTATTTATTTTAATTGGCTCACAAATTGGCTCGCAAATTGGTAAACACCTGTCAACAACAAACCTGACAGTGGGATTTTCTATTAAATAGGCAAACATTTAATAGAAATTCAAAATAAATAAATACTTCAATGAAAGGTTTACAATTGCAGGGGTCAAAAATACAGTATTAGTCTGGCCAGGTGTATACCGTCGCACTAGTCGACAGCTCCTGAATGGATGGACGTTGAACCAGCACAAGACAGCACTTTTCTTTTTTCATGTTTTCTTTTGTGGCTTTCGCCTTTATTTTATATTTTTTTATGAATGGACAGACAGTAGGCTGACAGGAAATGGGGAGAGAGATTACCAGCCAAGGTGCCTGGACCATTGAGCCATGGCCCATGGGCAGCAGACAGCACTGAAGGGGGATATGAAGCTGAATTATCTGGTGCTCTCACCTTGTCCTTAAATCACATAAATGATGTCTTGCTTCTCTTAATGGGATTCATCTTATCAAAAGCCCACCACAATGCTCTCTGCTCCACATCGTCTCGCTCTATCATCGCCATGACATCTCTCTTCATTCCACTTTACCGCCACTCGCTCTCAAATGCATCTTTGGTTAAGACCCGTGGGTTTTGGAGCTTTGCACACATTCCAGAGCCATCTGGTGTGATCCATTTGATTCCAGCATTACAATTGGCAGCCACTCGTGTTTGCTGAACACATAATTAGATTACAGCTCTGTGAACCTCAAATGATAAGAAAGACACGCCCCAAAGGGAAGGACATGTTATTTATATAAACACGTTTTTATTCAACCTATGTATTTTTGTGGACCCATGCAGAGCCATCTCTGTGTTCCTGGTTTACTGTAAAGTTGGCTACTGTAGAAACTTTGATATGAGCTTCATGCCTCGCTCAAATGAATGGCAATAATCCCTCAGCTCCTTGAATACATGAATATATAAAAAAGCACAGCAGCCAAACCACCATCCATCATAAAGTTCTCTTCTCTCCCCCTAAATCCTCAGTCTTGCTTTTGCTCCGTCTTTTGCTTACATTAATTAATGAATAACCTCTGACATCCATATCATTCTGGATTTTTCTTTCTCTGTCTTTTGGACCGAGTTATCTGAAAATGTCAGGACATTATCTACGTTTGAGCACCCCCACATATACACACTTCTGCCAATAGACTAAATCCTGCTAATCTTGTTCCACTCTGTTGTTCAATAATTCTCCAGTCTCTTTGATTGTCTTTCTTCTTCTTCTTTGCCATTATCTATATGCACCAAGGCTCTACTTATAGGCTGTACGTCTGTAATCCACGTATATAGGAATAAAGGGAGACAGAGAGACAGATACATAAATCTCCATATATGGGCATAAAAGGGACACAGACAGATGGGTGGAACGGGTACTCTGACACGGGTACAACGGGATCTCCAACCTCCATCATTACCGACTCTGTGTTCTGCAGCCGGGCACCGGTCTAGTGACAACTATATAAATATGATGCAGTGCATTATTTATTATTATTACTACTACTATTAAATTTTTTTTTACTATGAAAACCTGCATCTCCCTTCCGTCCCTCCGTTAGTTAGTCACCACACACCTGGTCACGCCTCGTGACAGGCGTGACATCACACCTCCATAATATATGGTCACGCCTCGTGATGCATTCCATTTGGGGCGAGTTTGCTTCTATAGCCCTCAGTATGTCTTACTGGTAAAATAATCCATTAAGATTCGACCTTCGTCCTTTATTTGCTTCATAGCAAAGACTGTATGGTAGAAACATGCGGGAGCCAACAGACCTGGTGGGACCCCGGTGGAGGTGGTGATCAGGCCCAGGCCCAGGCTGTCTCTGCTGCCACCTGCAGGGTGTAGGAGGTGAGAGCGGTCAGCTGGTACTGCAGGGTGGAGTTGGACAGAGAACGCTCCTCACGGCTGGAGTTCACTCCTGACTCCTCCCACCACAGCACGTAGCCTGCAGAGACCATGCAGTATAGAGCGCACGTTAATGCTAGCTGGCACGCACACGCGCACACCAGGAGTTGGTGCACACAGAGTAACTACAGTTAAAGCTCCTTTCTGTCCCCTTGCATCTTCACACTCATACATCACTCCATGCACTTCACCTGTGTGTGTGTGTGTGTGTGTGTGTGTGTGTGTGTGTGTGTGTGTGTGTGTGTGTGTGTGTGTGTGTGTGTGTGTGTGTGTGTGTGTGTGTGTGAGTGTGTGCATGCGTGCGTGCATGTGCAAGGCCCTGGAGAGAGTGAATGGTCCCTCATCTGTCTCTCTGTTCAGCAGGTGTTAGATGAAAAACGGGTTGGGGAGAAAATACTAAATGTACAAGGTGACCTTCAGTCGTTGCACCAGGCGTGTCTATTTATATGCACATCACCAGTCCTCTGTGAGTGTCTATTTATGTGCACGTCACTTTAAAGTCACGGCAGGCTTGTCCTCTTTTAGGTCCATGATGAGTATACTTGATGTTGCAAGGGACGCACACGGCACACACACGCACACACACACTCACACTCACACTCACACATGCACACGGGTGTGTCGTGCACATTACTTGTCATAACCAGATTGCCGTGTTTGCCATTGTGTATCTTGGAAAAAATATATATTTGAGTTCTACCACTTTTTGAGTGGTGCAGCCACTCCAATGCACATTGATTGATTGATTGAAATCTTTATTAACAGTTTGCAGAATTACAGTACATTTCAAGCACAAACTCAATACAAAGACTGTTAACTGTGAGTGGACGACCCAATTAAGCCTTACACTTGTTTACAACAGGGTCCACATTGTTCAATTCATCAAAACATTTAGAGACAAACAAATAGACACTTCTATGTAGTTAAAGAACAGAACAGGAATTCATCATAAATGTATATCGGCATACGTGTTGGTTTAGAGTACCAACAGGTGACAAAGTGGCACAGTTGAGCTTCACACTGTGGACAGGTGCATGATGGGAAGCATTTTTAGCAGCTTTTAGTCGCACGCACACACGCACACACACGCACACACCTGTCATTTCTCATTGCAATCATGCCTCCCGTAACCTTCTCCCTGTAGAGCGATTAAGTCGTTCATCTAAGACATTCGCTTAGATGTGTGTGTACACACACACACACACACACACACACACACACACACACAGCTATCATCGAGCAAGAATTACGCACACCATTAACCTTGCACGATCAACACCCAATCAACCTGTCTCTGTGTGTGTGTGTGCGTGCATGCATGCGTGCGTGCGTGCGTGGGCCTTTCCAACCCACTGGATAATTGCAGGTTGGTA
>NC_137864.1:9108220-9198220 GCF_963924005.1 Protomyctophum bolini | reverse complement strand
TTCATTCACGGGTGGTTCCAGTGAGGTAATGTATTATCTTCCATTACACAGGGGCTGAACAGACAGTGAGAACAACCCGATTTCACACAAATCACAACACGCATTCTGACAGGACATGAAGCTGCTGCATCACCTCATAAACATCACCGCTGGCAGGAACGACAAACTATCAGTGTGGCTGCACAACACACCGTAAATAAGACAGGAGGCGCACACCTCTGCGTCACAGTGTGTGTGAGAGAGAGACAGAGAGAGAGGCGTGGAGGAGATGGATATATATAGTGTGTGTGTGGAGATATGGGGTCTGTTCTTATACCTCTATGGTATCAGCACTGTTCAGGCCCAAGCTGCCCACTTGATTGACAGCACAGAGTCTGAACTGAGGTCCTGGCTGGAGTGAGCCCGCCCACAGATTATATAATGGAAAAGGGAATGGAATAAGCACGTATACTGTATAATATGGAAAGAAATGGATGGGAGGTAATTAGAGACAGACGGGTGTTGCTGCAGCCTCTGGGCTGCAGGACCCTGGGGGCCTCCTGCCTGGCCCCCAGAGCTACTCAGCAGAGGGGGAAGACGGGGATACTGTGTGTATGTATTTGTGTATTATACCATTGTTCTTGCTTACTGTAAGTCACTCTGGAAGTAAGTGTGTGGACTAGTGCGTGTGCATGTGTGCGTGTGTGTGTGTGTGTGTGTGTGTGTGTGTGCATGTGTGTGTGTGCGTATAAATAAGCAGCAATACATCTCACCCATTGCTATTATGTCAGACATGAGCGTTTTGTTTAGAAATGTATGAATATGAATATAATTAATTAGTTTTAGTCTTTTTGTAACTTAAAACAAAGCTATTACTGCAAGATATTTCATGAGGTTTTATGAGGAGAACACCGTTGTTTATGCAGGCCACAGTGATGTTCATTATTCAGGTGGTGGATGTGCATGCCTGTTCAGCTGCAAAAATAATGAGACCCTTCCTTCCACCGCTAATTAGTCTATAATTTACACAGGCAGATTTCATCTGAAAGAACACACTTCCACGTACACACATACAAAGGCATATACTGTACTGTACACGCACGCACGCACTTCTACAGTATTCACCTTTTTTATACTGTAGTTCACTGTACTTATGCTTGGAGTGCCCATATATTAGTTATTATAACATGTTATAGAGAATGCACCACTATAGACATATCACATAATGGTATAGTGTGATTCTCAACCCTGCACACATTCTAAATATGCCCCCGGGCCCGACATATTGTACTGAGCGAATGTACTGTTACCACCTTCAATAATAATGATATTAATAGTCTTTATTTTCTCCACATCATATCTTTTCTTTGTCATGGACACTTGTACAAAACATTAATAATTCTACTCGACTTAGAAGCATTAGGACCCATTTTAACCCTCAATGGCTTCCTTTCTGAAAAATAACATCATTGTAAAAAGATTCACGCGTTTAGATATTCTATTTAAAATGAGATGCGGACGGGAGATGGTGCCACTTGGACCACGTACAGAGTCACGTAACGTAGGACTACAAAATGACGTCGGACTTAAATACAGAATGGCATGTTCCCAACTGCCCATCATTGATGTAACCAGTAGCTATATGTTGCTGACTATAGAGACACATTGTGATGGCTCAATTTATAGATGGCCAAATATATGTATTGTGCACTTGGCGGTTTTCCATTCAATCTCATTCACAGCCCCTTTTCACACCAATGTAACTCATTCTATTGGACTAGTTAGTTAGTTAGTTACTTTATTGACACAAATGTATAAAACATTGGGTCCAAACAATAATAAAAAACCCATGAATCAAAAACTTTAAAAAGGTACAATACATTAAAATATATAATACACAATACAGAAACCCTTTACAACAGGAGCTTTCTATTGCTCCACAAGTGACAGGCAGGCATGTAGCATAATGCAAAGTCTCTCTGTTAGTGCCCACAAAGAGTGAGCTCAAATCAATACCCTCATGTCCATATTTCTCTCTGATATCTTGTGTGAGGGGACAAACCAGTATGTGCTGTTCGTTTTGTATACCAGTCTCGCATTGGCAAAACCGCTGTTCAGGTGCTCCATCTTCCCGTGTGTGTGTGAGTCCGTCTGTCTGACAAAATGTCTCAAATCCTCTAATTGCCATCCAAGGCGTAAGAAGAAATGGCACCCTTTACACATTGGCCTACTATAGCCAACCTGACCTGTGCCCGAGGGGCACTTTATCTAGTTATAATAATCTGTACTTATAACTATTGCCCTTATATTTAGCACATATATTTATAAGACCATTTAGACTATAGCATCTCTGTTAGAGTGGACTAAAGAGCTATCTGAGATTGGGACTCAGCCCCGTTGGGCTGTTGGTCAGGCCAGGAGGCTTGGCTATACTAATGCTGTTCTCTCTGCTCAAATCTTCATCAATACATTGTCAACACTCTGACCCTGAATATATTCATATTTTCCATAAGACCAATCATGGATGTAACCAGTAGGTATGTTCCTAACTAGAAAACATGCAAGGTGATGTGACCCGGCTGAACAGAGCCATCTGTTTCAATGACATTGTCCAATATAAATTACACTCACTGCTCCACAGAGGACCTGGCACGTCGAGGCCACCTTTAAACTCATTTCACCCAGTTTAACGTGAAACAGGGCAGACTCACAAAATCACCCAATCAATAGGCTGACCTGCAGCTAATCAATCATCCTTCCTCCACCTGGCCAATCGAATGATTACCTGACCACTAAAGCATGCCCGCTGCCCCAATATCCAACAGGCCGCTTGGTGAGTGGTGACTATGGGTTAATGAGAGTGGACATCTATGGATGATAGTGTCTATTTAACACAAGCAATATTGATTAGAGTTTGTTTATTTGTCTGTCTGTCTGTCTGCGTGCGTGCGTGCGTGCGTGCGTACACCAGATGGTGAGTGCAGCAGTCGCATTGATGATTCCTTCCAAGTTGGAGGCAATGCTGACTGGCTGGACCTGCAGACCTCCTGACTCCAGTAACATGACATCTGGACTGAGCCACTAGCCAGCCCAGGACCCCTGCCACACAGAGGCCCGTCTCATATTCTTCTTAACTCTTAAAGGCGCAGTGAAACGGAAATGGTGAACAACTTGAAAATGGTGTTTCCACATGAAACACCGGTCTGAAGTTTCTGAACCAATCAGAGTGTCGCATCCCTTCAGGCGATGGGACGGTAGCTAGGGACGGTGGCTAATGCTATGCGCAACAGCGTGGTGTTGTTTGTTTATAAATCAGACGGTCGCCCAGCACAACCAGTTTACTGTTATGTGGCTTATTTCTACCCTATAATGTTTTCAGAAACATATTTTAGCGTGATGATTAAGTTGAAACCGAGTAATACACTGTCTGAATGTTATCTTGAATGGAAATAAAAACGGAGTAATCTGTAATCAGAAGCAGCTGTGTTGCATGGATGCGCAGACATGGGGAATTAAACATGTGAGCTTCATTTTTATTGGCTTTTATCGATGTGTACCTCTACACGTCATCACGCAGCACGTTTTCGTTTTAATAAATAAATAATACAATCGTTTTTATGGACCTTTGATATAAAAACACACAGAAATGAGAATTTTCCCATTTTTTTGGCATCCATTGTTAGGTATGCCCATATGATGACCACGGATATGGTCTAAAAGTGTGAAAAACTTATTTTTCATTTCACTGCGCCTTTAATAAGAACATCCACCAATGAGGAGACACAAACCCTCTCCCCTCTGCCTGCGCTGCCTCCATATCAATATGGATGCCGGCATAATCGCCACTAATTATATAGACTGGAAGGCATGCAAGGGCATTAAGGGTGAGGATGGCATTATAGGCCAAAAAACAGTGAATAAAACATGTTGTGAGAGGAGAAGAGCAGGTAACCAGAAGACTGAACAGCTCACAGTTGAGTTGATACAGCAGATTTAAGTTAAAACAGCCTCAAACCTTTTGTATATGTTATTAGAATGGCTTATTCTTCATGGAAAATGTATTACAATAGTGTCAAACCTCAAATTAAATATGTACTGTATGTGTACTATGTGACCAACATTTGTAGAGGACAAGAAAAAAATAAGATGTTAAACAATCTATTGTTTGGATGCATACTATATAGACATGATACAAATTCAAAGTTTCAAACCGCAAAGAGGATTAAGTAGAGTGACAGGGCAATTACAATGTATTACATCCATCAGTTGATGTGTCAATGAGGCAAGGAATGAATGAAGACAGAGCAGGTGTTCCCTCTCAGCACAGAGGTGCATCACTGTCACCCTGCATGTACAGCATGTGATGGCGAAAGGGCTTCAGAAAGGAAAACAAATGAAACACTGACAATGTGTTGAGGTAAACAGCGCCATAAACCCCCACTCTGGGTGTACTGTATAGGAGTTCGGCAGCAGAATTACAACACACCAATAACTATCCTCGACAGTTGGCTAAGCAGCCAGAGAGCTAGTTATATAAATAGATTTTTTTTCCCATTTTGCCATACTATTACTAAGCTGTTGCTCTGCGCTCTAATGCCCTCTCCACGCCGCGCACCGTGGCGCATGAACAACAACAACTCCACGTGGACCCACGACGACCCACGTATGAATTAGATTAGTTTATATTATTAGTTTATAAGAAATGGCACGGCGGCCATCCTTGCAGGCAGTGACAGTAACAGAATGATAATCCTGTAGGCTGTAACCTGTTCATTTTGGGGGGCTTGTTGATGATGAATGATACTATGAAACTTAACAATTCATTAACTAGTACTCACCTAATGACGCGGCCACGGAGGATATACCATGTTTAACGTAATTCCAAAGTGTTTAGCCTACATTGTTTAATTCATAGACGCATGTGGTTTTTATAAACTTTGACTAAAAGCATGTTAATAATAATATATACGATTTATATAGCGCTTTTCTGGGTACCCAAAGTCGCTTTACAGAAAGAGGTACAGACATATTTATTAGAAAACTATTTAAAAAGGTTTAAAAAGGTTAAAAACTAGAAATCAAAATCAAAAGAGGGACAAACAAGAAGGGTGTGTGTGTGTGTGTGTGTGGGGGGGGGGGTTATGTAGGGAAAGCCAGTTTGAAAAGGTGGGTTTTGAGTGTGCTTTTGAACATTTCGAGGGTGGGGGCAGCTCTGATGTGAGTTGGGAGTGAGTTGTTGTTGTTGTTATTATTCCACTAACACCCGGCAGTCGAGTAGACTGTCATGGCAGCTGGCTACAACCGAAACAACTTCCTCTTCCTCTTCAAAATAAAAGCTACTTATAACAATACTTTTATTTCTTAAGTGAATGTAGTAGACGCAGGATAGTGGGCTTGGAAGGATAAATAAATCACACAGGACAGAAGGCAGGAGAAATAAACTCCGCAGACAGTCGGGGCTTTATTATTTTTTAAATCTTGCCAACAAAATGGGGAGGCCCCTGGAGGCTCGAGGCCCGTTTCAATTGGGGAGGAGAGGAGAGGAGGGGAGGGGAGAGGAGAGGAGAGGAGAGGAGAGGAGAGGAGGGGAGGGGAGGGGAGGGGAGGGGAGAGGAGAGGAGAGGAGAGGAGAGGAGAGGAGAGGCTTTGAACTCTGCTTTGAAGAGAACAGGAAGCGCTGGTAATTGACTCCCACTCTCTCTTGACTCTATTAATTATTTTGTTTTAATCTGAGGACGTAAAGAACAAAGAATCATATCCTGCTGTCATGAAGTATGACAAGCTACACGCACTCACGCACACACACACACGCACACGCACACGCACACACGCACACACACACACACACACACACACACACACACACACACACACACACACACACACACACACACACATATAGTGGCAAAACGCGACTGCTCAGTGCGTCCAGGAAAATAATAATTTAGGAGAGGCTGCAGTGTTGAACCAGTGACCTCCATACTGGACTCTTTGGAATCGTTGGTATCTCTCTCTCTCTCTCTCTCTCTCTCTCTCTCTCTCTCTCTCTCTCTCTCTCTCTCTCTCTCTCTCTGCATAATTCCTCTTCATACGCCCAGCTCACCTCCTCTCCTCATAAATCTGGCAATCTGGCTGAGAACAGCTACTATTAATATCCATATAAACATGGCATGTATGTATATGTATATTTCATTATATTCATCCATCCATCCATCCTCTCTTGTGGGTCATTGAAGGTTACAACCTTCATCTGCCTGCCTTCACCAAGCAATGTCAATGCTTGACCTTTACACACATGCACACGCACACGCACACACACACGTGCATGCTCCCTCTCTCCAGCAAGTGTGCGGATAAAAAGATAAAAGCTGCTGTGAGTCACAGACAGACAGAACCCCTGTAGGGTACGATCATACTTGTAAGATATGGGGGAGCCATGCCTTTGGTTGCTTTGAATGCCAGCATCAGAGTTTTGTATTCTGTGCGGGCAGCGACCGGGAGCCAATGGAGGGAGACGTGTGTGTGTGTGTGTGTGTGTGTGTATGTGTGCATGCTTTTCGATGATCGTCATATACTATACTATAAGTGCCTATACACATCTATAAATGCAGTGCTTTAGGCAGAATCACAAACGGATAACTGTTTTGTATGAGAAAAAAAAGGAATTCAGGAAGCTAGCGCCTGATGTTTATTTTAAACTCCAGGCTGGTAATATCCGTAATTTACAAGCCAAAGAGGACATCTACACGCCATTGGCAGTGTGTTCATTTACCTCCCTGCTCACAGGCATCAGAAGCCTCTCTCTGTCTCAATCTTCATCTCTCTTATAGTACAGTATATATCTTTATTTTTCTCTGCACCTCAAAGGCGAGAGGATTAAGTCAGCTGTTGAACAATCCTTCAGTTGGAGTGTTCATTGTGATTGAGAGAGAGAGAGAGAGAGAGAGAGAGAGAGATGTGTCCCCTGTGGCGAGTTTTAGATTCTCTTTACAGGGTTGTATTGTATCTATTGTCTCTCTCTCTCTCTCTCTCTCTCTCTCTCTCTCTCTCTCTCTCTCTCTCTCTCTCACACACGCACGCACACGCACGCACGCATGCACACAGCAGCAGCAGCAACACCTAGTTACAGCTGCCAGTGTGGATTGCTCCCTAGGGTCTTATAATATAAGGAACTAGACGTTGGGGACCCTCACATCTAGAGCTTTTACCACTTTGCACCAGCGATCAGACCAATATGTCTCATAGTCATAGTGCCGGGGGCTTTGTTAGAGTACCCGTTGTACTGTTTGCGCGTGCGTGCATGCAGCGCTGCTTCAGCAGTTTCATGCATGTACCAAGAGGTTCTCAGGGATCACTGAGATGAGAGGGTTCCAGGAACATTTTGGGGAACATTTTGGGGGATAAATTAATATCAGATGGGTGTCTACTGTCTATGCCTGCGGGGGAGTTCTTGATATGAAAATATTTGAGAAGCACTGAAGTATATACACACATATACAGACCTCAGATAATAAAACAGCGCTCGCTCAGCCGCACACGCACGCACGCACGCACGCAAGCAAGCACACACGCACACACAACATGACAGAATTTCTGTGATGTGTTATGAGGGATCTCTCTCTGTTTAATTGTCTCTCTGAGATGCGGGAGAGAGAGCTGCAGGCTGAAAGAGAAATTAAAAATATGGAATATGCACACCTGCTGCGGAGCTGCCTGACATATGGAACGACGAGACACAACCCAATGGTGTCTGTATACCCAAGAGATGTGTGATCCAAACTTGTGGGAGTTTGTGTGCGTGCGTGTGTGTGGTCTCGCCTGACCAAATGTTTCCTTTCCACATCACTGTCTCACGTGTGTGTGTGTGTGTGTGTGTGTGTGTGTGTGTGCGCGCGTGTGCGTGTGTTTTTCTGTGTGTGCACGCACGTGCGTGCATTGTAGCAGCCAGCTGAACCAATCAGTCCTCATTTGTATGATCCATCTCAGGATCACATAGAATCCAGATCCAGTATGTGGACTGTTTAATTTCCTGGAGGTGTTCAGCATTTTGCTGCATCATGATTCGCTGAGCTTCGAGGAACAGCACATAGGGGCTTGGAGGGGGGGGGATCAGTGACAGCTCTCTGTTTTTCATTTAATTAATTGCTGGTGGGAGTCAAGGACCAGCAAATATTCATCATTTCCCAAGATAGAAACATGCTAAGACATTTGCGGCTCAGGAATTGATTTTCTTTGGCCTTTTTTCTTTTTTGTTAACCTTACTTAATCTCATGACTCTCTTGGGGTCGTGGCTCCTGAGTTAAGAAGTGCTGGCGTGGAAGATTGATAAGCTTTATTTGACGTCGAGACAGACAGCCCAACAGTTTAATCACCCCAACTGGAAACTATGGGCTTTGTTTCTTTATAGCAATCGTTCCGCTCCATGTTTATTAAAGGACTCTATAAATAGGAGGGGGGAGGGGACTGGCGGGTTGCAGATGTGATGTTTCCCCCCCCCGGAAAATACATGACCCCCCAACCGCCATAAACCATATATTTCTATATCCACACCAACAGTAGAAGCAGAAGGTAAAGTGAATGCTGATTGTTTAGGCGAATAGCGCTGGCCTTTCAGAGGTTAATTTGGTTCGATTATGGTCAACAACTCAACACTGATGATATGCCATTGCGGTTTTTCAACTAAAGATCTAAATATTAATCTGGCTAAATAATATGGATATACATTAACGTGAGGTGATAATTATATGCTGGTTTGTGGTTTTTAAATGTTTCATTCTTATACTGTTGTGTTACTGTTACTGTTACAATCGGTCTCTCGCAGAGCTGCCAAACTCTCACAATAGCGTGAGACACACAATTGACGCATGCACAACTGAGTGTTTCCAGTCAGCCAGCATGCACAATAGCAGCACCCTGACTCTGCTTGACCAGAATGTAACAGAGCCTTAATTAGTATATCATCCCATCCGTAACACCTGTGATTTTCCAAAATGGCGTATATGCATAGAGCCTATTGGCAGAAGGTTCAAATGGGGCTGTGTCTGTGTGACTGAAACGCTCCCAATGATCCACCAATCCCCTGATAGATGAGAGTGAATGAAGGCAATGTAAACATATGTTTTGTCATGCCAATAAAGCCCTTTGAATTGAGAGAGAGAGAGAGAGAGAGAGAGAGAGAGAGAGAGAGAGAGAGAGGGGGGGGGGGGGGTCCGTTAGAGAGGGGGAAAGGAGGGACAGCTGGGGACAGAGGATGTAGGGAACACAATTATGAGCAGGATGAGAGAAGAAAAGACAGTTGAAATGTTGTGATGGATTTCTGCCAAATACACAGAGAAACATCCCATTGAGGGCTGTGTGTGGTTATTTTTTACAGAATGAAGGCAACACAGTAGCAGTGTTAATTTTGTTAACTAAGACAAAAAGATAGGATATTTAGTCGACTAAGACTAGATTAAGACTAAACAAAGTCAGATGAATAGGACTAAAACTAAATCGTGTGTTCAAAAGATATAAGAAAATAGAGGAGAGTTTAAAAGAGAAAATAGGAGGAGAGGGGGTGTTTCGAGGAGGGGGGTTAGACAGAGGGAATGAATGTCTAATGATCATCTTCAGTCACATTGATGTTTCATCTCAACTGTGGCAGACAGAATTCACACATGTACATCGTACAACACACACACACACACACACACACACACACACACACACTGTACGCACACGGCCAGGCACATGCACACACGTAAGTGATGTGGTACTCATCGTTTTTAATGTGTCTTATCACCACCACCTTGCAGCCCAACATCTGTCCCTGTGATGTGTGTGTGTGTGTGTGTGTGTGTGTGTGTGTGTGTGTGTGTGTGTGTGTGTGTGTGTGTGTGTGTGTGTGTGTGTGTGTGCGTGCGTGTGCATGTGTGTGAGTTCATATAGTCAATATATGCGCACGAGAAAAAACCCCAGAGAGACAGTCAGACAGAAATAGTGGTGTTCAATTAGGCAGAGGGTGTGGCCACAAAAACCCGGTGCAAAGAAAGACAAGGATAAAACATAGGTTGGTGAACCAATATGGAGCCGGCATCTGTTTCCAGCACTAGTTTGAATCTGCCCTTCTAGTCCTTGAAAAGCTTGGGTACTTTCAGGCTAGTTCAAACGTAATCTACTGTCAGTAAATAAAGGTGTAGTACAGAGAAAGTCACAGACATCACACATGCATGTACTAGTACTACACATGCCCACAATGCACACGCTCTCTCTGTTCATTAGAGCCTGGAATTCAATTGACACATTGGGATTGAGGTGCTGGGAGCGTGGGAGCAGCCATCTTTTGTTAAGGACTTGTCGAAAAGAACGCCCCCGTTTCACGTGCACTATACTCAAAGCACATGATGCACACATATGATCATATGATCCGAACAAGAGTTACGGTGTCTGATTTGATGAGCTGAGACTCTTTTATAAAGAAGAAAATCCAAGTTGTTTGGCAGAGAGTGCTGTAATGGAGAATAACTGTTTCATTTTGAATATAGCAGCCCAAACCTGTGAGTTTGTTCACGGTGGTTAGAGGAGGTGGTTGTATAGTCGAATAACAACTTAGTTTATTAGGGCTAAAATGATTACAATAAAAGTTGGGTAATGTATGAAAGTGTGACCATATATGGAGGCGTGATGTCACGGTGATGTCACGAGGCGTGACCGTATATGGAGGCGTGGGGTGACTAACGGACGGGAGATGCAGATTTTCATAGTAAATGCGGCCTACGGTCGGAATTAAAAATTATCTTTTTTTTGTCAAAATCTGTCATTTCCGTTTGCTTTTTTTTCACTGCAGACACTTATTTCTGATTCATCTCCCCCATTAGTGTTTATTTCTTTTTATTTCGTTATTCTCCCCCCTTAAGGTGATGGAAGCACGATTTAATGAGGCAACATTTAATGGACTTTGTGTCTGTTTAGTTTTTCTTAAATGTATCTCAGTTCCACATTCGGGGGGTAATTATCTTCCATGTGCGTGAGCAAATAAGTGAAACTTTCAAGCGGGGAGGAGCAGCGGATGTTAGAGTTTTATGAAGAGAGGGATGACAGAAGAGTAGAGAGATACGCTGACCTAATTTCAGTCTGTGAACAAAGAGTGTTTCAGAAGAACCTGGTGACATTTGGCAGTACAAACCCTCCCGCGCACTCAGATCAGCCAATGCAGGGAGGCTGGAAGTACCTTCACTAAAAACGCCGGGACAACGCTCCACACGTCCCAAACTCTTCTCCCTTCTGGCTCCAAAACTATGTGTTATGATATGTATGATATGGGTGCCTATGCTGTGTACTTGTACTTGTATGTGAGAGCACAATATATAATGTATTGTGTACTGAATGAACTGTAGCATACTAGCTACTGACACCATCTGATCTCAGACATCAAGGTCAGCGTGCTGCAGTAAGTTTGTTATGTCTCAAGTGTACGTCATTAGGATCCAGCTATATATGTTCTGTCTGTATAATAAAATCTTGTGAACCTCTTAGCGTGATACTGTCTCGTATCATGTTATTGTTCTCCCGGGCCCGTTCGTCTGTCCACCGCCGGAATTTGACAGTGGAAACACAAACATCTAGATGCCATTCAGCGTATGCCTCTGATAATTTCAGTATCCCTAATCAAAACACATTCCAGCAAGGAAAAGGATTACAAAGAATCAAATGAGTGTAAAGATTAAAAAAAAACATCATGAAAGCTATGAAAGTCCTTTTTTCAGGAGACATTGGACAATGTCAGAAATAATGACAACATTGGGTATAACAGTAGGACACAGACACTCAGGTACAGAGGGGCTGGTCTAGTTATCCCCTGAAAGAAAGAAAGAAAGAAAGGATCACACAACGACCAAAAACAACGCTAGCATTCTTGTGCCGTTGTCCTCTCTCAGATGTCTCCGCCTCCCCCTAATTAAAGCTCAGACAAGCAAGGAGTGTTTGTTTTGAAGCACATCGTTTAATGTTTAGCATGCATAAGACGGGAAAAAGGACACGGAGAGGAGGAAAGGAGAGAAAAGAGGATTCAGAGAGCTTAAACAAATCTCTCTGGCTGTCTCGGATAGATATGGGGCTTGTTTCTTCCTCTTGGCCATTCTCCGTCTTTCACCATATACGGTTATGTTGTTCCTTTGTTCGGCTCAGGACATTGATCCATGCCATCCTCACTGCTGTACGTGTGGTGGCAGCAATCAGTACACCACAGGAATGTGCTTGAGGATAGGCATATAGGCACGAGAGGCGAGAGCCAATGGCGGTTGATGACAATGAACACACTGAGCAGGTTCAGATTAACACTGTTGTTGACATGTGCCTCAGGGTGACCTCACTAGATGTCTCCCCCCCCCCCCCCACCACACAAAAAGTGAAAAAATAACATTATTTAAAGGGATAGTTTTAACTGTTTGTTTTAACTTAAGCTGTATGAAATACTTGCTGTTAATATAGTGGTTGCAACTGTATTCATTGATTGCTCGAGTCCCGTGGTGGGAGTTCTGCTCTGGTTTTGGTGAAATATGAAGTAGTTCCGGTCATTTTGTGGGGGGCACTGGGGCCACGCAGTAAAAGTAAATTAATCCACAAAACTAACGTCATTTGTATTGTTGACCTATTTCTAAAATATTAGTGCAACATTCGTTAATGTTTTATCCCTCTATCACATGGAACTATGTTTTTTGTGTCCATATCACTACGTCCAAAAAATTGTTCCATGTGAACCGAGTGGTGCAACTCCCCTCTCCCCCCCCCCCCCTCTCTCTGTTTCTGCATGGCACAACAGCGCCCCTACTGGTACTCATATTGGTGCTCATGAACACATACATAGGTGAACCAACACATATATGAACACGGACATTGCTGTTCCTTGGAGTGGTTGCACCACTCAAAAAGAAATGCCATGGACTAGTTATATCAGAGTGGCGATAGAGGCTCAAACCATTAGAAATAAGTTTGAGGGACATAGACAATATATTATTAAATATTAAAAACTGTTTTAAAATTCATGTTATAGCTGGTTAGGTATAGGTATAGTTTTACTGAGGTTAGGTTTCTGGCAGATGTTTCTCATTCAAATTTAGGTTTTGAGGAGTTTAATTTTCTCATTCAAATTTAGGTTTTGAAGAGTTACAATTTTCTCATTCAAATTATGGTTTTGAGGAGTACGTCTGTGTGATGTTTTGAGTACAAGGAGTCTGACCAATCGATTTCGCCCCCACTCCCAATGCAATTCCAACCAAAGGACCTTTATTGGCATGGGAAAACATGTTAAAAACAATAATAATAAAACAAATACAATAAAAACTAATAGGCCTACATGTACAATTGAAGGGAATTACAACAATATGTCAACAGAGCTGTGTCAAATTGGATAGTTTAATCAAAAATAAAATGACATGCCCAAAATCGTGATGCCAGGTTCAAATGGTTAATTTTCACAGATTCCTTTCCAATGTCATTAGACCCCAACACTACCGGCAAGTAGGCTACCTCCAGCTGTTGGAAGAGAACCGGAACACTTGCAACACTTAAAACCATATACTGTTTACGTAGGTGACCAGGGTCACACGGGGCTCTATTTTTGACCCACTCCATCCCCCTACACACACACACACACACACACACACACACACACACACACACACACACACACACACACACACACACACACACACCAAATGGCTTCACTGAAAATAGCTGATCTACCAGCAAGTGTTTAATACCCGTAACCAGGTGTCATGTCTGTATAGGAAAAACATGCAAGAATCACACCCAGTGTGAAGTAAACTGTGCCTTTAATGAGATTACTATTATGCCTTATTCCTGACTTCCTGCTGGTAAAATATATTTTTATAATAATTATAGTATCCATAATACAGGAATTTGGAAAAGGTTTGATTTTAACTTTTGTAAATTATTTGTCGTATTGGGCATAAAAGTGGTGGCCTTTTGTGGTTCCACCCAAAAGTCCATTCTTTTTTAACATAGCGATTTCCAAAAATATGTTTTTAAATTATTTTAAGCCTAGAATGAAGCCATCAGTGAATCATGACCATAACACATTTGATTCTTTGAAGTAATACATTAATTAATTAATACAATAAATCAGACATATCTTTTCACAGAATCAAATGTTTTATGGTCATGATTCACTCTGTCCGAGAGCCCGAAACGTCATAGCAGCACTCGGGTGCAAAACATGAATAATAAAAAAAACCTACAACTGGAGCCTACATAGTCGAGAGTGTTCTCTTTTTTGTTCTCATGAAGTCACCATGCACCTGCTTAACTTTAGGCTTGGAAATCTCTATTGGGAATCTTTTTTAGCAGACGTCTCTCGACACCTGACATCTCTTTATGTCTGGTGTCTGCTTCCCTCACCTGTCCTCCAAGCAGGACATTTTCATTTCATTTTCTATTTTCTCACCACAGTGATCATGGAAATCGCTGCTACACTTTGGGACGAATGAATTGTTGTTGAAAGAGACCCTGGACAATGCACAAGCTACACACTGAGATATACAACAGCTGGCAGTGCATCCCCTAGCTCAATTTGCGTTAACCAAAGCAGGCCTACTCAAACCATGGCAGTGGGAGGGGTGAGGTTTACATGCCGTAACCAAAGTTGCGTCTCCCATTGGGGAAATGCGCCCATTTTTGTAGAGCACTCTTAAAGTGATCGTGACATTATTTTTAACATAATTTTAACAACATTAAAAGTCTTGGCCATGGTCCTTCAAACGTGTCTAAAAAGTTTGAACAGAAATCTCCACTCCAGTATTTCTTGCCAGGAGTTTTTGTGTGTATGTAATATGCATCCTGAGAAGGCATAGAAAAACACATTATTTTAGCCTGTAGATGTCGGTAATTCCCCCTTTCCTGTCAATCACTACCCAGCTCCGCCCCCCCCACCCCTCAAGCCCTCCATACCTCTCCGCCCCCCTCAGAGAAAGGGACTGTTCTTTTTTTTTTCCTTTACAAGTTCACAGCATCTCAGCCATAGCAACGCTGCCAGTGCCAACGCACGCAACTTCTTCTCCTTTTATAACTATTTGTTTATAGTTTATATAAAATGTTATTTATAATAAGACTATCACTGCATGTATGTACTGAGGGGATGGACAACAACATGTATTCTCTGCTGCAAAAGGAGAGGAGACTGGAGCAACGCGGACATTTAGAGCCTTTTATTAAGGTGCTGAGTATACAAAACGACTAACGTTTCGACCTTGCGGTCTTCATCAGAGTCCACTCTGATGAAGACCGTCCGCAAGGTCGAAACATAAAAGGCTCTAAATGTCCGTGTTGCTCCAGTCTCCTCTCCTTTTGCAACTTTGATGTCCCTGCACCTGTGAAGCACCGGATCAGCCGTTTTAGGCTTGAGGCGCGTTGGTAGACTCCCTTTGTAACATGTATTCTCTATTCAACGTCATCGTACGAGCAACAGTTGGTAAACAAATAAGGCACGTTCGGAAATACCGCACCGGAGCGCACTCGCCTATTAGTTTGCATTGCACAGTGCGCTATTTCCGAACGCGCCTATGAAACTCCTGCAATATCTCACCCCACGACCACGTCGACATAAACTTGTGTAATGTCATCGTCATCGATATCATACTCAATGACTATAGCCTATCATTATTCGCCATACTTTTAACGTGGATTATATCACACGAGCGTTGGCTGCGTTGCTATTCCACTGTATCGCATTACAAGAACAATAATGAGCACATGCAATCTACAACAGCTGGTGCACGCCACGAATCAAAGATTAATAATAGTCAAACACACAGCTAATGCGGGTAGTGGCAGTGATTGACTATAAATTAAAAGTAGGCTACCATGAAGCACTTCGGAGTAATGCAGGCGATTGATTTTTTATTGTGAGTCCACTCAAATAGTACTGCACAACAATTTAACACAAATCATTGCAGTATAAATACTTATAGTTGGGATTGGGACACGAATGCTTGGTATTGCTCCTGGGTTCATAAAAAGTTTGGTTGCAAATCCACTCTGAACTTGTCCGAGATTTGAAAAACTTTCTGGGGTGAAATGATGTGTCGCTTCTTTGACAACTTGGTTGGAACGTTACCGTCAAAAATAAAATGCATCCACCTAGAGCGTGAATCTTCATCTAGGCCAGTTGGTGGAAAGTGCAAGGACTTGTGTTGATTGACACAGCCGACAACGGAGCAGATTGCTTTTTCTCTAGAAGCCATTATTATTATTATTATACTGAAACAAAGTCGCGGTCAGAATGAGGAAGAAGAGAGGAGAGAATCAGGTGGAGGAGAGGAGAGGGGCGGGGATGAGGAGGAGGGGGGCGGGTAGTAGAATTGGTAAGCAGGGAGCAGAGGAGAGGGGGCGGGGTTTAGCGTTACATTACGTAGGCCTCCGCCGCCCAAACCACGAGTCATATTTGCATAATTATTCACAAAAGTCCAGACAGCGGAGAATACACTGAATGTTCAAATTTGGTTTTTTTTTGGTGAAATTGATGTCAAGAAAAGCCAAAGAACACAAAATATCTACAAAAATGTGTTTTAAATGTCACAATCCCTTTAAGTCTTGTGCTCGAATAACGCCTTCATACTTTCACCTAGAAACTTAACCTAGAAAGTGAATGTATTTATTTGTGCATGCTGCTACCCGTTTAAGTGCACTATATTTTGCAATGGGTTTATAAAATGGTAAATGGTGAGTTGGACCCAGAATTGAAACCTCACAAAAAGGTATTCACAAGACAAAGTAATGAATACAAGAAACAACAGGATACGATTCTTGCCACCTTTATTGAATACAGTGAGTCATATTTTATGACTGTATGGTCGCTTGAATAAGAAACAACAACATACTGTTGTTTCACCTTTGTTGAATACAATGGGTCATATTTTATGACTTTGTATGGTGACTTGAATTGTAGAACTTATTCAGCAGCTTCTTTTCCCTGCAACGATAGGACAATAATGTTAGATAGATATTCAATATGAATCTTTAGATAATCTTAGTTGAAGATAATGAACCTTCAGTTCATATTGAACTTGTATTACCTTGGCGTCACGACTTTTAGTTCTCATCTTGTTGACCTGGCATTCAGCGATGTCTGCACGCTCCTCCGCCTCTTCTAGCTCATGCTGAATCTTCCTGCTCTTGGTCAGGTGAGAGTTGGCTGCTTCCTCCTACAATATGATAGACATGGTTCAAAGCCTCAATATTTGAAAAGAGCACCTTGCAATTAGAAGCGAAACAAGACGATTTCAGGAATTTGTAATGTGCAGTTGTGGCTATTACAGTGGTCCATGCAGCATTTCCATTAGTGCCTTGGGACCACAAGAATTAGCCTCGACAGGTATTCATTGGAATGGCACTATCATGGCTTTATTCTTGTTCGGCCCCCCGAGCCAAAAACATTCTCAGCTTACAGGAAACAACATTTAATGATTTCAGTCTATTTTGGAAATGTTTTACTGTTATGCCTGAAACAAATTGCCTTTGTCCGCAGCATGTGTGCCGTGTTTAGCAGCAGCATGCTTCTTTCAGCACCCATGTTGTTACAGTCCCAGGTTCTACAACGCCCATGCAGTGTACAGTGCAGTGCAGTGCAGTTTCACTGTGTGCGTGTCATACAGCACAAGCATGGCAAGCTATAAATGCAATGTGCCACTTGTGGAAAGCAGCAACATGGACACTGAACAATGCTCTGTTGTTGGTCATGTTGACATTACATAAATGATTCCTGTAGTTAAACTATGATAACACCACACGTCACAAAGATGTAGATGTGTCTTACCGCTTCCTCCGCCTGCCTCTTGAAGGCCTTCACCTTCATCTGCAGCTTGTCTACCAGATCCTGAAGCCGGGCAAGATTTTTCTTGTCCTCTTCAGTCTGAAGTGAGAGAGAATTTATAACGTTAGTTGTATGTCCATGCGATCTCTGTTCATTTTGTCGGTGTCACGATGGTCATTAAAGTGAGCATGATAATATAGTAGTGTACCTGGTATGACAGCTCCTTCACTCTCCTCTCGTACTTGCGGACTCCTTTAATAGCGTCTGCTCCTCCTCGCCCTGCATTTTCAACCTCTGCCTCCAGTTCTCGCACCTTCACAGTTGAATGATACATTATGAAATGATTTCTTCTTAATATTTCATTGACTATAAGCCGTGTTGAAGTAAAACTACACCTTACCCTGCTCTCCAGTTTCTGGAGCTGCTTCTTGCCTCCCTTCATGGCCAGGTTCTCAGCCTCGTCGAGGCGGTGCTGCAGGTCCTTGACCGAGACCTCCAGGTTCTTCTTCATCCTCTCCAGGTGAGAGCTGGTGTCCTGCTCCTTCTTCAGCTCCTCGGCCATCATGGCTGCCTGGAAAGGAGATAAAATATACAGTACATGAAAATGTGGACTCGAGACCAAACTCTATAGATATACTTATAATAACAGTGTATTAACCCATGTAGACCTGAGACCGATTCTATAACCTAACATATGGTTTTCTGAAAACCTAATAAAATAAATACAAAATTATGATGCTGTATGAGACTCAGGTGCATGAGACACAGAGGTGGTATGAAAGGTATAACAACAATGAAAGGTATAACAACGTATAGGTTACACCAGGTCTAAATGGGTTTACTTTATATATATATGTGAAATGGTAGAATGGATAAGGGGTGGAGCTCCTAACTTACATCAGTGATGGCCTTCTTGGCCTTCTCCTCAGCGTTCCTTGCTTCTTGAACACTGTCGTCCACTTCACCTTGGACCTGCATCAGGTCGGTTTCAAGTTTCTTCTTGGTGTTCAAAAGGCTTGTGTTCTAAAAAAAAGAAAGAAAATAAAGATTCGGTTTAGCAATGTTTGTGTGCATGACTTGTATGTTGGATATGTTGAGAGTTTTCTTTCATGGACTTACCTGGGAGTGCAACAGGCCAGCACGTTCACAGATGTCCACCAGTTCTTGCTCGGCCACTTTGCGGCCTCTCTCCGTCTGTTCCAGAGCCACTCTCAGCTCCTCGATCTCAGCGACCATGAGGCCGTTCCTGCGCTCCACCATGGCGGCTTGTTCATTCACGTCACCCTGGCTTCTGCACGCATCGTCGAGGTGCAGTTGGGCATCCTAAAACAAATCACATTTGAGGTGGTCATGTTAAGAGAAAAATCAGAATGTTTTCAGATATTCGGAGCAGTTCCGTTGTTTGAATGTGTCTTAACGAATATGTTTCTAACTACTATGTTTTGTACCTTAAACTGTCCCTGGACGTTCCTCAGCTGCTTCTGGGCCTCGGCAGCCTGGCGGTTGGCGTGGCTCAGCTGAACCTCCATCTCGTTCAGGTCTCCCTCCATCTTCTTCTTGATTCTCAGGGCATCGTTTCTGCTCCTGACCTCAGAGTCCAGAGTGCACTGCATGGTGTCGGTCACCCTCTGGCTGTTCCTCTTGATCTGCTCCATCTCTTCGTCCTTCTCTGCCAGCTTTCTGTCCACCTCACCCTTGATCTGGTTGAGCTCCAGCTGGACCCGAAGAATCTTAGACTCCTCGTGCTCCAGAGTACCCTGAAATGTAATACAGGATCAAAAGGTTATAGGATGTTTTAATGTAACATTGATCATATACTCATTACTCCTACACTGTTTGAATATAAAACCTGAAATCTAAAATATGGTGCATTGTTCATCTAGGAGCTAAATGTGTTACCTCAGCTTCCTCCAGGGCTGTCTGGATCTCTGACTTCTCTGTCTCCACTTGTTTCTTGGACTTCTCCAGCTCATGGATGTTCTTTCCAGTCTCACCGATCTGTTCAGTCAGGTCTGAGATCTCCTCTGCAGTGGGTTGAAAATAATGAGTGAATTAACTTTCCATTCAGAAATTATTTTGTATTTGCATTTGAATAAAGTTGTAGCCTGATCCACAATTGATCTGTTCTCCCCCCTTTTTTTTTACAGTTATTAAAAGAATGTGGTAGAGAAAACTCACGTTGCAGGTTCTTGTTCTCACGCTTCATGGTCTCCAGTTGGTCCAGAGACTCCTCGTATGAGTTCTTCATCTTAAACAACTCAGTGCCGAGACTACGAGCCTCTTTCTGCGCTCCCTCCAACTCCGCCATGCCCTCTTCATGTTTCTGCTTCCATTCTGCCAAGACCTGCACAGGAGCAGTAATGAAATGTGTCATTTACCCTCTCTTTATAAGGACCTGCACAGCATTTGAAATGTGTCAATTACCCCGACTTTAAGGAGGCAAGAATGATTTTTGTTTTAAAATAATGTATGTCAAAGCACCTTATCGAAGTTCCTCTGTTTCTTGTCGAGGTTGGCGGCCAAACCATTGGCCCTCTCCACATCGATCATGAGGTCTTCCACTTCACCCTGGAGTCTCTGCTTGGTCTTCTCCAGAGAGGCACACTTGGAATTCACAGCCTCGATTTGCTCCTCGGCCTCCTGGAGACGCTGGGCGAGCTTCTTCCTGTTGGTCGGTTTTGAATGGAATCAAATCATTGTGAGCAATATTTTGTTACAGTGAGGGGAACCCTTTTCATATCAAGGCCCATTATTGATGCAGCATCTGCATCATGCAGATCTAGCCTTGCAGACCTAAAGCTAAAGGATATTTTGGTGTAATCTGGTGTAAACAACACTGATCACTTACTTGGCCTCCTCCAGCTCCTCTGTGCGTTGGACAGCATCGGTCTCGTACTTGCTCCTCCACTGAGACACCTCAGCGTTGGCCTTGGACATTCCACGCTGCAGCTCAGCCTTGGCCTCCTGCTCCTCCTCAAACTGCTCCCTCAGGAGGTCACAGTCGTGGCGAGCTGATTGCACGGCGTGGGCGAGGGCGTTCTTTGCCTGGCAAAAGAAAAAAATTGCAAAATAATGTCAGACGGATAAAATTACAAAAAGACGGAATTAGGCCCGCCTATTCATATAATATAAACAAATAAAAGAAAAGGCCTCACCTTAACCTCCTCTTCAACAAGTCTCTTCAACTCCTCAATCTGTTGGGTGAAGGCCTGCTTGCCTCTGGTGAGCTGAGAGACGAGAGCTTCTTTCTCCTCAAGTTGACGAGCAAACTCACCTGGTTCGACATTTTTATGTTAGTTTCAATCATGTAAATAATCTTTGATCAATACATATTCCTTATATTCCTGGGAGAACTGCTGATCAAAGCATTATCTCTATATCATGACATTTGCTCAAGTGCCTACATGAAAGAAATACATGTAGGTGCACATTTACCATTTTCAGTCAACAGTCTTGCTCTCTGAGCTCCAATATCATTGATCTGGCGAACATTCTCATCACTCTTGGACTTGATTTCACTGAATTGGTCCTCAAGGGTGCGGCACATCTTCTCAAGATTTCCCTGTTAACATTGGACACATTCAATCACTGAAGTAACCTACAATGTATTGTCTCATTTTTTTCCCCCCCTAAAGTATTTTATCAAGAATTAACACACACTAATCTATTCTACCTTTGCCTTGGCGACGGCTTCCATGTTGCTCGACAGGTCATCGATCTCCATCTTGTATTCACTCTTCTCCTTCTCCAGCTTCTGCTTGACGCGCTGGAGGTTGTCGATCTGCTCGCCCAGCTCTGCGACGCTGTCCGCCTGTTTCTTGCGGAGAGCAGAAGCGGTGGCCTCGTGCTGCAGGGTGGACTCTTCGAGGTCACGGCGCAGCTTCTGGAACTCACCCTCACGCTTCTTGTTCATCTCGATCTGAGCGCAGGTGGCGCCGCCGGCCTCCTCCAGCCTCTCGCTGATCTCCTCCAGTTCCCTGGAGAGATCGGCTCTCTGCTTCTCAACCTTGGCCCGAGCGGCGCGCTCTGCCTCGATCTCCTCCTCCAGTTCTTCAATACGAGCCTTTCAAATTAATGGACATGTTAAAATTCACATTTATCACTAAAATCCTAATTTACCTTATCATCAATCATAAAAAATATATACCTGGAGTTCTTTGATTTTCTTCTGCAGCTGGGCCCCCATAGATTGCTCATCCTCAATCTTACTCAGAAGCTGGCTTACTTCGAAGTCCTTCCTATGGAATACAGTAATACATATACACGTTAGTGGCAGCTTTTCTCCATGGCATTTCATATTATTATTAGGGGTCCAGCCCTTATTGTTATCGTAAAGATTCCGCTGTTTTAACAGTTTTGGCAGTTCTGAGCTATCGTTTTTCACGAAATTTGATGGTTGGTAGAGGGTTGTGAGGATTTTTTATGATTTGCTCGATCCATTGCATGTCATATTTCATACATCATCCACGGAATGTGAACGGTTCTGGAGTTACTTGGATTACAGACGTACGTACACACACAGACAGAGACGTGGTGCATTTATAGTTAAGATTGTGCTGCACATTACTTCTTTATCTTCTCATCAGACTGCTGCTTGTCATTCTCCAGATCCATGATGGCTTCCTGGGCCAGTTTCAGATCTCCCTCAAGCTTTCTCTTGGTTCTCTCCAGGTCCATGCGGAGCTTCTTCTCTTGCTCCAGAGAACCCTCCAACTGCACAGCAATATATTTGTCTTATTATTCGGTACGACAATAAACACACCGTATTCAAATTTGAAACATCCAATTGACTTGATAAACTCACGTCGTCAACTTGCTGTTCCAGCTTGGTCTTGGCCTTGGTCAGAGTGTTGACCTTGTCCTCCTCTGACTGCAGGTCATCCAGGGTCTGCTGATGTGCTTCTTGGAGCGCCTTCTTCTCCTTGGTCAGCTTAGCAAGACCCTCGTCCTGGGAGGCCATCTCCTCGGTCAGGTTTTTCACCTTTAGGCGAAGAAGCACAACGAATGGGTCATTATTGTTCTAGAACTTGATAAGACCACTACGCTAGAGTGTACCATCGTGAATTGATCATTATTGTTCTATAACTTGACAAGACGGCTACAGTGTATAATCTATTCTATACCTTGTTTTCAGTGGCGTGTTTCTCCTTCTCCACTTTGGCCAAGGTGAGTTCCAGGTCGTCGATGTCCTTCTTGAGCTCAGAGCATTCGTCCTCCAGTTTCCTCTTCTTGGCGGTCACTTCAGCGTTGATCTCCTCCTCATCCTCCAGTCTCTCGCTCGTCTCTTTGAGCTTTGCCTCCAACTGGATCTTACTTTTAATAAGACCCTCACATCTCTCCTCAGCATCATTCAGAGCCTCGTCTCCCTAGTTGTCAATGAAAAGGATACGTGAGGGACATGTCGAGCATTTGTTCTGGGTGAGATATATCAGATTTGTTTTGCAGCTGCCTCCTTGGGGGACTGCCATGCCATCTACATTAGATATCATAACATATATAAGATCGGATGATAAACATATAATTAGAAAGGGTATCTTTGAAAAACCAAGAAAAGGTCCTGCACACTGTCAAAATGTTGCTCTTTTTTGGGTCGACGTTTCGGTCGATTCGACCTTAGTGTAGCTACTTACTGATGACGCTGCCAGTGCAAGGCCATTCTTCTCCTGGGTTAGAGCCACCAGCTTCTCTTCCAGGCTCTTCTTCGAGGCCAGGGCAGTGGCCAGGTCAGTCGTCATCTTTTCATAGTTCTCCTTCATCGCTGACAGCTCCTTCTCAGTCTCAGCGCTCTGCAGAAGAGGCTTGATCTTGTAGTAGACCTTCATCCATGGCCAGTGTTTCACAGAGACGAACGAGCGGAGGTTGAACTGGATGGTGTAAACAGCGTCTCTGTGGAAAACAGTTTCAGTGGATCATGATCGAGGGTTTCCAGGTAATACAACTGCAGGCTGTGGCTATAGTTTATATTATTGTGTCATAGTTGTTACTATTGTTGTTATTACTGCTCGAGGGTTCTTCTCTTGTTTTTTCCTTGCCACGGTCACGAAAAGTTTGTTCGGCAATGTTTGATATTTTATTAGTGATTTGACACTTCCAATATTGAATTGATGTTTTCAAAGTACCTTATCTTCGTCATCTTCGCAAACTCCTTCCTCATGAGGTAAGCTCGTGCGAGAGCCTGAGTCATGGTGACCAGAGTGAACAGCTTTGCATCTCGCATCTCCTCTAGCGTACCCAGCAGACCAGCTTTGAAGAACACCTGAACACAATGTTACAAACAATCTATTAGAGTAATGTTAACTACTACTCCTTTGACACACACAAAACAGAAAAAGTGCAAAACTATGGCACCCCATCTTTAAACCAGATTCACAGTGTATTTACCTTGGTGTGTCCAAACTTGTACTCCTCAACAGGGACATCAATGGACCCGAGCAGCTTTTCTGAAGCTTTCTTGTTGTCCATGAACGCGCCATCAGGGCACGCGCTGGCGTTCAGTACTTTGTACCTGTTTTATAAAAGTTCTTGGTCATTTTGCTCTGGAATTACTTTATACAAGTGGGTCATTTTGCGTTATTAGGTTTTGGAACTTAAACGCTGCTGGAAAAAGGAATAAATACCTCTGCTTGAAGTCAGCGTATGGGATCCTGCTGGGGAAGCCCTTTCTACAGATCCTGATGCCCTCCAGGACACCGTTACACCTCAGCTGATGGATGACCAGGAAGTTCTCCATCAATCCTGTATACAGTAGATGTTGCTTCATTATTAGAAGAACAAACTCTGGCCAAAGTTGCATTGAATTGCCTCACAATCAATCATAGTCTACATTTGTATTTTCTGTGTTTACCTGGAGTCTTGGACTCATTGGGAATCAGGCAACGCACAAAGTGAGGATGAGTGCTCCTCAGGTTTGACATCAACATGTGCAAGTTTGCCTATTGAGACATAAAAGAGCCAATTTGGCTTGTCATTAGTAAAAAAGTCATACAATATTGCAATTTTTCCTCCACTGCAATTATTTGAACTCTTTAGATACTAGTTACTTTTCAGATTTAGGTTTTTCTAAAACATACATTAACCACTTAACCCCTATTTTAAACATCAGCCACAACCGAAATAGCTTAATTTCAACATGAGAGTGAGACGTGCCTATTTCTTATATAATGTTCATAATAATAATGCTTCATTCTTACAGGAATATATTGTTTATAATAATAAATACAAATTCTTACCCTGAAAGCGCTAGACACAGTCTGCATGGAACCACCCTTCTTCTTGCCTCCCTTCTTTGTGTTATCTGTTTATATTTGTTGGAATCATGAGTTATCATTAGTCCTACAGAATGAAAATTCCTTCCTTCTTGCCAGATTCTGAGAGTTTATAATAGGGACAGGCTGTCATTGCTTAAGTCCAGTCCCTCTGTGTTCCTGTTGGCTGGCCTTTAAACAGCCTTATAATAACCCAGCATGCTAAAGGCCCCAGCATCCCAGAACACATTATATTATATTATATGAATAAACATACCTTCAGGCTCAGGTGGGGGATAGAACACAGAGAGCAGTTTAACTGAAGACTTCTGGAACAGCTGAATGACAGAGTCGTTCAGAGGATCCTTGTTCTTCTCCAGCCATCCTGTGATGCTGTAGTCCACAACGCCAGCGTAGTGGCACAGGGAGAAGTGAGCCTCGCCCTTGCCTTTACCAGGCTTGGGCTTCTCAAAGGCCTTGTTCTTCCCCAGATGCTGGTCAATCAGCTTCTCGGCGAAGGTTTTGTCTGAAGACTTCGGGAACATGCACTGCTCTTCAAGGATGGAGAAGATACCCAAGGGCTATGTAAAGGAGACAAAAAAAAGATACCAAAAACAATATTAACATCATGTCCATTTAACTAAAGCACAAAATAATTGTATACCTTCTCAATATTTGGACTTGGGTCCATGGTAATACATACAAATATAATAATTGTATACCTTCTCAATATTTGGGCTTGAAACCATGGTAATACATACAAATATAATAATTGTATACCTTCTCAATCAGCTCAATGCAGACAGCCAAATCCATTCCGAAGTCAACGAGATCCCAGGGAATTCCCTCTTTCAAGTACTCTTCTTGTTCCAGAACAAACATGGTGTGGTTGAAAAACTGTTGCAGTTTCTCATTGGTGAAGTTGATGCACAGCTGCTCCAGGGTGTTGAACTGTGAGGGGAAATATATTATTAGCCCAAATTGCCAATCACTTCTAATTGTAATTAATCTCCCACTTAAAACAAGTCCATGCTTACATCAAAGATCTCAAAACCAGCGATGTCCAGCACACCGATGTAGAAGTTTCTCTGCTGCTTGGTGTCCAGCATCTCGTTGATCCTAATGACCATCCAAAAGAACTCTTTCTCATAGATGGACTTGGCCAAGGCACCGACTGAGTTCATGACCTAAGGAAATAGGAACATTATGCGTAGGGGTGTGAATTACACACTTTACAATTTAGACATTTAGGAAACTCTTAATCCAGAGCCATGGGAATCATGCAACGTACTCACCTGTGGCACAGTTTGTCCTTTAGTGACATACTCGTTTCCCACTTTCACTCTGGGGTAGCAATACGCCTTAAGCATCTCAGCTGAGTTGATACCCAACAGGTAGCCAATCTTGTCAGCCTCTGGGGAAAAAAAGGTCATACAATTTGCAATTTAGGCATTTAGCAGACGCTCATAATCCAAAGAGCAATTTACAGTAAGCAAGGGCAACACAGGCTAGTAATCTATAGAATCATAGGTTAACCAAATAATCACCCTAATAATAATAATAATAATTGAAGATATATTTTGGTTAGGTTTGAGTATTAATAATCATAAAGGTGCAGCTCACCCTCTGTGCCGTCAGGTTCGGCCTGCTCCTCACGCTGCTTCTGCTTGAACCTCATGACTCCGTGGTGCATGACTGCGCCGGTGAACTTGTAGATCAGCTGTTTCTCCTCACCGTTGAAGCCCAGGATGTCAATAGCTTCCTGATGTCAATTAGCAGAGATGTGTTCAAAAGATTGAGATTAGGCATTAGAGTGCTCGTCGGGGGTCCGACAAGCACTGCTTGGGAAGCACTGCTTTAGAGAATACATTTTGCAGAGCAACTGACAGTGCAGATAGTGAGTGACCCTTAGAAAGATTAAATAATGTCCACTTACGTCAGTAGCCTCGAGCTCAGTCTTGTCGTCAATGCTGGCCACAGTGATCACACCCATGCTGATCAGCGGGAAGTCATAGGGGTTGGTGGTGATCAGACACATTTCTGAAAAGGGAGTAAAAAAAAAGGGGTGAACATGTGTTTTTATTCATCAATTTATGTTCTCACTGCATCGTCAGTCATTTCACTTACCAACAATCTCAGGTTTGTGGTTGGTCATCATCTGGAAAAAGATGTGGTAACCTCTCTCTGCAGCAAGCTGGTAGGTCACTCTGGACTTCTCCAGCAGATCTATATGAGTTCAGGGTTGTACATGATAACTCATAACTAATAATAATAATAATGTGTTGTACATAACTCAGAATAATTTAAATGGGTTGTGCATTACTCAAAATGTAATCCTCAAATAAAAGCATCATTTATCATCTGTGAACTATTGTATTCATCTGTATACTTACATGTCTCAATATCAGCACTGGCCAGTTTACCCGTTGTGCCGAAATGGATTCTGATGAATTTACCCTGTTTGATATAGCACAATTTGTTGCATCCAATCCATCTACATTGTGGAATTATTGCAGGTCTCAAAATATATGTAATAATATGTATAAAATTTTACACTTACAAAGCGAGAGGAGTTGTCATTCCTCACAGTCTTGGCATTACCATAGGACTCCAGCAAGGGATTGGCTGCAATAATCTGATCCTCCAGTGACCCCTAGAATGTTTTAGACATTGCCAAGTTTAAAGTTTGGTCAGAGTAAATGCTTTATGTTCAAAACATGTATTTGTTAAAGAAAAAACAAATCATATACCTTGATTTTACCGCTATCGCCTGCCGCTTTCTCTCCACCAGAACTAGCTGTTGCAAAGTACTGGATGACACGTTTGGTGTTCACAGTCTTTCCAGCACCGGATTCTCCACTGTATATAAATGCATACATACAGAGAAATGCAGTTAGTGAATTTGTGTAGGCCTACAATGATCTTTTTTGAATGCCTATGTGATGGAAACTTACGTGATAAGGACAGACTGGTTCTCTTTATCTGTAAAATGTAAATCAAAACGTTTAATCATAGTTACAGCACAAGACCATTATAGTTTCCTGCAGCAATGCAGGCATGCTGTTAATGATGGTAAATCACATTCTCCTGTAGTATTGTGATTATACAACAGCTACCCTAAAACCCCTTATGTAAACTCAATTTCAAACTAAGATATTCAATAATTTCTTTAATGACAGATGTAGCTGCTATGACCGAAAATGTCCCTTGAAAAAGGAAGATTTTCTTATTTAAGCACGGCTAGATGTCCATTTCAACCCATCAGATTTCTTCTTCGAAACTACCTGTTGATATAAATATATATTTTTACATTGTACCGACTAGTACGTACCCATCAGCATGAACTGATAAGCGTTGTCAGAGACAGAGTAGATGTGGGGTGGAGCCTCAATACGCTTCTTGCCTCTGTAGGCATTTACAACCTCCTGGTCGTACACTGGGAGCCACTTGTAGGGGTTCACAGTTGCACAAAACAAACCGGAGTAGGTCTGAAGGGGAGAAAGAACAGAGAGAGAACATTTACATCATACAACATAGCACTGAGCATGCCACACACTGTATCTCTGGGACAATGGATCAAGTGGCAGTGAGCAAGTTAAATTCAGAACCTGTTTGTTTGAATTTGTTTTCACTTGATGACATAAACTTGTACTCTGAGTCTTTACTTTTCTTTCTTTGCTATCTACGAGTGCAATACGGTGCTGTTCTTAGCATGTAGGAAAAGCTTACATAGATCATCCATGCTGCATAACGCTCTTTGAGGTTATACAGGACAGTGGCTTCATTGAGGTGGGTCATCATGGCCATGTCCTCAATCTTGTCATACTTGGGAGGGTTCATAGGAGTGACGTCGGCCTCGGGGACAGTTCTTTCCTAAAATAAAATAAAATAAAATAAAAATAAACTTTAGAATGTGTTATGATTAGAGCGCTACTGTGCCACAATTTCATGTTAGAATACACCTGTACCTACCTCCTTCTTGCCGTCGAGCAGTGCTACAGTGATTTTGCCACCGTCCTTCTTTATAATTTTACATTTGATGTACAGCTCTTTCTTGTCAACCACATATGCTGCCGTTTTGCCATCAAAGGGGGCCGACTGAGCCTCCATTCTCTCCTTCTCTGGCTTACGGAGGTAAATGGCAGCCTTGCCGTACTGCTCCATCTCTGCGTCGGTACTCATGGTGGCGGCTTTCTGTCGACAGACAAATAGATTGATTAGTTGATGCCTTTGCTGCAGTGTTGATTTTGTCGACTAATACTATGACAAAATGTTCGTCGACTACCTTTTTTCACTGACGAAAACTAAATGGAAACTAAATTAAAACTAAGCTATGATGACTAAAACTAAGACTAAATAATACTGACAATTTCATCAACAAATAAAATCTAGACTAAAATGTTAGGAAGGGACTAGTGGACAAGAAATCGCGTATAAGTAATTTTACACTTAGTTGCATGCTGAAAATAGCAGATCTACAAGCTTACAACACGTCGCAGCAAGTGTAAAATCAGCCATTACGACAGCATTAAGTTTCATTCCAAAGACTATAACTAAACTAAAATCAAAATGTACTGCCAAAAACAACATTGCTTTGCTGACTTGAGATCTGTGCCGATAATTGTAGGACTACAGTATGTAATATGTATAGGACTATTATTGTAGGTTTCATAGAAGAATATGAACTCACTTTTTCCCTTATACCAGTAGTGGTGGAATCTTGTGTGCAACCCCTGTGTGGGTGGAAAAACACATCATTTTGAAGACATTAACACGAGTTGAATGATTTAATACAATTTATAATCATGAATTAAATTGGATATATATCCCAATGTTCATTCTTGCCACACATCACATTGTAAGAGAGATGTTTTTAAATGTGGCATTAGTTCCACACCTGAATAGAGGATCATTTCAAAATTCAATATTATTTAGACGCAAGGAAATTAAGTTATACTTTCCCATTTTTTGTTTGTTTTAGTTTTTTTTGCTCATTCTTAATTCCACCAAGTTATGTTTTTTTCTTTCATTTTTTAGGATTCAAATTTTTATTGGTTTTTTAGTTTAGTCACAAGGGAATAACTGAGAATGTACCTAGAATAACCATACAAACAATTAAGACAACAAATTAAACAAAACTAGATTTTATTATATTTTACTGCATTCACATGGGCACAGATTCACAGCATATTTGTCGCTTTGTATCTTTGTATCTGAAGTTGAAGCCAGTTCAACTTATTTGTAGCTTTTTGCATCTTTTGCAGCAGCTATACAAACATCAGATTTGCTCTGTATCTTTGTATTTGCCCATCTGAACGCAGCATTACACTACATGTATGTATGAATTTAGTTTACATTCAGAGGTGTTTAGACCAGCCAAACTGTATTGTTACTTTAACTCATGAAGACCTGAGCCCTACAAATGCCTTCTAATTCCGTTCTTCTGACACCTTCAAGATGTGGCACAAAGTGCCACATCTTGTAAGTGCTTGTACGTCTGCTATTTTTGAATAGTCAGCGCAAAACAAAACAAAATGAGATGGATGCTTTCCCGGTTTTAATGGGTTAAAATAATAATAACTCTAGTAGATATCAAAGTACAAATTATTATTTAAATAATCACAACATAATCGAAATGTCTATAAATTGAAATGAATGTGTACGGACTAGTCATGTTAAAAATGAATAGCTAACATGTGTAATAGATTTTTTCATGCAATAGCTAACATCACTGAAACATCAGTGAAAGCATTTCTATGACTATATGATGGACATCAGTAAGGACAGATAAGAGGCTCACTCACCTCCAAGAAGAACTCAGTACTCCTCTGCAGTGGGTTCCTTGTCAACCATCTGAGCAGGCTTATATATTGGCTGCTAATTGCAGACTATGCAGAAAAAGTTTCAGGTTCCTCCCATTCCTGCTGACATACGATAGGCCTACTGTACCCTCTGTTCTTTATGTCCAACGAATAAGGTATGGTATGGAAATAGTACAACTGCCAGGGTGGTGGGATGCTCTTCATTTGGAACAAGGTTGTTATAGTTCACTAAAACTAACACAATAACGAAAAATGTAAATACATTTACATTAACTGAACTAAATAAAAACTATAATAAAAAATCAAACTTGTGTGTTTACAAAACTGACTAAAACAAACTGAACCATTTCAGTTTGTTTTAGTCAGTTTTGTAAACACACAAGTTTGGTTTTTTATTACAAAATGCCCCTTTTTAAAAATATTTGTAAATGGCATCTTTTGTTGAGTTATACTCTGACCTTTTGGAATCCTGCACCTGACGATAACCCAAAGTATGACGAAAAACTAATTATGAAAAATCCCAAACTATGATATGCTTCAGTCTTGAATTACTTCATGTCTTGTCAGATAATTGACAAGGTTGGTGGTGTGCTGGGTTTCTTCATTTAGTAAAGGCATTAGTAATCTTTGTCTATATTAGGCCTACTATATACTGTATTACTGAATGTCTCATCAGATACATATTTTGGAACATGTTAATATTCCTTGAGGAAGATACATGACTAAGTACTCAAATACTGCATTGAGTATAACTTTTAGGAGGTTGTAATTTTAGTTGAGTATTTCCATTGAATGCTACGTCATACTTCTACTGCACTGCATTTCAGGACGAAACCTCACTGTATTTTACAGCTTTAGTTACACTTTGGGGTGTTGATGTTTTTGTACTCATGGTTCAGGTGTTTATGAGTTGTTAACTGCTCTAACAAATAGTCACTCAGTTCACTGTCACTTTTACTGGCCCATAAAGTTATTTACATGCCTTGTACTCATCACATCAGCATGCAGTAGCCTACCTTTCAGCATACGTATGTATACAGTCATTCTTTTAATTAACAGACTGTAACAGATCATTCTTTGAGCATTTATTTTTGAGGGGCGCATGCCCAGCTTTATAAAAAGTATATACTCTAAAACAACTCTCAGCGTAATCACTGGGATGCCTACTACTGTCCAGGTTATAAGCAAATCCTTTAAATATAGTATTGCTCTTGCTAGGATTGGCCTCCTATTTACTTTAAATAATTATACATTTTGGAATTAGACAAAAACAAAACTGCGTGAATCCAATTAAGGTTTCATGGGGTAGGCAATTGATTATTATATATATATATATATATATATATATATATATGGCTGAGCTACCTCTTGGCTTCAAACTCAGGAGTTTTAAAATCTTTTAAAAAGTGGAAATCTGGTTGCCTCACACACTAGGCCTACAGGAAAATCCTTTATGATTATTGTATACATTATTATTTGCACACAATGATGAAGTGTGTGTGTGTGTGTGTGTGTGTGTGTGTGTGTGTGTGTGTGTGTGTGTGTGTGTGTGTGCGCACCTGCCGCACCACACAATCTCTATATGGTGGCGCTTTATGGGGGGTAAAGTTCCTGACCTCCTTTGTGGAGACTAATTAGTATAGGGTTTCAATTCATCCAGGGTGGTGTCTCCACCTGGGCCTGGCACTCCAACAAAGACAAATGGCCATGTTTGGAAGGCTAAATTTGACGGCTTTCCGTTATCGCTGCTTCAGAAAATAGCCTGGCACGGGCTTCACGGAACTATACATGTCTTCACTCCCTGTAGGGGCAATGTCACTTAATCATTTACTGGCCCATAACGTTATTTCCATTCCTTGTACTCGTCATATTTCATTTCAGCATCACATTTCAGCCTAAATCTGTTCATTTAATGCACAGACTCTGTAACAGGTAAATGCACACACAGCCAAGGCTGATACAGGCTTGTTGTCACAGCTTGCTTATCAAATCAAGCCTATAGTCAGGGCTAGTCAGGGCCGAGTACAGAACTATAGCTGGGCCCCTAAAAAGGTGAAAAGTGAATGACCACTATCAAGGTGTATAGTTTATTTATCAATTACTCACCCCATGAAGCCTTGAATACAAGGAGATTATTCCTGCCTTGAATACAAGGAGATCATTCCTGATCTAATATTGTAATATTTAATTAATTGAAAAAATAATTAGGAGGCCTTACGGCAAAACTATAATTAACATAAAACAACTCTGTGTAATCACTGGGAGGTCTACTACTGCCCAGGTTTTATAAAAAACAGCGCCCCTACTGGCACTCATTCTCGTGCTCATTAACGTCACACGGACACATATAGGTGAACACGGACATTGCTGTTCCTTGGAGTTGTTGCACCACTCAAAAAAAAGAAAGAAAAAAAAAAGAAATGAAAAAGTTAGTCTGGAGCCCATGAGGAGATCAAAGAAGAAAATCTCTGGGGCTCCCCTTCCCCCCCCCCCCCCCCTCTCTCTCTCTCTCTCTCTCTCTCTCTCAATTCTTACTCAGTGTGATTTCCCTGGAGTACAACCACAAGAGCCAGTGCTCAACCTTAACGTTGACACTCACTCAAGTGTGTGTGTGTGTGTGTGTGTGTGTGTGTGTGTGTGTGTGTGTGTGTGCGCGCAACGTGTGTGTGCGTGCATGCATGTGACTGGACATGCAACACAGAGGATATAATGATATGTATGATGTGATTTTTTTTGTACTTTCTAGTGTTTTGTGTCTATGGAGCTAACATACTCTAATAGACCCTCAGGTGTGGTTATAATATTCAAATTACGTCTTCCCTGTGTTTTTATTGCTTTCTTCCTACAATCGAAGAAACACCACTTTAGTGACATCATCATAACCCTAACCCCAGGGGTGAGCTGACGCTATAGGGCTGTCCAAGGCGCCGCCCTGGTAGTTTGAAGATGCACCCAAGCCCGCACAGCCATTCACAGTTTTCACATTAAAATCATTACAAAAATCAGCCTCCTTCCATCTCCGAAACCTAGCTAGAATCCGTCCAATAATACCACTTCCCCATGCTGAAACCCTGGTTCACGCTTTCATCACCTCAAGAATAGACTATACTGCTCTATAATGCTCTTTTCTCCGGTCTACCATCAATAGCAACAAACAGCCTCAGACTTGTCCAAAATGCAGCCGCTAGAGTACTAACAAAGAAAAGGAAATTGGATCACATCACAGTGATCACACCCACTCATATAGAATTACACTGGTTACCCATACAGGCCAGAGCAGACTTCAAGGTGCTCCTCCTGACCTTTAAAGCCCTAAATGGACTTGCTCCACCATCCCCCCCCACGACCTCTACACTCCCAAGATGCTCACATACCACAATACAATAACGGTTGGGGGCAGAGCATTCGCACATTGTGTGAATGCTCATGTAGTGATCACACATCGGTGATCAGTGATCACTACAGGGATGGGAACTTTATGATCTAATGAGCTGATTGGTTACATCAACTGAGCAGCATGAGGAACATGGACAGTGGGGTTTCGTGAGATTTCGTTTAACATTCATAGTCCAATCCAGCTGATGGGACAGGAATGTGTTTCAGTGATACGAATATCACAAAATAGCATTTTCATTCTGTAGGTCAGTGGTTCTCAACCTTTTCAGGTGGCGATCCCCCCAAATAATCATATATTGAACTGGGGACTCCCCACCCTTACAAGCACTTCGACTTAGTGGAACTAGTTATACACTTAGTTCCACAGATAAATGTTGTGAAAATAGCTCGTAAATCATAATTATATTATTTGACAATTTGGCCAATATTTGACCAGTTTTTATAGGAAGCTTATACTATAGTTTGTTGATTACTTTTGATGTAATAGTGGTCTTTTTTCATTTAATTTCTTAATTTTTTTAGGTAATACATGCAGGTTTACAGTAATAAAAAGGTGTTAGAAGGTCAATTATCTTATCACTGTCATCTGACAATGATACTCATTTAGGGATCACCTTTAATAAATTACGAAACGCCCCCCCCCCCCCCCCCCCCCCCCCCCCCCCCCCGTCGGTTCTAACGAGCGACTGTATCCCTCTGTTTAGCTGATTAGTAGCACAAACATATACACACGCACAAACTTCATTTACAGTGTCTCACATGGGTGGTGGAGGGTGACTCATTATGACATAAATTCAATATGCGACTTTCTGCTCCCCTCTTAGTTATGCACTTAATTAACCAGGACACATCTTCTCAAGGATTGTAATTACTGTGCGCGTGCAAGTATTCCCAGGGCTGAAGAAGTTGAATTAAAATAACAATAATCTAGTATATACAATTTATTTTACTTCCGTCTCTCCATCAACTGACGAAACAGCCTCTCACTCTCCTCATCACAATCACATACATTTCCTCCTCCTATCACTCCCATTACTTTTTACTGCCCGTAGTTTGTTTTCCGTTTGCAACAACCCTCTAAGCCAAGGTCTAATTCACACGTACCAAACACCAATCAAGCAAATGTTTGGTCATTGTTACGAAGGAACGAAGTGTCACTCCGACATCACAACTGTGGTGTCAGAGGTGATGTCACCTCTGACATCTCGACACTATAAATATGAGCAGCCTAGCGGGCTTACAGTAGTCACAACTATAGTTCCAAAGCTTAATTCTACTCACTCATTTAACCTTTGACTATTGAACTTACATAGCCCGCCTCAAGAGCTCCCATTTCTATCCCTTACTAGTTACTACTAAGCTAAGGTGGGACCTCTCGGCTGTGATTCTCAGACCATATCAGGCTCTTGACTCAGAGCCTCGGTTACAGTCGTTCTTTAGTTTTTTTTGGGCCACCACAATGCTTTTCCAATCGGAGTCACATGGTTTGACCAAACATTTTTGTTTGATGAGTGGGGAGGGGCAGAACACCACCAGCAATCAGCCTCAGGCCCCATTTACACTGGCAGACAAATCTAGCCTGAATCAGATCTGTGCCACATCAAGATTGAAATTTGATTGGTTTAAATGGTCACATGACTCATTTAAACAAATCAGATTCCAATCTGGAATCTGATTTGATTCAGATCTGATTCAGGCTGGATTTGGCTGCCAGTGTAAATGGGGCCTAAGTCAGTCAGTCAGTCAGTCAGTCAGTCAGTCTACTAACTCCCCCAACACACACTTTATTTGACCCTGCAGCCTGTCATTCTGTGTGCCTCTGCAGCACCAAAGCAGCAAAACAGACTGGTCTTTGATTAAGTGGCCCCATGACTATCCTTTGCGTGTATGTGAACGCACTACCACTGCTGGACGCACGCACGCACGCACGCACGCACGCACGCACGCACGCACGCACGCACGCACGCACGCACGCACGCACGCCCCTATATGCAGAAGGAGCGAGTGCATTCTCCGGCACCGCACGTGCCGGGAGGTGTGTGGCACGTGCCGGGAGGTGTGCGGCAGTGCCGGTGCCGGAGAAGGAGAATGCACTCGCTGTCTCTCCCTATATGAGCCACCTGTCTCCACAACACTGCTGCAGTATGATGGTCAGTAGGGGCTGCTGCGGAGCCTGTGTAAACCAAAGACAGGCTGCCATGACTCTGAGGAGGACGTGGTGACATGGAAACGTCAGTCAGTCACTGTATCCTTCCTTAGCACCTTCAATAGGCTTAAAGTTGTATATGTGTGTCTACAGGGCAATTAGGAAATATGGATCAGGGAAACTTGGCTTAGGCCTACCGATTAAGAGGTTCCCACATGTTCCATTAGCAGACACATGTTCCACAGTGACTTACAAAGTGCAACCAACAGGATAATTGGTTACGTATTTAGAGTAAACGTGCTACAAAGTAACTAGGGCATTCTTAAAGCCCTGCAACCTCACTAGTGGGGAAAATGATGAAATGGAAGTTATTATTAGTGGCAGAATTGGACACACGCACATGCACCCCGCAGACGTTTTCCTGTAGCTACCAGTTTCCCAGATAATGTCAATTATCTGTCACGAATCCTGTGTATATATATATATATATATATATATATATATATATATAACACATTAAAGCGTCATGAAACACTGTAGTCCTGAAAAGTTGTGTTAAAAAATGTTGGGATATGCTGGTATGAAGCTAACACGGATGAAAAATGGAATTAAATATGGCATCGGTCGTGGGTAGAATTGCTAAACCTTTCTGACAGTCACAGTGGGTAGAGTAGCGTACACATTATTCCAGTGTATCCTAGTGTACATGTTGTGTAAACAGGACACGCTTAGATAGTTTTTTTGTATATTGTCCATAATGATCCATCATTTTATAGGAATTAATTTGCCTAAATGATTCAGCTGAGACAGAAAATGGGATGAACTGTAGTTCATATTTGACAAGGACTGTTTGGATCACTCATCAGTGTGCACTGTATTTAAATCAGGCTGTTCTACACAGGCTGTAGCTGAGCTGTTATTGATATGATGTTATATAGTGTTCTCTTTTTCTCGGTTTCATTGAAAAAAAAAACACATTCCTTTTGTGATTATTACAAGATCATTGGTATTATGGTCAAATGACTCAATTACAATGAGACACCTTCATTAGTAGAATGCGGCTGTTCATATAGGTTTGGCTACTGTCAGTGTTGGAAAAAGTCCAACTCACATTTCACTTAAATAAAAGTATCAATACTGCAATCTCGAAATACTCTCTTACAATTAAAAGTCCGTAAGTAATGGAGTAATGGTGTGTGAGGGCTGTGGTCCCAGCCCCACAGTGAGATAAGACTCCTCTAACCCATACACTCACATTTGCATTCTACTCTAACCTCTAGTATTGACATTTGCAATGATTATATTATAATTATAATGCATAAAACACAATCAGTATTTGAAAATGGCTTGGTGACAATATGCACTGTTGTACTGATGTCCTGTGCTTTATTTATTTCCTGAAATGGCAACATATGGGGCAGGGGGTGGAGTCAGCTCTGATGCAGAGGACCATACCAACATACTTGATTGAGAAGGGGGGGAATTGGGAATTGTTTAGGGATTCCAGTTGGCTCTAATTGCTGTCCACCCCTTTGTGTATTTATTGGTTTGGTCCACCACTATATAAGTCTCTCTCATGTGTCATTTGAACAGGTCTGTTGGTTGAGTTAATTTCCTGTTTGGTTCCACATTATTTTCATTTAAGTTATTTTCATTTAATGTTATGTTGACCTCAAGTGCCCTACCACTAACAAACTTTTGTTAATTATTTGTTACTTTTGACATTTAAACAAACTTTGAGTTTGAAAACCTGTGTCATCCTTAAGCTTTGACTGCTCGGTCCCTCACATGGTGTCAAAATAAAGTACCAAAAGTAGAAAGTATCTATTATGCAGAATATCCCGTTTCACACGTTTTCAAATGTATTTATTGCATAAAACCACATAGCAGATCTACAAGCGCTTGTAGTTCGGCTATTTTAAAGTGGCCATATGGCCAATATTTGTCTCTGTGATGTAGTGGAGTAGAAGTAAAAGTACTGAAGATTAAGTTAAATGGCTGATTTCACATCGTCTGGATAGTTTCCGGTTGCTATAGGCGATCAATAAACCGGATGGTCCGCCAGTGAAAAAGTTCTGATCCGTTGCTAACTTCCGGTTCACGATTCTGGGGTAAATTTCCTAAAATAAGGACCTGACTGAAAAGACCTTGGCAACACATCAAGAACAGGGGGCGAAATATGTCTGGCATTAAATTAGTTAAAGTAAGTTCAGTTTTGATGCATGTTCAAGTATAATGGCAAATACTGTAAGTATTGCTTTCTATTCAATAACAGTTGTTGTTATAACAGCATAATATCCCAATAACAGTGTGGCAAAAATCCATCATTTGAATTTCACCGAAAGCCTTGGAACTGAACCAGCTACAATTTAGGTATCCATTCATCTCTATATTATCCACTAAGGCATTTGTGTCTTCCGCTAGACTTTTATCCAGCCTGGTCAATATCCCTTCTGGGTCTCTGGCATTATTCTATCTGCTTATCTCCCCTCTGGGGTCTTTTACATTGTATTTATTATGTACATTATTATATCTGCTTATCTCCCCTCTGGGGTCTTTTACATTTTATTTAATGAAACATGATCTCACAGTCGGGTCTATGGCTTTCATCCATTTAAGTTTCACTTTTGTTTTTGTTTCACACTGATGTGATCACCTTGGTGAGTATTTGTCCAACAAAGCCTTTACAAGCTCAGTATCTGGGAAATGACACAACCTTCCTCCCTCCCAATGCCCCCCCCCTCTACCTCCTCTATGAAATCTACAGTTATGTTCTGTTAGTAAACAGTTTGCCACTGATTTAGCATTAAACATTACAGTAAAAAAAACAAAAAAACAAAGGTTAGACCATTCTAACTGATTCTCCTTGTCACCGTGGTGATGCATGATCAATAAAGAACAAACAATTGATTACAGAAATAGTAGAGAACGTTATGACTACATCATGCACGTGTGTGTGTGTGTGTGTGTGTGTGTGTGTGTGTGTGTGTGTGTGAGAGAGAGAAGTGCACATACATTCACAGAATTTCACACATAAGCTATGGTTGAACAAGAAGCTGAGGGTGTACTGCAGGAGAGAGAGAGAGAGAGAGAGAGAGAGAGAGAGAGAGAGAGAGAGAGGGGGTGGGAGAGAGAGAGAGAGGGGGGGGGGGCAGAAGGGGAAGAGAAAGACAAAGCCAAATAGCCAGAGAGAGAGAGAAAGCTTGAAACAGAAGGGAGAGAGTCTGATCAAATATGCCCACAGAAAGTTTGCGGCGGTGGGATCGATAACCAGCTGGGCAAATATCGAGCGACCGTATCAGATAAACACCCGAGGAACAAACTCCTACATGCTCATTTGATGGATCAATTCAGATCACAGAGGTCAGAGGTCAGAGCAGAGCAGAATAGCAAGCCCCCCCCCCCCCCAGCTGTCAGAGGTTAAAGTTCAACTTACTATCCTGAGCTATTTACCAGACGTGTCAGCTCAGCCATACTGTTCCAAAGACCACCATCCTGCAGCCCTCATAACTATTTCAGTAGATCCAGGTCTAGACTTGCTAGAATGCATCCCAGTCTGAGTTTTACAACCATTTTATAACCATCTTATGACTGAACTGTTTATTTTCTTTGGATCCTGAGCTTTGTGGGAAACACACTTTAAGAAGGCCTTTTCAGGGGAGCGGCTGGCGTGCTTATAGTTTCAATGAGAGATGTGTGTTTATTTTAGACACGCAGAGAAGTTGAGGGCGATTATGCAAGGCTATACACTAGAGTCACCTGGACACATCCTGTCTCCACACACATTAAATACAGATAGACACATATATACATTTCAGCATGGCAGCTGGTTATTAATTCATAATGCATGAATTATTGTTTCATGCTATAGGTACTATACGCGTCCTGCGCCACTCATGAGCAGATCGGAATCAGACCTGTCACTGATCCAAGCGACAATGCCTGTGTCACTCGCTCCTCGTCTGAAAGGACAACTATTCTTCGTGTAATTTCACTGATCGCCTGTTTTGTTGAAAGAGGTCATGGATGTGCGCGTGCGTGCATGCATGAACACTATACTGTATTAAAGTAAACCTTCCTTCCTTCTCTGTACCATTCACCTGCCAGCCTCTAACAGACCATGTCACAACCAGGCTTCATCAGTCACAGCTCACTGCTCTCTCTCTCTCTCTCTCTCTCTCTCTCTCTCATATCAGCATGGGCATGCAAGAAGCACAGTGTGGTCAGTGATGGATTTGTGTCTGGCAGCTAATTAAAAGCATGATTACTGGATAATTAAAATAGGTCTCTGTCTTTAGAATGCCTAACGACCACAGACAGAGGACACACACCCACACACACGACGTGATACGACACAAACGTAAAATAACCGCACAAGCTGTGGAAGTGTGCTTGTGGGAGTGTGTTGCTTTAGCATATAATGTAGAAATAATGGTATAACTGAGAGAGAGAGAGAGAGAGAGAGAGAGAGGATCTGATAGATAGACAAGAAGACATGGAAACTCTTGGAGATACACATCTACAACATTAATCATTATCAGCAAAGGCTACAGAGGCACACACGCATGCACACACACACACACACACACACACACACACACACACACACACACACACACACACACACACACACACACACACACACACACACACACATACACACACTTCTAGACGAATAACAGTCCACACTACTTATCCATAATGTATAAGTGATGGATAAGGGGTCAGGCCTTTTCGTGGAGGGGTCAGAATAATGTTTGGACTTAGACTGTTATTCATCTATAGTATGCTTAGTTCAGTTGATTTACGCAACACACCATGTCTGTGAAGGGTAATGTATTTATAAGCATATACTATTACACAAGAGGGTGTGTTTTACCATGATTATTGGCACGACAGTGATGCGGTCAGGAACGACACAAAGTCGAGTTCCGCAAGCATCACTTAAGCATAAACAATTTCATGGAATAGCCTATACTCCTCTACTATAGAGCAGTGATTGTCAACCTGTGCTACGTGTACACTGGTGGTACTTGATCCCCCCTCTGGTTCGGTCCCAGGTTTACTTATCTGCGAAAAGAAAGTACCACCCTCTGGTGGTACACAGAGGAGTTGCCCAGTTTTCAGTGGGTCCAGAAAACCACGCCCACTGCTATGGCTATTCCATGAAATTGTTTATGCTCACATCAGCTCCATTGAATATAACCAGATATACAGTAGTCCGCCAAAGGAGAGATTTAATTCCTATACCAAAAGAAAAATGCTTATATGCCGGTCCTGAGGGCAGACAAAAACAAACAAAACAAACAAAATCCAGAGTTGAGCAGAGCCACAACTAATTGTTGCTGACAGAAGTGGTAATATAAATATTCATAGCGTGACAGTATAGAGCCTGAAGTGCAGTCTTCGTACTGCAATGCATCCCACTCCACCTTGACAATGAACGATATGGCTGGGAAACACATTTAGGATGAGACCTTGTTTGGTGCCTCTTCATCTTCACAAGTTTTGTTGTCTCTAATCTCCACCTCTGTCCCATGCATATACTGTAGCTCTGGCCCATATAGTGTAACACGATCAATGGAGTTTTTTCTATTGACAAGATCTGTATAGGTGGTGCACTGGAGTAACAAAAACAACATCTGTCGGCTGGAATATTTTATTTTCTGGCCAAAGAGTGTATTTTCCACCAAGGACAGTGTCAGTAGGCCTTCACCCTTCAACATCTTGAAACTGTCTTTGTTTTGGTAAATAGCAAAAGTGTCACCGGCCGAAGGCATTGGGAGAGTACGTGTGTCCGTGCGTCTGTGTGTACGTGTGCATCCGTCCGTGTCCGTCCGACCGTGCACACATACCCCCTGGATGCCAACGATGAACCTCAAGCCCCAAAACTTCCAGAAAGGCCTGTTATAGCGCCACCATGAGGCAGATTTTCAAATGTTTACCTATAACTGAAACTTTGCATGCACACTATAGAGGCCAAGGAAAAACCTTTGACCTGCATTTTTCACATCTGCCTTTTATAGCGCCACCAGGAGGCCGACTTTTGTAAAACACATTTCTTTATATTACTCCTCCTCTTTTGTCCAAAGATCCTGCAAATCGGTACACAATATACATGTGATCAAAACGGATCTGTCTGATATTTCATATTCCATCCTAATTGGCTAACATTGGCTTCCAAAGTCTGCATGATTAGCTTATTGTGAACAAAAAGCCACAAATCATGAACGCACGGTGAGATTTCTCACACACTTTCCTACTAGGATGAGGAATACACCCCATCCTTCACATTGGCCTGTTATATATAGCGCCTAGTGTTGCTTCATTTTCATTATATTCATTCTGGGGTGGATTTAATTAAAGATATTGAAATGGTGAAACATGAAATTCCAATTCTGTTGATATCATAAATGATTGGAACCCACTCCACTGAATTGAATGCAACCCCAACAAAAATAGGCAATCAACTTTAACTTTAACAATTTAACACAGTCTCTTGTAAAAGTCCATTATCTGTATGCATAATTTGTTTGTACTTTTGAGACATTTTATCTACTCAAAAAACCCAAACTCACAATAGACAATAATCTCTCTCTCTCTCTCTCTCTCTCTCTCTCTCTCTCTCTCTCTCTCTCTCTCTCTCTCTCTCTCTTTTGAGTGGTGCAGCTACTCTAAGGAACAGCAATGTCCGTCCCTCCCTATGTCCGTCCATCCCTATGTCCGCATGTCCCTATGTTTAGGCTTTAGGGTACCAATCAAACCAGTAGGGGCAAAAGTGACACTGTTGCGCTAGAAACAGAGAGAGAGATAGTGTTGCACGGTTGCCTGCTAATTACAATGTGGAGTGTGCGAGAGAGAGAGAGAGAGAGAGAGATGTCTGCTAATTCCCCCACACAGCAACTCTGTCACCCTGACAGAGTAGTTCCGAGGACCCCCAGGGGACCCCCACACGGAGTTGCACCACTCAGTTCACACAGGAGTGATTTTTCCTTTACTGGAGAATTTCCAATAATTTACTTCCACTCCACTCACTGAGCAATTTGGTGCCCTAGGCAGTATAGGCAGGATTATTCCCGGCCGAGGGTTGGGAACTGAGGGAAGGATGTGTATCTCCGATCAATAAACTTCATAAACCACATCATCAACTCAGTCCCCATGAAGAACGCAGCCTAATACCAGGCACATATCTGGCCTTTTCTCCCAGGACCCTGGATCAGCCAGCATGACGCACGCATGCACGCACGCACGCACAATCTCAAGCAGCACATGCTCAGACTGTATAATTGAGTCATTTTGAAATGTGGTTTGTTTAACCTGTTACTAAAGAGAAAGTTCAGCACTGACAGGAGCCAAATGCCAATGGATAGTATAATTTCACTGACATAGCCCAAGCCTCGCTCACACAAACACACAGGCACATTCGTGGTGCTATCAGCAGGAACAATAGCATGCCTACCCACGGTGGGGGTTATGTTTTTTTTTTTTCTCCAGGCCGGCGTTTAAGATTCTTGGGCTGAGGAGTGTGAAACACATTGAACCAAACACACAAACAAAACAGCAGGTCTAAGAGATTTACCCTCAAATCAGAGCTCATGTGAAGTCATGTATTTTCACTGCCATGCATGGACGGAGATCTCAGTCTTTTCAAAATCCAATCATTGGCTGCCACGGACAGAGATCTCCGTCTTTTATTGATTTCTATTGATTCAGTGTGAGATCGCTCTATACTACCGTCTATCAGCGTCTCTGTTGCTATAGGAGATAAACCAGAAGTGGTTCGTCCGTATATTCAATGCTCATCTAGTCGCGGTTACTATATGCATGCCTCGGGTGGTCCACAATCCTCCTAACTTCCAATTAAGAGCCGGGATCATTTTTGTCATGATACAAGCAATTCATATTCTTTTTTATTGTGCATTTCACAATGAATAGGCCAAATATGCAAGTGCATGGCCTGTTACCACAAAGAAATCTGGGCTGGGCTCTTCTCGGCCTGCTGGGAGTGCAGAATTATACATCCAATTATACATACTCTATTTTAAGCTGAGAAATCAAATCAAATTGTCAAATATATGGGCAGTCCTCGACCTCCAGGCCTGCATTCATTTAAATTTAGTCAAATTGTACTTTAGCAAAGTGAGTGATTCTTTATCTCTCTCTCATGAGTGTCGGGTCAAGCAGGATGTTGTAGCCTACCACCAGCACATAATGACCACTGCTTCTTAACACCAGAGAGGTTTTGGTTATGTATATATTTTTGATAAAAGCAGCTCACAGAACAGCCTTAGATGAAGGAAGGAGCTCCTCTGATATGTGAAAACATCAGCAACACTCTCTGTGTAACCAATCCAATGTGTTTTGTCTGACAAAGCCTTCGTCAGGGTTAGACACAAGGATACAATATTTTAATACATTTTGATGGGACTATTGATGTGGCCACTTTAATATTAATAACATAATAGACATTTTAACAGCCTGTCAAAAGGACAAAATAATCATATTAACAACCAATCCAAAGGAAATATTAACATTACTCTAAGAAAACCTTTTGCTTGTTTGTTTTTCTTACAACATAAACTCTTACATTGTAAAAGTCTGCTATTTAACATGTCCCATGATGATTGTCATTTAATCCACCCAAAACATACTTTTGGTATTAAAGCTAGTACTATCGTTTAGATAATTCAGACGCAAACCAAGCTTGTTTTTGGTCTAAAAAGTGATTCAGAGATATTTACATTCTAAGTTGCTGTGTCCCATAGCAAGCATGCGTCCGTGTTTAAAATAGGAGGGAAGGATAACAGAAAGTTTGATCTTCTTCTAGAAGTAGCATTGGGTGCTTAATTATTGCAATGGATGGACAGGTCAGATTTAGGGTCACTCGCTCCTGAAAACTCACTTTATCTTCGTAAAGCTCAACCCCTACAGGGCTGGCAGAACAGACCAGAGCCTATGAATACTGATCACGCACGCACGCACGCACACACGCACGCACGCACGTAGGCAGACTCATGCACGCAAAACTCCCAACCCAACCAGTGTTCAAAAGATACACTTGAAGAGAAGAAGAAAAAATCCCTAAATCAATCAAATTTTATATGAAATTAATGAGAGGAAGTTGCACGGCTAAGCAGTTTCCTCTACGGTGACAGTGTGTCTATTTGATTATAGCGTGGAAATTAGTTGTATTTCTCTTTTAATCTCAGTCACTAGTGGTTCGGGCCCCTAGAATATACACAGCCCTCACATCTAGAGTTATTTGGGTTTTTTATCGTGAATTCTATTAAAAATCACACTTGTGTGAAGTGAGCAGTGCCTTTGATGACATCATAGTAATTTATTTTGCCATTGACTTGAATGCTAATTAGTAGGCCTATAGACATACACACATATACATAGTACATGACATCACAAGGAGGCAGAATTAGAATAGACACATGGGGCTGTATTTTGCGTGTCTTAAGTACCAGGTCTTATTCCCTAACTTGAGTAAACTAAAGACCTGGAGGGTTGATCAATGCCATTTGGCTATTCTGAGTGGCCAAATGGCATTGATCACACCTCCAGGTCTTTAGTTTACTCAAGTTAGGGAATAAGACCTGGTAGTTAAGAGTAAGACACGCAAAATACAGCCCACAAAGTCACACAGAGCGCTTAGCACCACTGAAAAGTATTTTGAACTCAAATCTGTGCTTCTGGGGGACCATGGAACAAAATATGTTTGAGATGGGGTTGGCGGCCAAATACATATCATTTTGGGGGTCCTTGACATGAAAAAGTTTGAGAACCACTGATAGTCTATAGAGTAGACGAATCCACAGAGGGGTGCCCTGGGCACGGCCATTACTGAGGTATAACTGATAAGCTACACCTGGCCTACAGGGCACGGCTCCATTGGTTTTTCAGAAAGGATTTAGTTAGGATTTAAATGACATTAAAGTATCAGCCTCGCTGCCTCAGGTCTTAAGGTGGGTGTTCACTCTCCAGACGTCAGACCAAACAAACTTGTTCAGACAGTCAAAGACTTAAAATTGCCATTGCAACAGACTGGCATTTATTTTTATCAGCACAAAATCAGTCTGCCGACTAAACATTATTTTCTCCCATGCAAATTGCAGAAAGCAGCCAGCAGCGCTGGTTTGCAGTGTTGCCAGGTCTGCTTATTATAAGCGACTTTGGGCTGGTTTTCCTGTAACATAGCTTAATATTTATAGTTGCCCGTTGCTTTATAGTTTGGGCTCATTTCTGAAGTGTACAGTAGTTGATTATTTGGGCTTGCTTTTATGATTCTTTAAAAAAAATAGCTGATGTAATTGGGCTCAAGTAGTGAAACTGGTTGCTTCTTTTGGATTTGTTTTCATAGACCTGCACGGCGATATGGACAGCATGCGACGGGAGCTTGTCATCGGGAGTCTCCTGCCGACAAGCTTGCGACGGTTTCAAACTGGCCGACAGCCGACTGTCGGTGCTATGTGGAGGTAACGATAAAGCGCATATATCACACTGGATGGATAAAAATGATAAGATTGCAGGTAACGGCATATAACGTCATGTTATATAAACGTGGAATGTGTTTTGCCTTAAATGGACACAAGGCTGGTGTGTCCGTGCAGACATTAAAGTCAAGATATACAGTAGGCTGCTACATAACAGTTTATCAAAGTCTGCCAGTGCGTGCCGCGATGATTAAATTAACATTATAAATCATTGTGTGGTTTCCACGCCTACTAATCAGATTGACTAATCCTATTTACTCACAATTGATTGTGCATTTCTTTATCCAAGTCAACAATAATTCAAAGCTCTTTTGTTTACTGTGATGTGATGTACTGTACGCAGACATAAAAAATCACACACATGTGAACTGAGTGGTGCAATTCCCCCCCCCCCCCTCTCTCTCTCTCTCTCTCTCATTAGAGACACAGCACTACCCCTCTCTCTGTTTCTGGCGCCCCCTACTGCCATTAATAAGTCACATACTCGTGCTCATACAGGTACACAAACAAACAGGTACACAAACAGGTACACGGACATTGCTGGTTGTAGGAGTGGTTGCACCACTCAAAAAACAGGAGCCGTGTTGTCAGTTCCCATAACACATTTGTCAACATCAGCAGACTCGACACCACACCCTCACCCAACTCAGAGGTTTAATTGGGTCGGCCTGTTGAACAAAGCAGATACCACAGCTCACCAGTAAATGTATCAGCCTTTGATGCTGACGATATCAAAGGTCTGCGTATAGCAGACATAGGTCTGGCCGGCTCATCCCAACGGGACTCGACATGGATGAGCAGAGTGTGAAATGAACTGCTGAGCCAACGCGGCGGCTCCCGGCTCCTGGCCGCAGTGAAATGTGCTGGAAGATGAACGCTCCCTGCAGGAGACGCCTCCCTCTCTGTCGGGGCTCCGTCAGGCGTGACGGAGTGGCGAGCGTGACTGAGAGGGCCGAGGGACACAGAGGGGTGATGAGGATTTAAACCTCGTGGACAGCATTTGACAGGAATGCTGCTGTTCTTCACTCTCCCGGGTGACCACACAAGGCCCTCCACCCCCTGGTGAGCCAATCATCCACCACTACCTCCTTTCACCCCTGGATTGCCTGCTCCAATCAGAGCTCCCACAAGCTTTGACTGACATATGTCAAGGAAAAGGTGACGGACTACTAGTACTACTGGCTCATCCTGACGTTCTGACAGATGTCAGACCATGAGACATAGCCTATTGCAGACACTGACAATGATGAATGTGTATGGTGCATGAACACGCACGCACGCACGCACACACGCAGGCACCAGAGAGTAGGGGGAGTGACATGCAGACAGGTGCCATTGTGTTTTGATTATTGGGTCGCCCCCTTTCACATACATTTTTGTTCTTGCTTAATGTAAGTCGCTCTGGATTAAGAGCGTCTGCTAAATGCCTAAATTGTAAATTGTAAATTGTACTGTACTAGATGTGTTATACTTTTTCAAATATTTAACTTGATTTATTTAAATACCGGTATGTCTGAATAGAAAAACACCAATAAAAATACAAATAATGTTTGAAATAACGTGTTCCTACCACGTGCTACATCCAACCAGGGAAACTCCCCCCCTGTCAGGTGTAAAGGAGCAACTTTGGACACTCAGGCATGAAGGAAGCACGAATTCAAGTCTGTTGCTCTCCCCATGTCCCCCATATATGGGCACTAGGTTGGCGGAGGGTGTGTAGAGCCCAGGATCACATTAGATCACAGGGGTGAAAAATAGGTTATAAAATCGTGGGATAGAAATTATGAAAATAATTAAATAACACAAATAATACAAAAAGGATAATAATAATACACAACATAGTGCTGTCAAACTAATATAGCCATCAAAGGTCTGAAGTGGAAAAATACACACACGTACAACTACAGTCACAGTTACAGAGTGACCCAGTGCAATATATACGCACGCACACACACACACACTGTCGGTAGAGGGCGTCAGTCCCCAGGTTCATGTATTTTTTATTTGCATTGAAATCCCCATAGGGGATTTTAGATCTCTTCATATAAGAACTGCGTTTGAAAAATAAACCAATCATCCTGGCCTTTTCACTCATATGGATATGAAGCATCGACTGAAGGTGGAAATGTACAAATATACCCAAAGAGTAACAAAATAAGCGTTAGAAATTAGTCAAACAACCCAGAGACTATACGTTTCCGGGTAGGCGGGTGCATGGCTGCATCTGCCCGTCGCACAACAGAACATGTTAATTACACTTATTTTTATTATAACTGGCTGTATCAAATATTAATGGACATCATTAACGACACACAGAAAGGCAGAGATGATCCGTTTATTTTTCAAACACAGTTCTTATACGAAATGGGGATTTCAGTGCAACTAAAGAAATACATGAACCTGTGTACTGGCGCCCTCTACTGAAAGTGACGTCAGACTTCGGTGCTCTATGTCTCAATGTTTATGTCATGCTTGTTGATGCCTTGCTATGCTGGAGCCACATTAAAAAGACCACCAATGCTGCAAGGCTGAACAGCGGCTGACAGTACACGCATGCACACGTGCACACGCTTAAGTATCGTCCCATAAGAAAAGTGTATGCCATGTCATCCCGAATCCACGGGATTCCTCAGCGTAAAACAATGCAATACTAAAACAAGATGTTAAAACAAAATTCTGAAAAACAGCCTGGTGTGAACTCAGTGGTGTCTAAACGTGACGTTAATTTTTTTCACGGCTCAGTGGGCAAGCTCGATCACACTCTCTCGTGCACGCACGCACTAGCAATTAATTGGAGACAGATAGTGTCTGGGTAGAGAGGCCTATTGTCATTAAAGATGAGACATTAGACAACTTCAAAGGGCCTGTCATTGGCACTTCAGTGGGAACCTCCTTGTCATGGACAGAAGAGGAGGGAATTTTCCAGGTGTTAAATTATGTAATTTCACACATGGGTTGTTTTTTTTTCAACGGTGGCAAAAACTCAGTGGAGACAAAGAGGCAAATCAGGCACAACAATGGGGGGGACAAAAAGACAGAGAGATGGGCTGTCTTAGTATTCCTCGTCTTTCATTGTCTCAGCTGAATCTCATTACAAGGAGTGAGTTTAGGTCACTGCCTCTCTCTCTCTCACCTGTCTCTCTTTTCCCCCTCCCTCTATTACAGCCCTCCCCGACCCCCGCCTCCTCTCCTATACACTCCCTGCTTGTCGAGTCACTTATCGTCCCCTCCGTCACTGCTCTTCTCTCCTCCTGTCGTCTCACCTCCTCTGTCCCCATCTCTCCTCTCCTGTCCTCTTCCTTGTCCATCCCTCCTCCTCCCTCCCTCCGTCTGTACTTCTGTGGTTCTGGCATTTCTACAGTATAACGTTGGTGCTGGTGTTGAAGCATTTCATCTTCCACTCCCCCCATAAAGCTTTATTTATTGGTATCAGGTACGGTCGCCCCTAAAAACCACCTCGCCCCTTGATTTTCCCGCCGACCTCGTGCCGACCGCTCGGTGCCGCGGTTCTTGTATTCTTTATTTTGTTTTACTGAGAATAAGGTTAGAAATACGTTTAGGGTTAGGCATAGTTTTACTGGGGTTAAGTTTAGGTATAGGGTTAGGTTTAGGCATAGTTTTACTGAGGTTAAGGTTAGGAATATGGTTAGGTTTAACCATTTAAACATTATTTACTTAGGTTACTTTATGAATACCAGGCCGTGCAGTTCCGCCGGCTGTACGCCCGGGGCGTATTGGTAAAGGGGCGACTCGTGGTATTCTATTTATTTATTTATACCTGGCATCATGGTTATGATCGCAGGGGCAATGTGCAGAGTTTCTACATTTCCCCATCCCCACGCATGTACCCATGCAACACAATCACAAGGCTTTCACTTTCGGTACAAACACACTGTAAACACAATCTTGCATAGCATGCACACACACACACACACACACACACACACACACACACACACACACACACACACACACACACAATATGCATTATCTATCTTCCCTTTCAGCTGTGGTGTAGGTCAGGGCCTATTTTCCTTTAGCCGGTTGATGAGATAAACAAGGCTTCTCTCTCTCTCCAGGTGACAAGGCAGAGCTGCATTGATCATGACACTCTCTTTAATCCACGTTCAGTGAGCCAGCCACCAGCGGCAGCACAGCAGAGGCAACAATCTCCTGAATGCACCCTGTTCCTACTCCAGGTAGACAGAGCTGAGAACAGCCACGCTCATGAATAGCTAATGGCAAAGACAGAAAATGTTTTTGCAGCATCAGCCCGTTTACCACAAGAAAGTGAGTACAGAGGAGCGGGAGCTTCATGCACATAGACTGAGAACTGATACAAAATACAAGTTGTTTGCAGATAAAAACTTGTTTCCATCTGAGCATAAAATATTGATGTAGCCGATATGTCATAGCTACGTCTAGATGCTACACCACTAGACTCTCAAGTGGCCAGCCCTCCCAATCTTAATCCACTCTGAATGGAAGTGTGGGGAAATTCACATTCGTAAAAGCTGATAGAATGAGCAAGGAGGTTATGAGGTGTGAGGTTACCTTGCATTTTATAATGGCTGAGAGGTGAGGACATTAGTCAAATACAAAGTAACCTCGGACCTCGCCCGTGTGTTGGTTCCCAGAGTACCAGTTTGCTCCTACTGATGTTGAGTGCTGCATGCAGCATTCTAGAGAGTTTTCCTTTTCCTGGAAAGCCTGTTGTATAGGTAAATAACAGCCTCACTGCCTGGATTTATCTCTTTTTTGGTCAAAACAAGCTTTTTTAACACTAAATAAACTAAATAAACAACCAATGATCGCATTTATAAAACGTATTTTCCAGGTGGAATAAAGACATGCGTCCACATGGCTTTTTTGTTTACATTCTGCAATCATGGATCCCAAAAAAAGGAAAAAAACACTGTCTGGATTGGAATACACTGGTGGATTAATTAATACCTGGCTGTCCTGGCATGTTGTCTTCAAGAGTGAAGAGAGATGATACTAAGAGAGCAGCACTTTTTTCTGCAACTGTACTAGTGTAACTACCAAAAAAGCATGATGGCATCATGCCTGGCACCTTTTATAAGCGGGCGGTTGTATAAGCGAGGGGGGGGAGAGGGCGGGCCCCTATGACGATTATAAAAACATTTCGTCTCTGCATCTCTGCTTCAGATGTGGAAGCAAATCCTTATCGCTTTATTTTATAAAATCCTCCCCTGGCGGAGGAGGGGGAGGCTACCAAAAAGCATGATGGCACCTTTTCGATACATCAAGCAAAAATCTTATCGTTTTATTATATTCAAATCTCATACATTTTATTTGATTAAATCCTCTACGAGAATAGGACCAACCGTGCCAAAACCACTGAGCTGCACCAAGCTGTGGTCGTATTTATTCACTGAAAGAAAGTAAAACAGTATAGGCCTACTGCAACCACTTTTATTTTCAAGATTATTCTCTGGTCCTGCTGATACTAACACATATACACCTTCACACACTCTTCTTTCCATCCATGTGCTGTACATCAGTGGTTTTCAACGAGTGGTCCGCACGCACACACGTGTATGTGCGAGGGGCGACATCTACTAATCTCGCATTGGGTGCCGAGAGGCATCGAAGCGGCCCTGGCTGTTCTGAGTGATGAGAGATTAGGGGGCACTTGTGTATTTACAAGCAGTTTTGTCAACCAGCATATTGTCAACCCCTTATACCCCTGTGTCGGATCGGTGGTTAGACTGGCATATTCGCCGATACCAATACCGATACTTTTCCGATACCGATACAGTATCGGGACATCTCTAGTTTGCACAAATACTGTAGCAAACTTACACTTTATCCTTAAAAAAGACAAAATGTAATGATTTAACTTCCGGTTATGTTTTTTTCCACAGTGTTTTTCATGTTATCCTTTTGGCATAACTGTATGACTGTACTACCTGTAATGTAAATAATCGTTTTAATGAAGTCGCACAATCAAAAAGTCTCTCCGGTCGTGTTTGTTCTTGACTTTTACTTTTTGCACTGCCTTCAATCAGTTCTTCACGGGTCTGACGATGTCAGCTGCAGACTCTTTAACCCTCATTCTCTCTCACACACACACACACACACACACACACACACACACACACACACACACACACACACACACACACACACACACACACACACACACAGTGGCACGGTCCGGGTGACAGGTCCTGTCTACAGTTGACAGGGTATTACATCAGCAGAGACACAGACCAACCCCCCCTCCCCTCCAGTACGACCCCTCGACCGCACCATGATGAGAGATGAGACAATCTGCTCCCTGACACTTATGGTCATCACTCACGTGTGCACACACGCACACACACACACACACACACACACACACACACACACACACACACACACACACACACACACACACACACACACACACACACACACACACACACACACACACACACATCATGATGGACAGCAGGGCACCATTAAATGTGTGTGTGGCTGGCAGCCCCTTAAACTGAAGGCTTTGTAAAACTCTTGTTCATCATAACTGCAGATGTTCTACCCTGAGGGCTCAGAGGCGTAAAGCAATTTCCCTCTCGTTACATCATGCATGTATTAACCGCACGCACGCACACACACACACACACACACACACACACACACACACACACACACACACACACACACACACACACACACACACACACACATGCTGCTCCCCTGCCATTTGTCTGTCATGTCTAGTATAGCGGGGACTAATCTCTAGAGTAGGTTATTTATAATGAGGGCTGTGTACTTGCTTATCACTGTACCAGTCTACAGAGGAAGATATATCCCCACATTACTGTATGTGGCATGAAGGCTGCTTTCTGAACAGCTTGCCTAAGGCCACCGAGTCTCCAGAGTTAGCTAGAAGCCATGCTAAACCCCCTGTCCTTTCTTCTACAAGAAGACCATCATTCGTGTGGCGTTGCCCACCCTGCTCTGCCCTTTGACTTGCTTTCTTCTGTTTGCACTGTACCGTCTGTTTGCACTGTACCGTCTGTTTGCACTGTACCGTCTGTTTGCACTGTACCGTCTGTTTGCACTGTACTGACTGCCGAGGGCTTGGCATCGTAACTCGTCCGACCACTGCTATAATGTTCCGTTATGCAAAGGGGAAATACAGTCCAATCACTGCAATTGAACCTTCACTAAGCCATATGAGTTGCTCCGTGATTTTCTGTGTTGTTTAACTCGAACTTGAAAACAACTCCAAGGCCCCTTTTACACTAAATAACTTTGGTTCTATAGACCCGGTTCCGTTCTAGATTCTTGGAACCCTGGTGCTTTCACAGAACCACTAGCCATTTGGTTCAAGTTCCAAAGGGTGAACCAATTCATTGTGCACAAGGTGGGTCACGCAGTGGTGCCATGCCCAGGTATGTGGGACGATCTCCGTTGGGCTGAAACACAGAGGGGTTGTCCGAAAGAGAAATCCGCCCACCTGGAGAGAAATGTTGGAATAATCAGCCCACAGCTCCCGTGCACAGCTGGGTTCACAGTGCTGCTGATCATTACTTCCCATGCAGCAGATTAGAGTTTATTACAAGGTACACTCACGCCTACTCTTCATCTTTCCCTGCACTTATTTAATGTATCCCTCCCCAAGGAACTAAGTAGTGATTATCTAAACCTGCTATAGGAGATAATTAGCCTTCCGCAAAGCTTGTCTTTCTCTCATTCTCTCTTCTTTCTTTCTTTTTCCCACTCATGTCCTTGCCTTGCTATCCTCATGCCACCCATTCTCCACCTTACATTTCCAATCACTGTCTATCCTTTAAAGTGGATGGACTGTGGATTAGTGGCTGTATTGTCTAATGGACAGCCACAACCAAAGCCAGGGGAGGAGCTGATGGGTTCAAAGGAGAGGAGGTGAATGTGGTGTATGCAGAAGTGCCCCAAGAAGTAAAATGACAACAACAAAAAACATGGCCACAGTAGAAAGGTTGCCCAGACGTTGTCCTATAGGCCTCGTGTGAAAAACCCAACAGGACGGATTTATTTTTCAACCTCCGTAGGGACATTTACGAGCATTAAATACGTGTGGAATTCATCATTTGAATTTGGCCGTGACGTTGGCGGACGTTGGTCGTAAAGTCCACTCATTTCCAAGTCATGAAACATATCTTCATACAAAAACTTGTATGTATGTATATGTAAGTTGTATAATTTGTAAGTTAATGAGTAGTATACTGTGGTTACTTGGGTTGTCTTATGCGTATGCCATGGCTGCATGATTCTGAGAGTGACGTAATGAAGATATGTACCAATGCCAGGGCATAGCTGGCTTTCGATGGTGATGTAATACAGATATGTTTCAGTGTCGGGTGGATTAAAGGTAATGCCTCTATGTATACATGTATGTAATCTGAAACATTACGTCACCATCGAAAGCCAGTTTTACCCTGGCATTGGTACATATCTTCATTACGTCACTCTCAAATCTTGCAGCCAGGGCATACGCATCGACAAACATTATACATTCTCTTTATTGTTAATGTTTGTGTTAGGGACAAAACAAACATTAATTTCTTTCCATTGTCAATGGCGTTTTTAAAACAAACATTGAACTAAAAACAAACATTAAACCTGTATATAGGAGGGGTTAGAGCCTCTCAAAAATAGAAGTCCACATTGTTGAATGGCATCAGCGTGTTTGAAAGTCGGCCGGTCATAGTTTTAAGCCGGGTCACCTCTCCAGCGCTCACCTCCAAAGAGATATGCATGCCTTAATGTCGCTGCGCTGCCATTCATTTATTATAATAGGCAACTTATAGCTGTAGGCTACTACAGTACATTAATTTGATCTCATCATGAGACCAATCAAGTTTGGTGCCTCAGCATCAAACTTCCATTATGCCAAGTGCCAACTAACGCCAAATGTCCCGTGAATCATTTTTATATTATTAACGACATCATGAGATGAACCATTCATTCTGTAGTCCCTGAGACACAGGAGCCTTCCAATTCGATCCCCTCACCTACCGAGTGAAGCAATGCCAGGAAAAGTACCCTCATCTGCAGGGATTGCCCGAGGGGACCACCGTCATACGCAGCTGAAAACAGTACTTGCGCTCTACTCGCGCAAGTAATAACTGGGTTGATCATGCATTGCCAACTTGCATCGTTCCAAGTAGGCCAGTGCCCAACGGGCACTTCTCTAGTCATATATCTATAAATGTACCAAGTCTGTACGTCTGTAATCCACATAACTCGGGAACCGTTCGCCCAACCGTCACACACGTTCCACCCCCGCAGGGAGTCCAGTGCCCGGTGTCGAGTCGGTTCGGACCCACAGTTTGTCCAGAACCACCACAAAAGGCTCTGGACAGGGCCCAAATCCAGATCACCCCTAGATCTCCATATATGTTCTGACATCAGTACGCACGCACGCACATGGGCACACACACACACACACACACACACACACACACACACACACACACGCGCACACACACACACACACACACACACACACACACACACACACACACACACACACACACACACACACACACACACACACACACACACACACACACACAGTGGGGAGTAATTGGAGCCCAGGCACGACTGCCAGTAGGAAGCCTGCAGACCACCTGAGAAGCGATTTTACATTAATTTCAGTCACCCTGCAGCCTCGACTCAGACACACTCACACAGAGAGCACCGGGCGGCACGCAGCGAGAAATTACAGCTACTGATGCTTAGGAGAGAGACACAGATAGTATGAATTAGATGGAGCATGTGAGGCAGGCGGGTGAGGGGGGGGGGGGTGTTGGAGGAACGTGGAGGAGCACAGCTGCTGCCAAAGTGGCGAGCTGTCACTGGAGCGTAGGTAAATACCGTGTGTATACCACAAACAAGCCTCGCACAACTCCTGCCTGGCGTGTTCATGTGAGCGAGTATGTGCGCAAGTGCGTAATTGTGTGATTACCAGGTTCCTTTGTTCAGCCGGTGATGCGTTATGCGCATGTGACAGGGGTCAAGAGGATGTTTTGTCTTTTGTAATTTCTAATCACTTCCTTATGAGTTGCCTTAATTCAATAATAATATTGTTACTGTCTGATTCTGTAGATGTGTTGTGTGTTGCTTAACAATTGTGTTCTTGAACGTCCTCTACCGCCTGATGAGCACCGGGCTGCCGCTAATGACTTCAGGCGGGCCTACGGAAGTTTGACAACATGGAAGTTTGACAAGCGCCAGTCTTAAGAGAGGGCAGTATTTGAAATACATACAATTTGAAATACTTTTGTATTTATAACACATTGCAAATGTATTTTCAAAAACAGAAAAACATTCTGTATTTAAAATACAGAAAATACATATTTCAAAGAAATGTATTTCAAATACTGCCCATCTCTGAGAGGTTGTGTGTTGGGAGACGAGCCGAGGACTGTGCAGCAGAGACAGGGGTTTGACAGCGGTTTCCTCGCCACCCATTCGAGCTTGGAACCAGGACAGCTCGAGCGTGACCGCGTAGTAGAGTTAGTGAGTAAACCCAGTGAGACAGATAGTGACACGTCATTCTGTGAAGACATTGTCGTGAAGAGAAACCAGTGAACAAGACCAGGAGACGACGAACCCTCAGTTTCCACGCCATTAATTCGAGCTTGACAGCTCGAGTGTGACTGTGTGAGAGATATAGTGAGAGAAACAAGTGTGATAGATAGTAACAAGGCATTCCGACGGAATCGCTGAGAAGGAGGTGTCAGGAGAAGCAGGAGCCAGACGGACGGAGCCAGGAGCCAGTATACTGCACACCGAGTTCAGAAGGGAGGCAGGGTCAAGCCTGCCTTCGTCTTGTAATGAAGTAGAGTTAGTAGACGATTGACCAGGAGCATCAGACTGGCTTTCACCCCCTGACGTCTCAGCACTTTAAAAGTTGATGTACCTCTGAATTAATTCCCATTGAGTATTGCAGATTGCACAGTGAAATAGGGGATTTTGAGGAAGTTATTGATTTGTTTTGTTTTGTTTTTCGTTAATTTGTTATTTTTAGAATTTAGTTTAGTGATAGGAATATTTTAAGTTAGGGCTTTTAGCATTTATAAATAAAGCATTGTATTTTTGCCATTTTAGAGCGCCCTTGTATTAGACAATAAATTATTCAGCTTTTGTACTTCTCCCTGCTATTTAACGTTTTATGCTCTTTTACTTGGGTCAAAACACGAACCTGTGTGTAGCCTATACCTTGTAGTTGAAGTTATGGGGGTTTAATGGAGTTCTTTATCTCAGAATAGAATAAAGTGGCGTAGTCGCAGCAGTGTTAACAAACAACTTTTATTGGGCTCACTGAAATATGCACCTCACACTTTTACACGGTGCACTTTAAATATGAATGTGTTCTCAAGAGTTGGTCAGAAAAAGATAAAAGTGACTCATTCGGCCACCGGCCACACGCACACGCCAGTGTCAATTGTGATGGTGTCTGTATTTGCTGCCATCTGCAAAATGAAGAGCGGCAAATGGATTCTGAACCCAGCAGCACAATATAGAAATAGTGTGTGCGTGTGCATGTGCGTGTGTGTGCACACATGCGTGCGTGCAGCACTGTGTGGGCTGCCATAATGTAGCACTTATCTGGATGATTTATACAGTATGCTGACTTGCAGCTATGAAAGGACTTATAAACACATTCAAATCAGGAGGGAGCTATTTCTACCACTCAATTGGTTATTGTCAGGCAGCGAGATCGAGTCTTTCTGCACAGAATGTAAATTTATGGAGCTTTCAGGCAAGAAAGAGAGAATATACATACAGCACTGCAATGTAATGGAGACTGAGAGGGATGGGGTGGGGGTAATGGAGACATGGTGGACTGGAGGGATAGTTAAGTTAAGTTAAACTAAGTTCAGAGTTTGACAGCAACTCTCAACAAGACTGGCGTTCTGTCGGAACTGACAGGACATGAAATGTTATAGGTGATTGATTAGATATGACATGACATGACAGATAAAATGAAATGACAGGTGAGATTAGATTGCATGTGTGCGTGTGTGTGTGGGGGTGGATGTACAGTATGTCCATCCGCATGATCAGCAAGAGAGGCTGTAAAAGTTCTTCCCCTGGAGGAGGAAATGGGAAAGGATAGTTGGGGTGGCGTGTGGTACTGTGACAAGGGGAGACTCCGAGAGAGAGAGAGAGAGAGAGAGAGAGAGATAGAGAGATAGAGAGATAGAGAGGGGGGGGGGGGGGGGGTGGCACGCTATGTTCCTCCCAGTTTAGTCCTATTAGTTGAATGAATACAGGACCACAACGGAAACAAGTCCACAGGACGTTTTTGTGTTATCGGAATAGCCCACATGTGTTCAACTTCCATGCGGTTTACATTTTTGACTGTAGTCAATCAATCAATCAATCAATCAATCAAAGATGTGGAGCCTCCAGCTCGTTGTGATTTCAGTCCACAGCTGATGTATGAGCACACACACACCACAATCACTGTCTGTGTACCAACGGATTGCATCGAAATGAAATGTGCACAAGGATGTGGCACAAAGCCTATAGCTGTATTCATCCTCGTTAGTAAAACAGGGACCGGATCTCATGGAGAAGGGGGAATTATCCACATCATTGAAAGGTCTCATATGCATATATGCATAGTGGTGTCACGCGGCCATGGGAGTGCAGGCTGTGATGGATGACAGAGACCAGCGTGATCAATTACACACCAGCAGCAGTACTGTAGACTAGTGACTTTCTACAACACGCAATGTCACACGCACAGGTCTGAGATGAGTCAGAGAGACAAAAACAGAGCTCAGGAATGTGTTGTGTAAACTTCAGTGAATCTCTCTCTCTCTCTCTGGGTTTGTGGGGGGGTGGCTATTACTGCATGAGAAATGTAGAAGGCAGTGTTCAGGAGATGGCAGGTGCTAAAATTACCACTCTCCCTGGCGTTCATGCTCTCTCACTCACCCCCTCCCCACGTCTCCCTGTCTGTCCATTTCTGCTCTCTCTCTCTCTCTCTCTCTCTGTCTGTCTGTCCATCTCCGTTCCTGATAAAAGGACCCTCTGAATCATTGGTTAAAAATATGTTTCCCTGGAGAGAGAGAGAGAGAGAGAGAGAGAGAGAGAGAGAGAGAAGGGGGCTTATCTCTCTCTCTCTCTGTCTCTCATCCTTCTTTCATGTAAGTCCTTAGCTAAAACCTTTTCCCTTGCATTCCTGTGCTGACAGGTGTGAGTGGACCACCTTTCTCCAGCTTCTATTTTGGTTTGAAACATTTCAGCTCTGGGGGTGGTGAGAGAGAGAGAGAGAGAGAGAGAGAGAGAGAGAGAGAGAGAGAGAGAGAGAGAGAGAGGAGATGGCATTATAGGGAGGTGAAAATGGAGGGGAATAAAAAAACAGAAAATATTCCACCTTGAAATAGAAATGCTCTGACAGATCCATATCAATTTGGAGAAAATGAACAGGTGAGAGATAAAGATACACAGAGAGAGGGAGAGAGAGAGAGAGAGAGAGAGAGAGAGCCCATCTACAATACATAACAATGCATCTGAACGGAAAAACCACAGAACGGGAGAGCAGTCAGAGCACGATTCTCCCTGAAACCACCGGGGGCTGGGTGAGGTCAGTGGAGGGCGCTGTTTGGGTGAGGTCAGTGGAGGTCAGTGGAGGGCGCTTGGCTGTAAATAAACACCCCGTGTGTTACGTGGGCCTCATTTCACTTCTCCATGACCGATTGTCAACGGTCCCCTGATGATGTCACCAATCAGAGCATCGCTTCAATGGAGAAATATGAACCAGCAAAACTCCGACAACAATCAGAGGGAATGATGTGGGCTTGCGTTTAAGTTTTAAGACTCACCGGGTGTCCATCGGACAGAGTGGGATGAAGTTGGCACGTTTTGATGACGTTTTGATCGGAAAAAGAACATCCGTTGCACTGCAGGCATGCAAAGGGTTCTGGGAAATTGAAGCCCAATATACATTCCAACGGCGGCGGTGGAACGGTGCGGGAGCGTTCCTCCTCCGCTGTGTGTTGTTGATGGCCATGCATGCACTTTGGACTGTTTTTCAACACTATGACAAGCGATTGCACCATTTTAAGGCGGATTATCATGAAAAGCAACGATGATGTCGGCCCGGTGGCTCTTCATAGGTTAATGAAAACTATAGGCAGGGAGATCTGGATTATTTGATCCCGCAGTCAAACTGTTAAAGGAGAAGTATAATCCAGTCCCAGATATGTGTTTGATCAATTCAGAACCGTCCAAAGTGAGATTCCTGATACAAGACACTGTGCTGTAATGTTGTCGTCGTAGATGCCGACCTGTTTGCCTGCTGGTGTTGTGTATATGTTGCAAGCAGTGACATTGGTTGCCGGCTCAAACTAAAGCTTAACAGGCAGCAATGTGCAGAAAACTCGGAAATAAATCCGAGCAGTGTCACTCAATCAGGGTCCTGATGATTATCCAATCACTGTTATTAGACAGTCATGAAAACTCTACTGTGACAGCAAGTCAGCACATGATTAATTAACCTCATAATCCTCATTAGAAAGGATTAATTAATTCAGCACATGTAAATAACCAAGACACACCCAGCACACACACACACACACACACACACACACACACACATGCACGCACGTGGGTAAACCAATGTGAATAGTAAATTGTCAGGGAACAAATGCATCATTGAGTGGATCGTTGTTCTGTCATAGACACGGGAAACAAAACGATGGCCTTCAAGCCATGGCTTGAAAATGTTTTCTCTGTTATGCCATTACATTAAGACCAATATAACTGTGCTGCTGTATTTCTACAGAGGATGGATGAATCATTGTGTTTATTACTTGTGTGTTGATAATAATAAGGGACCAAGAAGCCCCGAAGGAACATTGGTCACTCATTGTTTTTATGGTTTTCGCGAAACGCAAGAATCTGGTAGAGGGACATGCCAAACGGTGACTATGAATCTGGTAGAGGGACATGCCAAACGGTGACTATGCCAAGCCCATGACCATTGGCCAAAGGGTGGCGCTATAGCACTCAATTGAAAATGCAAACTTTGAACGTGCATAGCTCATGAACTGTTTGACCGATAGAAACGGAAATTTGATACTCATGCAATATACTAGTAATGTTTGCCTATCAATATCCAGCCCTAATAGTCAGACAAGTAAAAAGGAGCTCAGCAAAATACACCACTGTTATTAAACAGTCATAAAAACACTGTTGTGACAGCAAGAGAGCACATGTTTAATTAAATGAACAAACCTCATTAGGAAGTATTAATTAATTCACCACAGGCAGTCAACCAATAGCCATCACTCACACACACACACGCACACACACACACACACACACACACACACACACACACACACACACACACACACACACACACACACACACACACACACACACACACACACACACTACAAATTTAAGTTGACAAATAATTGTCTCACAATTTGTGATTAATGATTTACTTGCACTTTGGAAATTATGAATATGAATAAAATGTTTATTTCTGTTTGGTTCTAGGCTTCATAATCATAAATTGCACAGGGAAGTTATTAGATTAGCTATTTCTGCTATTTTTGGAAATAGTTTGAAAACGTATGAACATTTTTCAACATGGAAATGATTGATGATTATGAAAAAATAACAAACCGTGTATTGACAGCGGAGTACGTGCACAATTTACAATTTAGACATTTAGCTCTTAATCCAGAGCGATTTACATTAAGCAAGAACAAAAAACATGGCAATACATCTTATACATAAAAAAATAGTTATCATGAATCATATACGTAGGCCTATAAGCTAAGTAACAGTAGAATATCTATATAATTAAACTATGCATTGCATATACTATATAGTGCTATGTCTATAAAATGCTATTTAAGTTACATAAGTTGAGCCTTTGCATACGCCTGTAAGGTCGTCGCGGCTATAGGGCAAGTGCTACGGGCCAAGATGGAGTCTGAAGAGATGGGTTTTAAGACTACGGCGGAAGATTGGGAGTGAATCTGCAGTTCTGATTGCAATGGGAAGTGCATTCCATAGTTTTGGAGCCAGTAGGGAGAAGAGTTTGGGACGTGTGGAGCGTTGTCCCGGTGTTTTTAGTGAAGATACTTCCAGCTTCCCTGCGTTGGCTGATCTGAGTGAGCGGGAGGGTTTATATGGTTCGATCAGACTTGCAAGATATGGGGGTTCCATACCTTCAGAGTTTTGTATTCTGTGCGGGCAGCGACCGGGAGCCAATGGAGGAAGTGGAGAAGGGGGAGACATGTGAGAATTTTGGCTCCATTTTCGATCAATTGGAGAGGCTTAAGTAAGGAGAGTTACAATAGTCAAGTCTTGACATGACTGAGGTCTGGATAAGGTGCTGGGCTGACTCCTGGGTGAGGAACGGTCTAATTCGTTGGATGAACAGGACACCGGTTTCAGATCCGGCGACAAAAGCGCTGTGAAACGTGTTCTGAACATGGACATAGACCATAGACATAGACCATAGACATAGACATAGACCATAGACATAGACATAGACATAGACATAGAACATAGACATAGACATAGACCATAGACATAGACATAGAACATAGACATAGACCATAGACATAGACATAGACATAGAACATAGACATAGAACATAGACATAGACATAGACCATAGACATAGACATAGAACATAGACATAGAACATAGACATAGACATAGACCATAGACATAGACATAGAACATAGACATAGACATAGACATAGAACATAGACCATAGACATAGACATAGACATAGACATAGACATAGACCATAGACATAGACCATAGACATAGAACATAGACCATAGACATAGACATAGACATAGACATAGACCATAGACCATAGACCTAGACATAGACATAGACCATAGACATAGACATAGAACATAGACATAGACCATAGACATAGACATAGACCATAGACATAGAACATAGACATAGACCATAGACATAGACATAGACCAAGAACATAGACATAGACCATAGACATAGACATAGACATAGACATAGACATAGACCATAGACATAGACATAGAACATAGACATAGACATAGACATAGACATAGACATAGACATAGACCATAGACATAGACATAGAACATAGACATAGACCATAGACATAGACCATAGACATAGACATAGAACATAGACATAGACCATAGACCATAGACATAGACATAGACCATAGACATAGACATAGACATAGACATAGACATAGACATAGACATAGAACTAGACATAGACCATAGACATAGAACATAGACATAGACCATAGACATAGACCATAGACATAGACATAGAACATAGACATAGACCATAGACATAGACATAGACATAGACCATAGACATAGAACATAGACATAGACCATAGACATAGACATAGACCATAGACATAGACATAGACCATAGACATAGACATAGAACATAGACATAGACATAGACCATAGACATAGACATAGACATAGACATAGAACATAGACATAGACCATAGACATAGACATAGAACATAGACATAGACATAGACCATAGACATAGACCATAGACATAGACATAGACCATAGACATAGACCATAGACATAGACATAGACCATAGACATAGAACATAGACATAGACATAGACATAGACCATAGACATAGACATAGAACATAGACATAGACATAGACATAGACCATAGACATAGACATAGACCATAGACATAGACATAGAACATAGACATAGACATAGACCATAGACATAGACATAGACCATAGACATAGACATAGAACATAGACATAGACATAGACATAGACCATAGACATAGACATAGAACATAGACATAGACCATAGACATAGACATAGACCATAGACATAGACATAGAACATAGACATAGAACATAGACATAGACCATAGACATAGACCATAGACCATAGACATAGACATAGACCATAGACATAGACATAGACATAGACATAGACATAGAACATAGACCATAGACATAGACATAGACATAGACCATAGACATAGACCATAGACCATAGACATAGACATAGAACATAGACATAGACCATAGACATAGACCATAGACATAGAACATAGACATAGACCATAGACATAGACATAGACCATAGACATAGACATAGAACATAGACATAGAACATAACCATAGACATAGACATAGACATAGACCATAGACATAGACATAGACATAGACATAGACATAGACATAGACCATAGACATAGAACATAGACATAGAACATAGACATAGACATAGACATAGAACATAGACCATAGACATAGACATAGACATAGACCATAGACATAGACATAGACCATAGACATAGACCATAGACATAGACCATAGACATTGACCATAGACATAGACATAGAACATAGACATAGACATAGACATAGACATAGACATAGACATAGACATAGAACATAGACATAGACATAGACATAGACCATAGACATAGACATAGACATAGACATAGACCAAGACCATAGACATAGACATAGACCATAGACATAGACATAGACATAGAACATAGACATAGACCATAGACATAGACCATAGACCATAGACATAGACATAGACATAGACCATAGACATAGACCATAGACATAGACCATAGACATAGACCATAGACATAGACATAGACCATAGACATAGACATAGACCATAGACATAGACATAGACATAGACATAGACCATAGACATAGACCATAGACCATAGACATAGACATAGACCATAGACATAGACATAGACATAGACATAGAACATAGACATAGACCATAGACATAGACCATAGACATAGACATAGACATAGACCATAGACATAGACATAGACATAGACATAGACCATAGACATAGACATAGACATAGACATAGACATAGACATAGACATGACCATAGACATAGACCATAGACATAGACATAGACATAGACATAGACATAGACCATAGACATAGACATAGACCATAGACATAGAACATAGACATAGACCATAGACATAGACATAGACATAGACATAGACATAGACATAGACCATAGACCATAGACATAGACATAGACCAAGACCATAGACATAGACCAAGACCATAGACATAGACCATAGACATAGAACATAGACATAGACCATAGACATAGACCATAGACCATAGACATAGACCATAGACATAGACCATAGACATAGACCATAGACATAGACATAGACATAGACATAGACCATAGACATAGACATAGACCATAGACATAGACATAGACATAGACATAGACCATAGACATAGACCATAGACCATAGACATAGACATAGACATAGACATAGACATAGACCATAGACATAGACATAGACCATAGACATAGACATAGACCATAGACCATAGACATAGACCATAGACATAGACATAGAACATAGACATAGACCATAGACATAGACATAGACATAGACCATAGACATAGACATAGACATAGACATAGACCATAGACCATAGACATAGACCATAGACATAGACATAGACATAGACATAGACCATAGACCATAGGACATAGACATAGACCATAGACATAGACATAGACATAGACCATAGACCATAGACCATAGACCATAGACATAGACATAGACATAGACATAGACCATAGACATAGACATAGACATAGACATAGACATAGACCATAGACATAGAACATAGACATAGACCATAGACATAGACATAGACCATAGACCATAGACATAGACCATAGACATAGACCATAGACATAGACATAGACATAGACATAGACATAGACATAGACATAGACCATAGACATAGACCATAGACATAGACCATAGACATAGACATAGACCATAGACATAGACATAGACATAGACATAGACCATAGACATAGACCATAGACCATAGACATAGACCATAGACATAGACATAGACCATAGACATAGACATAGACCATAGACATAGACAATAGACATAGACCATAGACCATAGACATAGACATAGACATAGACATAGACATAGACCATAGACATAGACATAGACATAGACATAGACATAGACCATAGACATAGACATAGACATAGACATAGACCATAGACATAGACATAGACCATAGACATAGACCATAGACCATAGACATAGACATAGACATAGACATAGACATAGACATAGACATAGACATAGACATAGACCATAGACATAGACATAGACCATAGACCATAGACATAGACCATAGACATAGACATAGACCATAGACATAGACCATAGACATAGACATAGACCATAGACATAGACATAGACATAGACATAGACCATAGACATAGACATAGACATAGACCATAGACATAGACCATAGACCATAGACATAGACCATAGACATAGACATAGACCATAGACATAGACATAGACATAGACATAGACATAGACCATAGACATAGACATAGACATAGACCATAGACATAGACCATAGACATAGACATAGACATAGACATAGACCATAGACATAGACATAGACATAGACATAGACATAGACCATAGACCATAGACATAGACATAGACATAGACATAGACATAGACCATAGACCATAGACATAGACATAGACATAGACATAGACATAGACATAGACATAGACCATAGACATAGACATAGACATAGACATAGACCATAGACATAGACATAGACATAGACCATAGACATAGACAATAGACATAGACCATAGACCATAGACATAGACATAGACATAGACCATAGACATAGACATAGACATAGACATAGACCATAGACATAGACATAGACATAGACATAGACCATAGACCATAGACATAGACCATAGACATAGACATAGACATAGACATAGACATAGACATAGACATAGACATAGACATAGACATAGACCATAGACATAGACATAGACCATAGACATAGACATAGACATAGACCATAGACATAGACATAGACATAGACATAGACATAGACATAGACATAGACCATAGACCATAGACATAGACCATAGACATAGACCATAGACATAGACCATAGACATAGACATAGACATAGACCATAGACCATAGACATAGACATAGACATAGACCATAGACATAGACCATAGACCTAGACCTAGACCATAGACATAGACATAGACATAGACCATAGACATAGACATAGACATAGACATAGACATAGACCATAGACCCTAGACCCTAGACCCTAGACCATAGACATAGACCATAGACATAGACCTAGACCTAGACCTAGACCTAGACCTAGACCTAGACCATAGACATAGACCATAGACATAGACATAGACATAGACATAGACATAGACATAGACCATAGACCATAGACATAGACATAGACATAGACATAGACCATAGACATAGACATAGACATAGACCATAGACCATAGACATAGACATAGACATAGACATAGACCTAGACCTAGACCTAGACCTAGACCATAGACCTAGACCATAGACCTAGACCATAGACCTAGACCTAGACCTAGACCATAGACATAGACATAGACCATAGACATAGGACATAGACATAGACATAGACATAGACATAGACCATAGACCATAGACCATAGACCTAGACCTAGACCTAGACCTAGACCTAGACCTAGACCTAGACCTAGACCTAGACCATAGACATAGACCATAGACCATAGACATAGACCATAGACATAGACATAGACATAGACATAGACATAGACCATAGACATAGAACATAGACCATAGACCATAGACATAGACATAGACCATAGACATAGACCATAGACCATAGACATAGACATAGACCATAGACATAGACATAGACATAGACATAGACATAGACCATAGACATAGACATAGACCATAGACATAGACATAGACATAGACATAGACCATAGACATAGACATAGACATAGACATAGACATAGACATAGACATAGACCATAGACATAGACATAGACATAGACAATAGACATAGACCATAGACATAGACATAGACCATAGACATAGACATAGACATAGACATAGACATAGACCATAGACATAGACATAGACATAGACATAGACATAGACATAGACCATAGACCATAGACCATAGACATAGACATAGACATAGACATAGACCATAGACCATAGACCTAGACCTAGACCTAGACCTAGACCTAGACCTAGACCTAGACCTAGACATAGACATAGACCATAGACATAGACATATACCATAGACATAGACATAGACCATAGACATAGACATAGACATAGACATAGACCATAGACATAGACATAGACATAGACATAGACATAGACATAGACATAGACCATAGACATAGACCATAGACATAGACATAGACATAGACCATAGACATAGACATAGACATAGACATAGACCATAGACCATAGACCATAGACATAGACATAGACCATAGACATAGACATAGACATAGACATAGACATAGACCCTAGACATAGACATAGACATAGACATAGACATAGACATAGACATAGACCATAGACATAGACATAGACATAGACATAGACCATAGACATAGACATAGACCATAGACATAGACATAGACATAGACCATAGGCATAGGCATAGACATAGACCATAGGCATAGGCATAGGCATAGGCATAGGCATAGACATAGACATAGACATAGACATAGACATAGACATAGACATAGACATAGACCATAGACATAGACATAGACATAGACATAGACCATAGACATAGACATAGACATAGACATAGACCATAGACATAGACATAGACCATAGACCTAGACCTAGACATAGACATAGACATAGACCATAGACCATAGACATAGACATAGACATAGACATAGACATAGACCATAGACATAGACATAGACATAGACATAGGACATAGACCATAGACATAGACATAGACATAGACATAGACCATAGACCTAGACATAGACCTAGACATAGACCATAGACCATAGACATAGACATAGACATAGACATAGACATAGACCATAGACATAGACATAGACATAGACATAGACATAGACATAGACATAGACCATAGACATAGACCTAGACCTAGACATAGACATAGACCATAGACATAGACATAGACATAGACCATAGACATAGACATAGACATAGACCATAGACCTAGACCTAGACCTAGACCTAGACCTAGACCTAGACCTAGACCTAGACCTAGACATAGACATAGACCATAGACCTAGACCTAGACATAGACCATAGACATAGACATAGACATAGACCATAGACCATAGACATAGACATAGACCATAGACATAGACCATAGACATAGACCATAGACATAGACCATAGACATAGACATAGACATAGACATAGACATAGACATAGACATAGACCATAGACATAGACATAGACATAGACCATAGACATAGACATAGACATAGACACATAGACATAGACCATAGACATAGACCATAGACCATAGACATAGACATAGACATAGACATAGACCATAGACATAGACATAGACCATAGACATAGACATAGACATAGACATAGACCATAGACATAGACCATAGACCATAGACCTAGACCTAGACCTAGACCTAGACCTAGACCTAGACCATAGACATAGACATAGCCATAGACCATAGACCTAGACCTAGACCTAGACCTAGACATAGACCATAGACATAGACATAGCCATAGACATAGACATAGACATAGACATAGACCATAGACATAGACATAGACCATAGACCATAGACATAGACATAGACCATAGACATAGACATAGACCATAGACATAGACATAGACATAGACATAGACATAGACATAGACATAGACCATAGACATAGACATAGACATAGACATAGACATAGACATAGACCTAGACCTAGACCTAGACCATAGACATAGACATAGACATAGACCATAGACATAGACATAGACATAGACATAGACATAGACATAGACCATAGACATAGACATAGACATAGACAATAGACATAGACATAGACATAGACCATAGACATAGACATAGACATAGACCATAGACATAGACATAGACATAGACATAGACATAGACATAGACATAGACCATAGACATAGACCCTAGACCCTAGACAACATAGACATAGACCATAGACATAGACATAGACATAGACCATAGACATAGACATAGACCATAGACATAGACCATAGACATAGACATAGACATAGACCATAGACATAGACCATAGACATAGACATAGACCATAGACCATAGACATAGACATAGACATAGACATAGACCATAGACATAGACCATAGACATAGACCATAGACATAGACATAGACATAGACCATAGACATAGACATAGACATAGACATAGACATAGACATAGACATAGACATAGACCATAGACCTAGACCTAGACATAGACATAGACCATAGAACATAGACATAGACCATAGACATAGACATAGACATAGACATAGACATAGAACATAGACATAGACATAGACATAGACATAGACATAGACATAGACATAGACCATAGACATAGACATAGACATAGAACATAGACATAGAACATAGACATAGACCATAGACCATAGACATAGAACATAGACATAGACATAGACCATAGACATAGACCATAGACATAGAACATAGACATAGACATAGACATAGACATAGACATAGACATAGACCATAGACATAGAACATAGACATAGACATAGACATAGACATAGACATAGACATGACATATGACATCACACCATGCAGAGTTGGGTTCCCAAGTTCCAGCTGCACATTTGGGCGGGAGCGAGAAAGAGCAGGAGGAAATGAGCCAGGGAGGGAGGGATAATGACATGACACAAAGAGGATTATCCAATGAAAGGAAAACACAGATACCATACCACAACTGAATGAACTGATATGCTCCACCGACTTGACTTTCACAGGAAACATCGCACCTGTCAATGTCAAGGGAATAGAACATACACACACACACACACACACACACACACACACACACACACACACACACGCACACACACACACACACACACACACACACACACACACACACACACACACACACACACACACACACACTGTATATGTCTATATGTACTGTATGATGCTGCCTTTTTAGGACCTTGGATTAATTGTAACTATTTGAATAGTATACACAGTTTTCAATAGGCGGTACATGAGTTCTGAATATTAAGATGTTTCTTATGTAGGGGTTGCTTATTTCATGTTGGACCCAATGACACGGCTGGCTTGATAAATTCCATCTCCCTAGATAGGATTACTGTGGAATTTAATTAATAGCTCCATTCCTTTCTTCTCTGCCCTGTACCCCTTTTCTGGGCTTGACTATGTTACTAATCAGTAACTCCGTCTGTGGTTGGAATGTCAATACTGTTGCCATAGCCCAGGGGTTCTCTGTGGGTCGCCAAATTATTTTGGGGTGGTCTCCAAATTATTTTCAAAAAAATAAGACTGAATGGCTGTAAAATGGAAATTAAGAGTTTACATAGTATGTGGTGCATGGATACACTTTCCTTAAAGATTATATATCTGGTTTCAGTAAATTCAGTATTCGCGAGACATGGCCAAAGCATTTCCGGGGGTCCCCAGCCAAAAACGTTGAGAACGCCTGCCATAGCCCATGCTCATTTCGCTCTCCACTATTTTGCATCCTATGTAAAGATGTACCGTGCTGGAGTAACAAAGTCCATTTAGCACAGCCTTGTCGGATTAGACATGCGCAAGCAACTGGCAACGATCAATTATCTCTGCTCTACTTATGTAACTATAGTAGGGGTGTAACGATATAGTAGTAACTGTATCAAAATATCAAATTTAACACTTTGGTTGCTACACAATCCAGCCATGCCAATTTTGTGCGGACTGTCAATGTTGCCTCAGGGCCCATGGAACACTGTAACCGCCACTGCATTGATCCCATCTACAGTTTGTCAGTAATTGACTATTAGAAAGCAGCTTGTGCCCACCAGAGAGAACTTTAGAGAAGACATGGACCTGAACAACTAAATATTCACAAAATAAGGCCTATAGCAACATATACATACTATTATACCGAAGGAAAGAACAGACTCTGCTTTCATAAGAAAACATAATTACATTCATCCCATCTACCGTTCGCCAGTTAATTGACTGTTGAAGTACAATTAAGTAAGTTCAGTACATCTTGATATAAACGACTGAGGCAGAAAATCATGTATACCTTTTTATTACAGTTTGGTCTTCTGTGGTGCCCACATTATCAGTGGCTTTTACTGCAGTAATCATACTGTTATACAGTGATATATCAGAGTTTTTACTGTAGTAAGCATACAGTGAGCCACACACCAAAACATAATCTCCTGGAGCTTGGCCAACAGGTAGCCCCAACACTGGCCTCACTTTGTGCAGTTTGTCTGCCTTGTTACCTGTCCCATTGTCCGAGAAGTGAAGGAACTGGAGCAGGAGCTGAAAAACGATCACCCGCCATGGTCTTGTTGAAAAACGGGTTAGCCAGAACCTGACTAGTGTCCCAATAAGGCTCCAACTTTTGACAATGACCTCAGGGAAAACAGGGCGAGGACATCCAACTCCACACTCTTGTGTGCCAGCTCTGAGGGACAACAATTTACACATTTAGCAGATGCTCTTAGTCCAGAGAAACTTACAGTAAGATAAAAATGTGGTCCTTTTAGATTAGCTATTCTTCCAAATGTAGTTAACCAGGCCTGCAGTAGGCTATGCACTGGACAAATGTGCATGCCATTATTTCAATTAACTAGAAATAATGAGGAAATGTTAGAGGGAGAAACAGTATCCAACTCAATCGACTTTAACGACCGTCTGACAGGATTTCATGTAATGCACGGTAAGACTACGGTGGTTAGTATCATTGCCATCACCTGGGTGGGTCAGTCCTGTAACTTTCCCGACATAAGCTGTGTATGTGTTCAACAACACAGCCATGCAAAATAGCACTATAACACAACGCATCATCATTAATAACTGTTTCTAAACTATTTGGATTGGCATTGGACAATCGCTTTTGGGGTGGGGTTTAGCGAAGGGCTAATTGTTAATTTGTTAATTTGAAACGTGTTAATTCCTAGGACCCATAAGGGTCCATTTGGTTCCATGTGTATACACTCTCAGAGTTACAGACCTGTAAGAAACAATTTGGAACCATACAGGAATTCGTTAACGGAACCATTAAAGCGACAGTGTCTTTTTTGCATTGACTATTAAAAAATTGCAAATGTACAAGCTCACAGCGCATCACATCTGCTATTTGTGAACGCTTTTGACAAATCTTTTGAAAAGTACTGATTTAGAAAGCATTTGTAGAATGGGGAGGCAACATGCTGGAGACAGTGTGGGACCATTGGCATATTTTCTGTGGGTGCCCAGTGATTAGAACCTTTTGGACAGAATTTCAGAGATCAATAAATACAATATTTGGTGCAAATTTGCCCTTAGAGTTTACTACATTATTTTTGGGACGTGCAAATTTCCAGAGGGAAATATCTGATGAATACCTATTCGGTATATTCATACATATCTGCATGTAGAAAAGTATTTACACGACCCTGGTTGCTTCCTGAGGCCCCCCACCATGAAAGAATGGATAGATATAGTAAATGATATTTATAATATGGAACAGATCACTTTCTCTCTCAGACTGCAGAAGGAGAAATTTATAAAGTTTTGGTCTAATTGGGTGGAATATATTATTCCTTTGCGACCAGATTTTGTAGCAGCAAGGACTGATTGATTCTGTCTTATTCATGTCTCTCTTTTTTTGGTTCTGTTGTTTTTATTTTAATTACTGCTCACAGTTTCAAATACTCCCTTATGTCTCCCTATGAGTATTATATTGTATTGTACTTTCATTTCTGTACACGTATGCTTTTTTATTTTTATTCTTTTTTGTTCCTGTATAAAATAATACAAAATAGAAGAGATTTCACACGTGACTTCATCCAAAGTCCCTTTTGGGCCTCGGTGGTCCATGCACTGCGCTCATGCTCGGACCTGCGGTGCACTTCTGTGATGGAGTTATGAAAATGTTCAACTGTACCACTCGCTCTGGTTTACATCAGATTATGGTAATGAAAAGCCTTGAATTCTCCTTTAAATGAGAGAATGAATCATCAATGGAATATGGCTAACTAATCAAATAAACCTTCCATTGTCATCCAGATGTAGAACAAAGGTTTTCCTGAATACAATGCATGTTGGTTAGTGACTCCACTATAGGCTAAAATGAGGTGTTTTGGGCACAAGTCGTCACGTCTTCAGCTGTTGACACAGGGTCACAGGTCACAGCTAGGTGGTCACGTCTTCAGCTGTTGTCACGGGGTCACAGGTCACAGCTAGGTGGTCATGTCTTCAGCTGTTGTCACTGGGTTAGGCTTCTTCTGCAATGGGAAGTCATATAAAACATTAGTTATACAACAGGTAGTTTCGAGGGAGCAGTCTGATTGGTTGAAAAAGCCATCTCATCTAACCCGTGCTTCACATGAGCATGGTGGCTCGCAGAGCAGAGCCGGCTGAGTGGCTATAGGCTAGCAGTTTAGGCTGAGTGGCTAGGCTATTCAGATTCGGAATTGAACCAGGAGCAAAAATAACGTGACCGGGGACAATCCCTACAGTCCCGACCCACTGCTTGGGTCCCTCCACATTCTGTACCTTTCTTTTCCCCGGTCTGGAAGTCCTCTGGCAGCAGCTGGTCCTGCCGGTTCCCCAGGCTGAAGGCCAGGAAGGAGAGGATGAGAGAGTCCATGATGCTGATGATGGCCAGGATGTAGGCCCAGCGCACCGTGCAGTTGCCCAGCGTGTACTTGTCAGTGCGGTTGCCACACATGCGCTTCACCGGCTCCGAGTCCCAGCCGTCGGGGTAGATCAGGCAGCCGATCACCATGCAGACGGCTGGTGCATGGGAGTGTGTGGGAGAGAGACGGGACAGGGTGGAGCGTTAGGCTGACAGTGGTGGAAAAAAGTACTCGCATTCCTAAAGGACCACTTCACCACTTTTCAACCTATCTTCATATAATAGGTCCTCACTAATAATCATGATAAAATGGCACGATTCTTTTCTACTCAGTCTGTGTCTCATAGGAGGGCTGTGGGCAGTTTAGAAACAGTGACATCATCATTAGACAGATTATTTTTTTTACATTTTTTACAAAAAAAGATTTTCATTATCGTGAGAACGATGGCTTCCATTTTCACATTGCAACTTTTCAGGACTGGGGGGGGAGGGGGTCCCAACAGATGACACTCCACTGTATAGTTTATTCCTCATTCATTATTGACTTTGCACGGATGCCATGGTATTCCTCTGCCTACCTGCCATGTGAACTATCAGGTTACACGGCTGAAACACAAACTCTCACTCTCTCTTAACAAGGCATCTGGCACCTGGTCTCACTTTCACCGTTTCAGCATCATGCTTAATGCATCCACTAAAGTATGGCGAAGGTAGACGACTTACAAGCTCATGGGGGGGGGGGGGGAGGGGGGGTTGGGGGTTCAACCAAATCATCAGCGACATCCCTGCATGTCGACAGGATCCCGTATCCAGGTATCTTGGGTATAACAGGCCTGCCCTGCCTGCTCATCTCAGCCTCCATGTTGGCTTCATGCTACCTTCCCCTGCATTCTCCAATCCACTATATTATGAATATAAATACCTTCAACTTGCTGCTGTGTTTGGCTTTGCTTTTGGATTCAATTTTCTGCAAACCGTGAGTCTGTGACTAAAGAAAAGTAACTAAAATAAAGAAATAAATAATAACTCGGATCATTGCCACCCTCACCAGAGGCCAGCTGCTGCCAGGCACAGATCTATAGACTCACCAGAGGCCATAGATCTATAGACTCACCAGAGGCCACAGATCTATAGACTCACCAGAGGCCAGCTGCTGCCAGGCACAGATCTTGTAGACGCTGCCGGCGTTGGAGAAGAAGAAGAGGCTGATGGAGCCGATGCTGCTCAGGACCAGCAGCATGGAGACGCCCACGAACATCATGGCTGTCTTGAAGGCGCCGGACGGGATGGAGCTGAAAGGCAAAGTGGTTATTATAGTTAAAAACCCCTTTCCCTCCCGTTCACCATGTTACACGAGTATAGAGCTATGTTTTCATTGTTTAATTTGCCTTTTTAAGTTCTACGTTTTAAGACTGGGTTTCCATCGGACAGAGTAGGATAGGTGAACGTTTGAGAACCACTGCTCTAACAAACAGTACACTAGGGCGGCCCTATAATGGAGGAAAATAAATCCAAAAGGACAAAATGACAAACCTTGAGTCGAACATGCTCCCTTTGCAGGTGAGCTCCGAGGTGAGCGCGTTGCCGATGCAGTAGTGGAAGAGGCCGAAGTAGCCGGCCTGCAGCGTGTTGACGCTGTCTCCGATCCAGTAGGGCTGGATGAACACCACCATGGTGATGACGGAGAAGATGATGGTGAACACGATCCACACCACGCCCACGGCACGCGCATTTCGCACGTAGTTGGTGTGGTAGATCTTGGAGGCCTGCTCAGCCGTAAGCATCGCGGCGGTCGGGCGGTCTTGGTGCAGGGCGACCGTCCGCGGAGACTAAGATAAAAAGGTGGAGAAAACACCATTTAGACCTGAGACCCGATTCTACAAATGTCTTCTAAATCCTGACAGTTTTCTGAAAAACTCTATGTTTCTATGTCAGTCGTTCTCAAACATTTTCATGCCATGGACCCCCGAAAATATATGTAATTGGCCGCCGACACCCCATCTGAAAATATGTTGTTCCAGGGACCTCCCATAGAAGCAAAGATTTGAGTTAAAAACGTTCTGAAAGAATTTATATTCAAAGATTTGCGCCACATTTTCCAAGATTTTTCAAGCAAGATCAATACAAGGTATTGAAGGTAATACATCAAATGCATAGAAATTGTCATCTATAGGATCATAAGTAAACCAAGAACCTATCATCAGTTATAGAATATCAACGGACATTTTGTTTCTCTGCATTGGTCTAAGGTAGTTTTCCATATTTCTACACTAAATATAAGTAGACATAAGTTGCTTTACATTCTCAAAACCCTCCAAGGATGGAGCAGGGCAAAGTAGGTCCTTCTTGTAGTGTCCTCCTTGTCTTTGTAGTAGCGAATATCTGGACAGCTCCCGGTGCTGAAATGAAACCCTGGACAGCTCCCGGTACAGAAATGAAACTCTGGACAGCTCCCGGTACAGAAATGAAACCCTGGATAGCTCCCAGTGCTGAAATGAAACTCTGGACAGCTCCCGGTGCTGAAATGAAACTCTGGACAGCTCCCAGTACAGAAATTAAACCCTGGACAGCTCCCGGTACAGAAATGAAACCCTGGACAGCTCCCGGTGCTGAAATGAAACCCTGGACAGCTCCCGGTGCTGAAATGAAACCCTGGACAGCTCCCGGTGCTGAAATGTGACAGTGACGAAACCCCTCTTCTCAATGAGGAAAGTAAAGGACCCGTCATACTTTATCATCTCTCTCTCTCACACACACACATGCACGCATGCAAGCATGCACGCACGCACGCGCACACACACACACACACACACACACACACACACACACACACACACACACACACACACACACACACACACACTCACACACACACACACACACACACACACACACACACACACCTGTTGACGAGTGTAGTCACGTATGGTAGTAGTCCCGAATATGAAGGCTAGCCTGCATTCAGATAATAATAAATGATTCATGGAGAGTAGAGTGACACGAGCCTTGCCAGATGGCGATCCAGTCGAGTTCCACTTTCACTTATTGGCGTGGCAGTAAGTTACACATCTAACATTCATCTAAGCACTGGAGACGTTACGTTTTTATTTGCAGGTTTATTGACTAGAAAAGGGTGAAACTGAGAACAGACAAAAATGCACATATAGTCAAACACTATGCGTACTAGAAATACCTTGGAAATCATTGTGAATTAAATAAATGACTCCCTTATTTAAGTCTTATTGGCCTGCAGTACATATGCTGCATGTTTGTCTATTACAGTGGTTCTTAAACTGCATGCAGGGGTCCACGAGGTGTTATACGGCCCGGGACTGTCACGCTTACTTATGCCTATCGCTCCTTTTCATGGAGCATAGGCGGTTGACTACACGCAGTCCTCTATCCTGGGCCTTCTTTTCCAGCTGTTTCCATGTTAGTCCACACTGCTTGATGTCAGTCTCAAGGTCCCTGCACCAGGTGTTCTTCGGCCTCCCTCTCTTTCTTGTGCCTTGCGGGTTCCATCTAAGGGCTTGTCTTGTGATGCTGGTATTTGATGTTATTACGTCTATAGCTGGAGCAGAACAGGTTCTCTGTGTAGCGTTGTCTGTAAACACTGTGTGGGTCTTGTAAACACTGTATACACCCACATAGTAATGCAGCATATTAACCCCTCGAATACATTTGTCCCTTGAGCATAGCGCTTGAACCCGCTCGAGTATATCTGACTGAACTAACTCCGCAAGCTATACGCATCATGTATATTTCATATTGTTTAGCTTGAGTTGGATATACTTACTGCAAAAAAAGTTAACTTAGAATCTTAGATGTTTGGTGTTTTTGTCTGGGGAGGAAAAGGGAATCAATCAATAGCCAACTTTCATTTCATGTCGATCTCCCTAAAGCCCTAACAGAGAGGACAGGGACCTTGGGCGCCACATCTACCAAAGAGAGACAGGAAAAAAGGGTAATTGTTTACCCATCCGTCATTTCCTTTCAAGGAAAGTCACTTCTTGGAAACGTCACACCAGCTGATTTATTAACCACACCAAAGGTGTTTTGAGAAAGAAATGATCAATAAATAAAATAGATATAAAGGGATAGATCCCTGAAGGAAATTGGCCAATAGGTCTGTGATTTGTCCCTCCTACTAACTACAGCCATTCATGTCACTCTGTCCCACTATTGTCTTACGACTCACGGTATAGCGGCTTTATCCTGTCTGTCTGTCTGTCTGTCCGTCCGTCCGTCCATCTGTCTGTCTTTCTGCATCATCTCATTTTATGTATGGGTGGGGGAGGGAGCTCATATTACAGTATGTATTACATTTGGTCTAATCCAATTTATAGTAAATTATAAGTTCCTGGGGTTGTGGATGTTCTGGGGACCCCCCCGGGGAGTCGGGGACCCCCATGCGGTAACTGTGTCATTTCTCGGACGCGGGAAGGCTCGCCGGAACAGGGCCGGCCACCTGGGCACAGTCCTGGGGGTCTGGATGTTCCGGCGACCCCCACACGGTAATGTGCACCTCCACTGAGCACCTTGATTTTATTTTTTTTCTTATATTGGATTCTGTTCATTTCTCTATTTCCCTCTCTGTTTTATCTCCTCCTCTCTCCTCCATATTTTCCAGTGTTTGTCTATCCCCATGGATTTATTCACCAACTGCTACAAACGTTTACCTCTCTCTCTCTCTCTCTCTCTCTCTCTCTGACATATGGTAGTGTGATATCCATAGCAGCCTAAAGGCTCTAATTTATTTAGCTAATGATCTACACCACTGCCCTGAATACAGAATGAATGTCTGGTCTCTCTCTCTCTTTCTCCCTGTCTCACACTTTGTCTCTCTCTCTACCCCATCTACAGTAGGCGTAGCACTTGTCTCTTCACATCACCTGTTGTTTTTCCACATATTTAAATGAACGCATGCAACGCACGCATGCAACACACGCACGCACGCACACACCGCTTAATCCAATTAAACAGGAACATGTTTTCTCAAACTGGCTGGAAATATCAAGACTATAGGATTAATGTACACACACAGTCTGCAAAAAAACAGTGGAGCTAAATGTGTTTATTATCCAATAATGATTGAGTGTACAACTAGGCTAAATAACTTTAAAAGCTTCGCATTATGTGCAAAATTACCATAGCAAGCATGCAGTGTACACACTGTACAGAGTCTACTTTATACAGTGTATACACAAAAAGTTTTACCAGGTCTGGGCGATATGGTAAAACAAATCATGCATAGTTGAGTGAAGAACCTTTTTTTTTTTTTTTTTAACGATTTAAGTCCATAATTTATTCTGACTCCTCCCCCAAAATCCCCATCTCTCCTGACCCCTTATCCATAATTTATAAATGAGGGGTAATTGGTATGTATGGAGTTAAATGGTTCTTATGTCTCAACTCTTCAGGCCCTTGTGTGTTAATCTGTGAAATGATGAGCTTCCACTTCGTCCTTCTTATCGTCTATTGCCCGTTTCAGCTTTTTACACTGCTCTCTACAGTATTCCGCCATATTTTCAGAATCAAGGACGGTATAGAGTTGTCTCCTTGCTTAATGGCTTACGTGAGAAACTACTGCTCTCAAAAAGTAACTTAAAGGTATTGTAGACAAGTTTCCAGTGTTTGTACACAGAATTGATCGAGTGTTTCCAAACAAATTAAAATCTAGCTCCACCCCCCTCCACCCGTCATTCTATTGGCTGAGCCAGGTCACTTCGGGCTATGGGGTTGTTGTTGCTGCTGGGAGGGACGCTATGGATATTGCGCTCGTATGGCTAAATATGACATTAAAAAAATATGAATTTCTATCGATATCATAGTTACAACAATGACATTGAGTTGACATGTTTTTTTAAGGGTAACTGTAGCGTAATCACAATATCACAAGACTGACACGACGAGTCCCGCAAATGAGGAAGTAGGAAGTAGTGGAGCAGACTCACTGGCTCTCAATTCAATTATCTTTCATTTGTAATCGTGCATATAAAACATATTGCCCCTCAAATGCCCCAGCCACTACAGCATCGTTCATGTGAACTACTTTGTCCACGGTTATTCATTGCAATGAAGAAAAATCGCTATGATCAGCAACGGCTTGTCACCGTTGGCGAGCACGGGTTGAATGCAAGCTTCAAGCCGGCCGGACCACCCAACCATGCGCTATACATAGCGATTCTCATAATTTCAACAGGCTTACATATTACATCATAAACATACTATTTCACATGAACAATGGTGAAACTAAGATATGGGGATAATATTATACTTGCAATGAAATCGCATTGCGTTTTCATTATAATACTGCTGGGTCGAACACACAGTCACACCCTCGCGCTGTGATTGGCTAAGACTCCGCGTCACCCCCCACACAGACCCTCCTCCCAACACACTTTATTCCGTCCCGACACATAAACAACAGTGGATATAAACAGATACAAACACATAGAGGGAGACAAAGGGAGAGTGTATGTCTACAGGGCAGCAGCTCAGCATCAAAATATAGGGGAAGATAGAGGGAATAAGGCCACAAATATAGATAGATAAATATTTTGATTTTTGGCTGAAAACCTGCCTATATCACCTTTAAAGTTCCCCTCTTAAGGTTATTATTAGGTTATCGCTTATAGGAAGCTGGTGAGATACGGCAATGGTAAGATAGGGAGGACCAGAGGTCAGTCTTGAGAATCCTCTGTTCCGGCAATGTACTATGAGAATAAAGGCATTCTGCTGCAATAGGCTGACTCATGTCTAGAGACGTGAGGTCATGCTGTGACGTTACGCTAGCATTGGGCCGAAATTAGGCGATCTTACGGTGGATCATAACCTTGGCAACAGTCTGTAGGATAGTGGGACTACCTTTGCATTTATGATAGGATAGAGTAAAGGGTCCAGGACTAGGAGCCGATCGTCGTGTTACTTTGTAACCCTGCACTGCTGGTAAGGTCGCCTCACCTTCCATCTCTTCATCAGACAGGAAAATTAAAACTCATTATACTCCTGTGATATTAGGCTATTATACTTTAAATTGGTCACCTTGTAACCCCCCCTCCCCCACCTCATCTCTCTCTGTCTCACATTTATGTCATTAAAGGGATGCAAAAAACAAAACAATACCCAAAGCAGCGTGTGAAATGAACTGTGTGATTGAACTAACCCCCCTCTGCCTCATTCCCATCGTTATGTCTCTCTCTCTTTCTCTCTCTCTCTCTCTCTCTCTCTCTCTCTCTCTCTCTCTCTCTCTCTCTCTCTCTCTCTCTCTCTCCAAATTATCTGAGAGCGGTAATTAAAAAGTGCAATTTGGTTCCTGCAATGTGATAATAAGTAAAGTGCTCATTAATGCATGGGCATATACTGATCAGTTAACAACCATCATGGGGGCTTCTGATTGGCTGATGCCACTTCAACTCTGCAATGCAAGATGGGTTGGAGCGGTTTGCAGCTCCCGTTGCCAGCCAGCTGCCAGCCATCAGTGTAGCTGCCAGCCATCAGTGCCACATTGATGCACACATACCAGTAGACACGCTGCAGTGGCAGCCATTTTGTGGTATAAGTAAGTAAGTAGCCTTGCCGAGCCATGAGGCCCATAGGAGCCTATCTCCTGTTTCTGTAGCGTGAGGCAGCTTGATGTCCAATACACCCCCTGGACATGACGCTAGTATGTCACAGGGACTTACCCCCAATCCAACCCTTGATGCTGTGTGTCAAGCAGGGAGGCACTTTTAGAGAGTTTAGAGGTCCCATTTTTACAGTCTTTGGTATGACCCACCCGGGGATAGAACCTCGACCTCCCAGTCTCAGGGCGGACACTCTAACCACAGGACCACTGAGCTGGTGATTTTGTGGTGCCACATAGAAAACCCCCTGTGGTCTCCCTCTCTGCAGAAGATGAATTGCACTTGTAGAACAGCAAACACACGCACACGCACACACGCACGCACACACACACACACACACACACACACACACACACACACACACACACACACACACACACACACACACACACACACACACACACACACACACACGAGAGTTGAAATCAGATAGGACAGATAACTTCATGGAGACTCACAAGTGCACAGCATACATACTCAAATCAAGTTGGTGGCTTTATAGTGTTTGAAAATGAATGACGTTTGAAGTGAATAGGTCTTGTGGGAATACTGAAATAGCCTTTGTTGAAAAGTGCACGCACACACGCGCGCACACACACACACACACACACACACACACACACACACACACACACACACACACACACACACACACACAGACAGTCATAATGTGAGACCGTTGCCTATGGCAACCTGCGATAGGCAGCCCAGCATGTGGTCTGGTCCTTCCTCCCCACCCGCGACTGACTGATTGGAATGGACTAATGAATGTGTTTAAAGGAGCTCAGAGATGACATTCTCCTCTGATTAATGCCAATTAAACACTGATTACACAAATTTAAATGCCCCGGGCCACCGTAATCCCCAAATACGGGACAACGCCGGCTGTTGATGCAATGGCCGAGTGATATCCACCCACACACACACACGCACACACACACACACACACACACACACACACACACACACACACACACACACACACACACACACACGCATGCATGCACGTATACGAAGCCCTGTCAATGCTTTTAGTCCCAATAAACCCATAAATCGGACTACCCAATATTCTGTCCCATACTAACCCTGTCCCCAAACACTAACCCTAACAGCACACGGAAGCCACGTGTGAGTGTAAACGTGTGAGGGATGTCGGACTAACGCGTGACTAACTTGGTCAATCTGGCCACCAAAACAGAGTGGGCACCCGTGAAGTCTGCTCATGAAAACAGAGTGGGCACCTGTGAAGTCTGCTTACCAAAACAGAGTGGGCACCCGTGAAGTCTGCTCATGAAAACAGAGTGGGCACCCGTGAAGTCTGCTCATGAAAACAGAGTGGGCAGCAGGACCGGGTATGTGAGTTGGTAAGAATGTCTGCTACAACTTTCAGACAGCTGAAAACATTTTCATTTATTATATTTTTGCAACATCTTAGTTGCCCAATCTTCTGGATACCCCCTAGAATGGCATCCATTGTATAGTACTATTCCATTGAACCGTGCTATTTATTTTCAGCAGCAGCAGCATCTCACCCAATAATTACTGTGACTGGCACTTATTTCTTCTATAATCAAATCCCTTGGACAGTTCTGGCAGAATGCGTATTTGTTGCTACAGTATGCACTGCATTGTGTGTCACCCAATAAGTTAACTAATTGCTGCGTCTGCCGGTCAGTTTCTTGTCACATTTCAAATTCCCTTTGAAAGTTCTTGCAGAAAACGTATAGTTACTTAATTGTGTCCTTTTCAAAGAGATTCACATGGACCACATTATCTGTGGTCCAAGTGATGGAATGTCATTCACATGATGTGGGCTAAACTATCTTAAATTAGCGCACAAAGTAATCACTATACTGCCAGGTGCATTAGTGGTGTGATTAAATAATTAACAGTAACTAATCTCACCTGGCAATCACAATCAGTGGAAAGCACAGTATTTGAAGGATATAGTAAGAGTGGGCACATCTGTCAACACAAATCAACACATCTGTCATCTGTGACCGTTAACATTGCTATTAATAAATGGAAGTTTTTTCTTGATTCTATTTTTTTCTCTTCTTTAAAATGTATTAGCATTTTGAGAAACAAAGAAACAATAAAACATATATATATATTGTCACACACCAATGCACCATCAGCTCCATGGGCACATGGGCACATGCACACACACACACACACACACACACACACACACACACACACACACACACACACACACACGGCAAAACTTTACAGAAGAGAAAAACAAATGACATCAACATCACAAACTCTTTGAGGCAATTAATGTCTACTGGAACGAGGCTACAGCATCACATGCAAACAGAGTACCTTAAATTAATTAAAGCACATGCAGGCTGTGAATACACAAGTGCATGTAGACTGTTTTGCCTCATCCAAAGTATGGTAACCTGCATGGTTTCTATGCCATGGGTCATGGTATGGCTACACTGTAGCAAGTTTCATTCATGGCGTGGGTCATTAAATGGCACATTAATATTAAAACCTACACAGTGACCTTATCCTTTATTGCCTCTATAAATCCACAGGGACATGTCTCTCCTTAACCGTATGGCCAAATTGTCTCTCTTCACTGCCTCCATGTTCCCTACAAACCCTCCTCTGACCCCTTCAACTCAGACCATAAAGTATATTTTCTACCTGTCTTGTTCTGTCTAAAGTAGAATACTAGAGCACCTCATTTGGCCTCCTGGAGTTTCCAGGGAGGCTGGTAATATCATCATATGACTTATAACCTACTGTATACATGTAATGTTCTTCCATGAGAGCTGCAGATCGCAATGAAAAACCTTCAAATTCACCTTTCCGTTTCCTTCCAAAAATATTTATGAAACACCTGTTTTACTGTAGTGGGAGACCCATGCATTAAGCCTTATAGTATGGTAGTGCCTCCTTCAGTGTATTGATTGTTGCCAGGGTCTTCATGCACCGACAGCACAGCATCTACAGTGTATACTTTGCAGCGCAACACACACACACACACACACACACACACACACACGGTAAATGGCACCTCCAAAACTGTACAGAAGAGAAAAAACAAATGACTGTTAAAGTTATACATCAACATCACAAACTCTTTGAGGCAATTCATGTCTACGGGGACGAGGCAACAGCATCACATGCAACCCTCCAACATTGGTGGAAATATGGGGGAAATAATAGGATGACATAAAAAGCCAGAAGCTTGTTTCCATAAAAGGTGCTCTACAGTATGTTACATTCTGAATAGTGGTGGAAATATAAGGAACAGTTTTCAGTGTGACACAGGCACTGTGTGCTTCTCTGCCAATCACAACAATTGGGGCTCACTGACAGTATCAGCAGTGCAACACGCGCAGCTCCGGTTTCAGTCAACTGTGCCGTCCCCTTTGGGATTTAAACCTATGATTTAAACATCTGGAACAAGGGAATGCAGAATCATCTGCAACTCAAGTGTTATGGCAGTAGCATACCATTTACAAAGGGTTAATTTAGCTGTGTCTAAGCTTCATCTTGTTTGTTCTTCAGTTTAGACTATATGCATTGACCACTGAGCTATGGGATTGACAGTTGTTTCATTGGTTGAAACTGTATAGTACCTGCCAATGTAATCACACATTCCATTCATGACCACAGATATGCTCAAGAGTCTATATACACACGCTCGTATAGCGAGGCACAAATTGACACGGCATGAAGTGACGTGCCGTAAGATTCTATGGCTGCTATTTTGTTAATATCCAATGCTATAATCTAAAATGACACAGATACTTTCCCTAGTTTTAATGATCATCATTGTCAGCAGACTGTGGAGATGTCAAAGATCTGATACTGTCAGTCAGACTGTCAGTCCCATCCATCCCCATCTGCCTATAGAGCGTCGCAGTCCCGCCCCCTACCAGGGCCCAGGAAATGATTCTCCGTTCATTTTCCTCATAGACATTTCAAAAAGTATTTATTTTAAGATCATGTGTGTGTGTGTGTCATGACATCATCAAATCATGACAATGACAATCATGACAACAAACACAATATTTTGGACCAAACAAATAATCACAAAGAAGAAAAAAACGGCAGGTTACAACATTTTATTTTCTTTGAAATTACTTGTTTGGTCCAAAATATTGTGTTTGTTGTCATGATTTGTCACGACTCGAGTTGGCCTTGTCCGCGGCGTAACCGTCTTTAAATAAATACTTTTTAAAATGCATTGGGAATAATTTCCTGGGCCTGGCGTCGTCAAGAAAGGGACTGCGACACTATAGTTTGCCTGCCTAGCTCTCTATTGGGATGATGTTTCCTCACTCCCAACCCTCAGGTACACCCATGTGCCACACATTGGAGACTGGCATCTCTGCTTCTGATCTGGACCTCTGGTGGTTGCTATGATACTATCATCCTCCTAACTTGAGAACCGCCTGGTTGTGGTTATGCCAAGGTCTCAGGTTTTTTCTTTGTCAAGCCTTTTTTTTGTGAACTGATACCGACTTTTTCTCCGTTTTTTAGAGAACAATTTTTACCAAGCCCTAGTATCTTGACTGTCATTTTGTCATTAAAACGTTTCTCATTGCTTATTTCCCCTGTGTCTTACATTTTGGCACAGTTTCAGTCTAATGGTCCACTTCAGCTGGAGGGAAGTGTTTTTAAATGGACTATATCACCATGTCCTCATGCCTTGATCCCTGTGGTCACATCCTCCATTCTTATATTCCACCATCATCCACTCCAGTCCTGTAATGCATGTGCTAATGTGAAGTAAAGCAGCATATTAACTAGGGGTGCAACGGTTCAGTTAGACCACGGTTCGGTTCGAACCTCGGTATGGGGGCCACGGTTTCGGTTCGGTTTCGGTACAGTAAAAAAAAATTACTCCCTTGTGAAGTGACCCCCAGGAACGCGCCCTACTGTACCCTCTACTGTACTGTACTGTACTAGTGTCACTGTACTGGCACACACGAAATCATCATATATACAGTTAATAATGTGCGTGTGTGTTAGGTTGTGCACAGGTGGTGAAAAACAACCACGCTGTTTTCATGCTCATACCCAGCCAGCCAGCCAGGCAGTGGCTTGCACCACTCAAAAAAGTTTATTTATAGCATTTTCTTTTCTTCTCTTTTTTTAGCATATATTATTTTATTAGGCATTTCTGCCATTTCATTATTTTAAAGGGGGAAAAAAACCTTATATTGCTATTTTAATGTGCCTCCTCATTATTTTCAAGGGGAAATAAATGCACCTATGCGCTCACACGGGGCATTAAGCACATGCAGGAAAGAGGAGAGGAGAGTGTCTCCTGGGAGGGGAGTCATTCACAGTGAATGCGTCGTGTCTCAGAAAAATAGCCTACAAAAGTTTACAATAAGTCTACATGAGGATTTAAGGATATTATGCTTATATTATTAGAAGAAGGGCTTCTATCTACAGTCATGGATTGGACATGGGAGTATTTTGTTGGTACTTTTCTGACGGAATGAATGTCCTGCTACGGGTTGTTTTTGCTCTCACTCTCCCTCTTAATTAGCACTCAAACAGCGAGTGCAGATGCAGAATCAGATCTGAACAAACTTACAACGACCGTGCTTAGAAGCCTGTTGGCGCGAGGTTACTCCGCTGTGTGTGTCTCTGTGTATGACGATCAATAATTATTCCAAGAACGACGTTTAAAGACGAGTGCTGGATTCTCCTCATCATGCCGTCTCTCTCTCTCTGTGTGTGTGTGTGTGTGTGTGTAGGGGGTGGGCCGACAGAGTGCTACACTTCTGCGACCGAAAGAGTGCTATACTTCTTAGTAGGACGGTGTGTGACCGATAGAGTGCTAGACTTCTAAGTAGGCCAGTGTGTGACCGAGAAATACATTATTCGCAGCTGTAATAAATTAATTAATGCAAACCGAAATAGCGCGGTTCATTAGAGCGCATTGAACCGTGTATGTGGAACCGAACGGTTCGGTTTTCGGTTGAAAACCGTTGCACCCCTAATATTAACACATTTAGCTGCAAGGGAAACTACACAGTACTGTTCCCAATTGAATACTTGTAGTAGAGCGGAAATACATGAAGGAAAATGTTTGCAGTCATATTTTGTCATATTTTGCCCTCCAGCCTTTACGGAATGCACTACAAATTGTACATGAAACAAAGCCAACTAAATCTTTCAGGTTTTGGATTTTTCTTTTCTTTCATAAATCAATTTAATTGAACACCCTTTACTTCTGTGTGTTGGTTAAAACAATATTGAACCAATGAAAAGTCTTCTAAAGCAGCTCCACCCCCTCTCCCCCTCTCATGCAAGTATCTGACAATAATACAGTCACAATACCAACTGTCATTAGCAGTATCGCCTTGTTTAACTATTCTAATCTAGTGCCGCCACATCTTTCAGAATGAAGGCGGTATACGTATGTGCCAAGCAGAGGAGGGAGATTTAATTTCTTAAAACACCCACCTTCCCTTTCCCCCAAAAAAACGTGAAGCAAAATCTTCCATTACTATATTGCACTAGTAAGTCTGATCTCTAAATAATGTAACCGAGATGCATGATGAATTCAGAAATTAGTCCAGAACATCAGCGTTCTGAACAATCTGTGTGGAGGCAGCACGTTCATAGAAAAAAAGTGTGCAAGTGTTGAGAAATATAAGGTGCATTTACAGATATTATTCTTTTTTTTTTTTTACCTCTGTCACTGACAAATGCCAATGACAGAGTACTCTGAGTTCCCAGAA
>NC_137864.1:9025720-9105720 GCF_963924005.1 Protomyctophum bolini | reverse complement strand
AGCTCACAACTTCAACCGCTGTGAGCTTGTAGATCGGCTATTTTCAATTAGCCAAAGTATGGCTAAAGTGGTTAATGCATGTCTTGAAATAATAATCAAATAAATAACGGTAGTGGGTCGCACACACCAAGACATTTTTGAACAGACAAACGTTTCGGCTATCGAGCCTTCTTCAGTGTTAAACAAGTGTTTTGAACTGAAGTCTTGGTGTGTGCGACCCACTACCGTCATTTATTATTTTATTGTAATAATAATAAAGATGTACAAATAACTAGTAAGTAAAGTTTAAAAAATAATAGTAAAAAGTACAATATTTGCCTCTGGGATAGTAGTCGAGTAGAAATAAATGTACAGAAAATTCGAGTAAAAAAAAAAAAAAAAACAATCCTCAAATTTGTACTTAGTTACTTTCCACCACTGACAAGCCCTCCCATAAGGTAGGCGCCATCCTGATAACATGGATTCACTCACATGTTGCTCCACAGTATCAGACTGGATTTATAGGCAGAGAGAAATAAGCTTTTCAATGTTGTACGGACAGCAGTTTGAAACGCAGTCACTGATTGGCCGCGATCATTTTCTGATTTATCATACTCTCTGCTTATAGGCCGAAGTCCAGACTGATACCGTGGAGCAACATGTGAGTGAATCCACCTTATCAGTCTAGCTAATGCCAGGCTACCCATAAGGAGGTAGCAAGAAAGGCAACGACAGATTCATTCTTCCCCGGCAGAATAACGATAGACTTGGGCCGGGCGATCTGTGAAAAATGTGGGTATTTTAAATCGGTCTGTTTTTTTATTTCTATTTTTATTTTATGTGACAATATTAAAGAACAGTACCTCAAATTGCCATGTATTGCTGTACTTTAATATATTTTGATGAGAAATATTTTTGATGGAATACATTACATCTGGTAAAATATACCCAGGTTTAGTGACGGTGTGACAAAAATTGGGTTTAGTATGTTCTGGGGTTAATGTACTACCACTGTATGAGAGAGAGAGAGAGAGAGAGAGAGAGAGAGAGAGAGAGAGAGAGAGAGAGAGAGAGAGAGAGAGAGAGAGAGAGAGAATGTGAGAGTGAGAATGTGTGTTTGAGTGTATACATTGGTGCATATGTCAAAAGCAGAATAAAAAGAGGAATTTGCATTGTGCACAGTGTCCCAGGTTCCAGGATTGTGATTCCATTCTCCGCTCTATGGTTTTCGCCTATAGAGACATAGACACGACGAGCATCTCCACAGAGATGGAATATGCATGAAAATATACTCTCTCATTCATTGTGTGTGTGCGTGCGTGCATGCACACGTGCGTGCACACGTGCGTGTGCGTGTTTGTACTTGGTGCAGTACCATTATCATGGTACTTGGAGGCTAGTCCAGACATCAGTACTAGAGTGTGAGCACATTATCTCCATAGCCACTCAACCAACCAATCAGCCAATTGCAGACACATGTGACGTGTGGATTGCTGGTGCTCCATTGCAGTGCAGTGTCGAGTGTGAAGTTTTTATTATTATTATTATTGCACCTGTAGGTCGCAGATTACTATGAATACCTGCAAAACGTCAGCCCGTTACGCCTCGTGACACGTACGTCACGCCACCATATGGTTGACGCTCCATATATGGCTGTCTACTCTCCATGTATGAAGATCACGACACTGACCTCATGGTCCAGTGAGGTAGCCTGGAATCCCTGGATAGCCATATATGGAGAAGATTGGATCATCACCTAGATCTGCATATATGGAGCCGGCCAGCAACTCTACATCTGACCTAAAAAAAACCCTTAGATCTCCATATATGGAGCTGACCAGTTCTGACATTCCATATGTTGATCTTCCCCATCCGTCCTTCGTCTTCGATGTCTCCCTTTTGACTGATACATGTCCATTCAAGAGGCCCGGAAATTAAGGCCTGGTCCTACCTGGGCCCTCATCAAACTCCCCTGTTTGTTCAGTTCCCTTGCTAGTTTGTCACTTTATGTCAGTAGTGTTCAGCTCCTCGTGTATCCATGATTTAACTCCTAGTGTATTCCTGATATATGTACTTCAACCCTTGCATTGAAGCTCATCTGCCTGTGCCTATCTGTCTGCAATTGGGTCCTAAAAGCTCCTGCCTTTGCACTGTCACACTGACACTCTTATGATTATAGTTGTAGTAAACCCTACCACAAGATGGCAGAATATACCGTGACACATCAGCAACAGGAAATTAAGCTTCCACAAACTGTAGCCTACATTGGTTAACAGTCTGGTCAAAGTGCCATTAAGTATAGGATTGATTGGTTAACAGGGCAGAAGCAGGGCTTGTCCTGTGTGTGTTTGCGTGCGTGCGCGTGTGCGTGTGTGTTTCCAAGTGGCCACACACATCTAAACTCATAGAAGTACATTTTCCAGTCAGACACGTTTGAGGGTCTGGTCTGTCTTTTGGAATTACATCATATGACAGACAAGTAGGCTATACAGTATGGGTTTGTTTGGCTTTCGCAATAACGCATGTGGCATCCAAGTCTAAACAAACATTAAAAGGGGCCCTCACACAAATGTGATTTTGCCGGGCAGTTTTCTGTGAATCTAATGCTGTTTGCGAGCGCGCGTGGCAGAGGAATCCATGTGGGCCGGTTAAAAAAAAAAGCCCCCAACCTTGGTGGGCATAGAAACGTCTCTGCTTTTGCATGTGATGTGACAAGACAATGCACTTTTCATTTCATTTTATTCCTCCTACAAAGATGCCATTCCCTGGCCTTGATCTCAAATGGTCAAATTAATATTTGATTAAGGAATATAATATGCCTTTTGTATAGGAGGGCATAGTGACGCGTTCGGTAGGATTTTGGCTTATTTGGGAGCCATCTTCATGCCTATACATGTAGGCTAGTAGGATGCTATGGTACTTGGCTGCCAGTCTGTAGTTCTCAAGTTTGCTTGTCAGTGACGCTGGTGTGTACACTGTCAGTACACCATCTTCCATCTCTCCTATCTTTGACTTGTCACAACTCTTCTACTCTACGGCTCTGGATTGACGGCGGTATTATTATTATAATTCGCTGTATAAAATGTTCCGGTGTTCTGATCCCCTCCCCTCACGTCAAAACACTTCTCAATGTTTACATCTTATACTTGATGAGAAGACATGTGGACAAATCCTTATGTGAGAGGGACGAGTGATGTGATCAGTCAAGTCATGTGTAAATAAATAATCTGTCTCTGTATGCGATCTGACCATTATTATTTTGATTACACTGTCATGCAGACAGACAGATGGCATACAGACAGATTATTTATTTATATATAGAGATGCACATACTGTATGGAATCAAATGGTCGGATCGGCAGTGTGAGGGCCGCAAATATACAACATATAAGAGATAATTTAAAAAAAAGTGAGTTGATCTTTATTCTCCTACTGGAAGGCAAGCTTATGGAAAGGAATTGTTGTTAGCATTGCCCTCAGCAGAGATCTGGAGATAACGGATTGTTCTGCTCGTATAAAAGAGACACAATCAATCATCAGATGGATTTTCCTGCAGCAAGTAAAGTACACATCACAACTCTGATATGAAATGGCAATAACAGTAGGAGAATGTGTTTGTAATCAATCATTAAATGAACCAACTCAAGTGCTCAAATAATGAACAACAACTGTGATAAAGCTGAAATGCAATTCCTGGTAGTGCTGTCTAATTACCTGAGCGTGGCATTTTAAGCAGCCCTAGGTAAACCATGCCATTTCCCAGCCAATTTCATTTGCACATTGCATAGGCCAAGGAAATGGAAATGAAGCATTGTGCACAATAAGCTATTGTTAACACTGGTGGACTAAACACAATAAAAGGGCATTGTGAGTCTTACAATGATAAAACAAAGGTCATCTTCTGAATATGAAGAAAGCAATGTCAACATGTGCCTGTTGCTCAGCCTCTTACCAGTTTGCACTTTCACATTCTAACAAGCAATTTCCACATGATATGATATGATATGATATGATATGATATGATATGATATGATATGATATGATATGATGTGATATGATATGATATGATATGATATGATATGATACTTTATTGTCAGTTCACACTGAAATGTGTCTTGCGACGCAGCAGCCAAGTATGCAGAACACATACATACATACATACACTGTATACACACATTTGACATAGCCTATAGCACAAAGGAAAAAAACAATATTACATACATAAAGACATGAAGACAAGAGCATGTCCACCGCCTATAGATTACCCCATGGCTATACTATATACAACTCCTGATTAAGCCACAATAATAATAATATACATTTATAATATACATTAATAGCAAGTGTGTGGTGAAAATACACGTTTCTGTACTCAATATTCTTTATGATCATTATGTATACATGTACAAGTATACTTTCCATCTTTTAGGTGAATGAGTAAATGTAACTACTATATGTCTATATATATATATCGTGGAGAGAGAGAGAGAGAGAGAGAGAGAGAGAGAGAGAGAGAGAGAGAGAGAGAGAGAGAGAAGCATGTCAGATAGGGCATAACTGACGGGCGGATGGACGGACGAACAGAACAGACAGACGGAGATAAAAGAGATAGACTGAATGATCAAATGCAAGCGGAGGAGTAAACAGAATAGAGTACAAGGCTGCTGCAGCAGCAGAGAGATCTCTCTGTCCCAAGGTGACTGATGTAATCGGTGAATAATCTGTAAAGGTTCGGTTTTGAACCAACTCTTTTTCTTTTATCTGCCTCACAATAGCGGACTTACAAAAGGAAGTTGATACTGCTGGACCTTCAATGTTTTGACGAAGACTCTCCCCAATTATGTTATAGCGCACACACACACACACACACACACGCACTCGCAGTTGCTACATAGTGGGGACGTATGACTAGAACCTCCCATGTGGGAACACCCCTTTCTAGACATGGTACGCCTGTGAAAAAAATCAGGCTTGATCAGAAAAAAATCAGGAACAAGAATCTGACATTAAATTAGTAATATTCAATACTTTTTCCCCCAGACATGACTGGGTCCTCCCATTTGGGGACTTGTCAGATATTGTTATTTTTGTGGGGACACCATAACACACTTTCAGAATTTAACATCTTGGTGGGGACACCATAACACACTTTCAGATCTTAACATCTTTGTGGGTACACCATAACACACTTTCAGATCTTAATTTTTGTGGGGACACCATAACACACTTTCGGATCTTAACATCTTTGTGGGTACACCATAGTGGGGACACCTTAACACACTATCAGATCTTAACATCTTTGTGGGTACACCATAACACACTTTCAGATCTTAACATCTTTGTGGGTACACCATAACAGTTTCAGATGTTACCAACGTTATGGATATTCAACTGTCATAGACCTCCCTCTATGGTTTGCGATATCTGGGGTCCCCTTGCCAACCAAGAACTTGAAAAATGGAACAAACACCAAACCGAAACTGCACACATAACTCTGCAAATCCATTCTCTGCACCCAAAGAAAAACAACAAACAGTTCTCTCTGCCTACAAAGCAACAAGGGTGCCAATATTTGGTTCTATTGTGAATCAGCAACCTTTCATAGGCGGAAATCCCTACCTTCCCAAGTTAATCCAGCTCCACTGTCTACCTACATTTTGGATTTCAATCATATTTGCACATATCAGGTCCTTGTGCTAAACCCCTTACTCCTTTTTTTTACTATTTTGAAAAACATGAAGATCAAGACACTGACCTCGGATAGCCATACATGGAGAAGACTAGATCTGCATATATGCCGGCCAGCAACTCTACATCTGACCTCAAACCCTTAGATCTCCATATATGGAGCTGACCTGTTCTGACATGTTTATTCATCCCCACTCATACTTCCTCTTCGATGTCTCCCTGTCCATTCAAACTCTAGATGGGAAGTTATTATACTCGATGCTTCGCTTTTGCTATTTTAGTCCTCTGGCTGTCATACACACGTGTGATGTGAGCAGCTGATTGAATGCTCAATGGCATCTTTATGTAATTACTAAGGTAATAAGTGATTGGTACTTACTTACGTGCCTTTGACACTTGACACTTATTCTGATTCTTATTCTGAATATGAAGTGGCTGGGTAAATAGTAAATACATGGTACTAAATTGTATTCCCTTATAGTCTCCACCAGGCCGGAATGCATGACCGAGACTGTTTTGCACCCTGTCCGCCCATCCAGGTTATATTCACTAAACAAAACGGGTCTTTCAGATTTGTCATATTCCATCCTCATTGGCTAAGATTGGCTTCCAGCCCACTATAACCTGTCATTGATCTGGCCTGTACTCAAGGATTCAAACCTGGGTCTCAAATCCAAATGGATTTCCCTGTGATTCAAGGGAGATAGTTACATTTTAAGGTATTAGGCTGAGGTTGTGAGACAACAGCTACACTTGGAGCATGCCTACTGGAAGAAATACAACAATGTGGGAACACAGCACCAAGATGTGTGTACTGTTGTGATAGAAGGCTAGAGAATGGATTACAACCACCCTATGGACCACTAGCACTGCGTATGTAAACAGATCTGCTACCTTTAAACACATTTCAAATCTACTTAAATCATTGAGGAAAGATGCAGCTTTGTCAAAAAGATTGCGGATGAGGACCCAAATGCAGGCGACAGTAGGCAGAGCAATAAACTTAGAAGGATTTATTAATCAAACTGAGGTTCTTCCATAAACAGGGCAAAGAAGGCATGACAAAACACAGAAACCATACAGGAACTCACACCACAGGGAACTACGAAACAACAAGAACAATATGCAAACACAGGACTTAAATACACACAGGATAACAGGTCACAGGTGGAACCAAAATACAATAAACATTAGGATAGGCTGGGGGACTAAAATGACACAGGTGGAAACACTGACAAATTACAAGGCAGGAACACTAGGCACAAATACTACAAAAAGAAACAAACCAACAGTCAGGAACACATGAGCAAATACATACAAAACATACTGAAATCAGTGAAATGACAGAAATACATCCAGAAGTCCAATATCAAATAAGGACAGTCAAAGTTCACAGTCCGAGGAGCGGACTGCGACATAAACTTAACGCAGGCACATAGGCAACAATTAAACTGAGGCTAAAGCGTAGCAGCATAGATATAGGGGTTCCAATTTAATGGAGCTAGATACTGAGAAGATACTACTAGACATGATACTGAGAAGATACTAGACAAGATACTACTGACATGATTCTGCTGACAAGATACTGACATGTTACTAGACATGATATATACAATGAATGTCAATGATACTGACATTATACTGACCATGATATTGACATGATACGAGACAACTGACAACCTGTTACAGCACAGTAGTGTTCCTCCCAACCTCTCCGTCAGTGGCTTCTCCTCTCCTCACGAGGTCAAGCACAGGTATCATGTTTTTTAACACTAGAAGGTCTGAAATAAAATCAGCTAAAGTTGCATGTGCTTAAATTCACATTTAGATTTTTTTTCAGATGTCAAGATTTTCTGAGATGATAGAATGGTGATGGATGATGATGCTCTTCTGAAAGCTTCATGGGCAAAGATAATCAACTTAAAAATAATTTAAAAAACGGTCAAAATTACCTCTCAGACCTTCTAGTGTTAAGGAATCTATACAGACTTGTAATGTCCCAGGCAAACGTGACTGTGACAGGTGTCTGGAATCAGAGCCAGCCCTTACAAAGAGAGATTGGAAAGCTATAAAATTTTATGTCCATAACAAAATTACATCCCTAAAGAAGAAGATGTAGAAAACTTTACGGCTGCATTCACACTGTTAAAGTGCCTCTCCACGGCTTCTTTCTCTTCTGGTTCCCATTTCCGAGCTAAAAGAGAAATGAATAACAGATTAGTGTATTATAAGGTAATCGTTTTAGCCTAAAAGCTACAATTATTTCTACCACTGACTATAGATCCGGATTTGGCCATTTTAGTCATGTTACTGTGTTTAACAACTGATTTTGTAATTAATCACCATGTTCCGATTAATAGCTGCCAAAATTAGTACAGTAGGAAAACTGAGCACCCAGTGCTAAGGAAGCTACCAGAGGACACGCACCTGTTGTACCTCTCAAATTGATAAATATGACAGCTGTAAAGTGGATAGTTTAACACGAGCACGAAAAGAACCTCCAGGATATAACATTAAACAAACTGACAAAATGTTAGCCTTTAAGAAACAAAGTAATGTTGAACAGGGATAACGAGCCCCCGCCAGTTAATCACAAAAAAACCCCAACCAAACGCTATTTTGTACTTTGACAGACAGACCCAGCCAGGGACCCAGGGACACAAAGCTGTTGCACCACTCAAAATATCCTTACCTCTTTTTGGCTCCTTCTGTCCGGCTCCTGCTGGTGCCGACCCACTCCGTTTAGCAACTGTGGAATGACAAGTAGAACATTCTGTTAAGTGCCACAGGTAGGCTAGGTAAAGCTACAGGCGTTGATTCTCCTAAGGTACTCTGGTGCAAAATGACACATGCCACAGACTGACCGACAAAGCCACTTGTACGCTAGGACCTGGCTGAGGGAAAATAAAAGTAAAACCCTGTCCAATATCCTTACCTCCTGTTGGCTCCGTCTCCCCATCTTGCGCGGATCCACTCAGGTCAGCAACTATAGAATGACAAGTCAAATATTATGTAACTAGATGTGCTAGAGATGATCGTGTCTGCTGTCTCTCCCTGTAATATCTGTGTGTCAATTACAAATGGCGACAGTTGTTAAAGGTTTGGCTGCCTCCAAGCTAATGACTGTGAGAACCAGACAACTGGCAGGAACAGTTTATAGTTTAAACAGTTTAGGATAGGCAGATAGAGTTGGGGTGCTGTAAAGGTGCAACAAGATGTGGAGATGTAATGATTAAAGCACATACCTTCCGTAATCTCCTCAAATGTGTCCTGACTGGCCTCAAGAGCGGCGTCCCCCTCAAGCGCGTCCTCCTCAGCATAGGCCTCTTCATTTTCGGATTTGGATGACAGAACGTACTCCCCCTCTGCCGATAAAAGTTAATGTGACGGTGATAGTGATTGGTTTGAGGATGTGGCCACAGAGTGTGACACCATAGAGAGACCTGTCCAACTTTCGAGAGACAGGGAAGTGGTAGTAACACCCAAAACGCTTGCGTGTAGTAACACCCAAAACGCTGTCCTTAAAGCCTCTGTGATTATTCCTGCTGTCGGAAAAAAAGCCGATGGATCTCGGAAATACAGTAAACGTCACTTCTGTGTCTTTTGTGAGATGCCAATGTTGAAATTGTCAAGGCATTTGGAGACTGTTCACCGCAAGGAGTTTGAGGTTGTAAAGGCATTCAGCTTTCCGAAGAATTCAAAAGAAAGGCGACTACATATAGATCTACTCCGAAACAGAGGCAACTTCGCACACAATATCGAAGTCTTAAAAACAGGCACAGCGACACTGGTCGCAAGCAAGCAGCCAAAACAAGATTTGACTGCCCAAGAGTACATGCATTGTGTCTACTGCCAAGGGTTGATGACCAGATCTGCACTGTGGAGACACATGAAGAACTGCAAATTTATCAAACCAGACGTAAAGCGACAACCTGGAAAAAAGAGAGTTCAAATGTTGTGTGCGTTTGCTGAACCCATCCCCGATGGGGTGTCCACTGATGTCTGGGATGTCTTGAGTAGAATGAAACAGGATCAAATCGCAGATGCAGCCAAAAAAGACTGGTGTATTCTCGAGTTGGCTAAGTCCCTCTACAAGAAGCACGGATCCGACCCCGCAAAATATGACTACATCCGGCAAAAGTTGAGGGAGCTGGGGAGACTTGTTGTTCATGGAAGTGACATCACACCACTGAAGAGTATCAAAGAGTACATCCTTCCAAAGAACTTTGAGCTCACAGTGAAGGCAGTGAAACACACTGCACAAAAAGAGACGAGAAAAGAGAAATCTATCAGTCTTCCAGTGAAACTTGGATTCAGCCTCAAGAAAATCGCTATGCTTCTGGAGAGTCGTGCTCTCATTCAAGGTGACAAAAAGGCAGCGGAAGAAGCACAAAACTTCCAAAGGATCTACCACGCAAAATGGAATGAGGAGATTTCCAATAAATGTCAGGAGACCCTGTTGGAGGGAAAGTTGAATAACCCTCTGGTCCTGCCTCTGACAGAAGATGTCAAAAAGTTACACGACTTCCTGCAGGAGAAGCAGCACCAGTACATTGAGGACCTCAAGTCTACGTCGTCGATGGAGAACTGGAAGAAACTGTCCAAGGTCACTCAAGCTCTGGTTCTGCTTTTCAACCGTCGCAGACAAGGGAAGACGAACAAAGTTCAGCTCACATCATTCTTGTCAAGAGACAAATCATCCACTCATGAGGACATCAACTACGCTCTCTCTGAGTTTGAGATAAAGCTGTGCAGTCACTTCTCCAGAATTGAAACTAGAGGAAAGAATGGCAGGATGGTGCCCATTCTCCTAAGTCCGTCAATGTTGGAATCACTTGTCTGTCTCTGTGAATGCAGAAAGGAATGTGGCGTCCTCGACGATAACCGCTATCTATTCGCCGTACCAGGCGCCATGTCTTTCTATCGCTCGAGTGCTCTTCTCCGAGAGTACAGCAATCTGTGTGGCCTCAAGAATCCACAGGCAATTACATCTACCAAACTGCGGAAACATTTGGCAACTCTGTCCACAGTTCTGAACCTTAGGGAAACTGAGATGGGGCAGCTAGCTGATTTCATGGGACACAGCATCAGAGTACATAGCAAGTTTTATAGGTTACCAGAGAAGACCCTTCAGCTCGCGAGGATCAGCAAGGTGCTGATTGCCATGGAGCAGGGACGAGTTGGTGATCTCCAAGGGAAGAACCTGGACGAAATCCACATTGATCCAAATGGTATGGAGTTTCTGCTGTATTAACCCCTTTTGGTGTTGTATCCATTATGCTATACTTTAGCTGTTGAAAAATAGCAGATGTACAAGCTCATAGTGCTGCTGTGAAAAGCTATGAGCTTGTGTGTGTGTGTATATATATATATATGCCATTTTATAAAATTCTTGAAAATGTGGCTCAAATCTTTGAATATATATTCTTTCAGAGCAAACGTTTAACCCTAGCGCTGTATTTTATACCCTCTTGTTTCCGACAGCAGGAATAATCACAGAGGCTCTAAGGACAGCGTTTTGGGTGTTACTACACCCAAGCGTTTTGGGTGTTACTACCACTTCCCTGTCTCTCGAAAGTTGGACGTTCTGTCATCCAAAGAAGACTGATCGGTGTCCAAATCTTCATCTGATAAATCTTGGGGCAGGCTGGGGGGAAGACTATTGTGCTGTAACAGGTTGTCAGTTGTCTCGTTGTCAAGGGAGACGGGCACAGGACTGGGCGGGCGCAGAGGAGGTGGAGGCCAGAGAGAAGAGGCTACTGGAGGGCATGGGGGCAGCGTCATCCAGCCAGTTGAGCGGCGACTTGCTGGTCGAATGATCTACAGGGAAGAGAGGACAAGAGCAAAGATTAGTATAGGAATAATGATATAATAATAATAATAATGATATCATAACACTATGAACACAATCCCTGTTACCTTCGTGAGGAGAGGAGAAGCCACTGACGGAGAGGTTGGGAGAACACTACTGTGCTGTAACAGGTTGTCAGTTGTCTCGTTGTCAAGGGAGACGGGCACAGGACTGGGCGGGCGCAGAGGAGGTGGAGGCCAGAGAGAAGAGGCTACTGGAGGGCATGGGGGCAGCGTCATCCAGCCAGTTGAGCGGCGACTTGCTGGTCGAATGATCTACAGGGAAGAGAGGACAAGAGCAAAGATTAGTATAGGAATAATGATATAATAATAATAATAATGATATCATAACACTATGAACACAATCCCTGTTACCTTCGTGAGGAGAGGAGAAGCCACTGACGGAGAGGTTGGGAGAACACTACTGTGCTGTAACAGGTTGTCAGTTGTCTCGTTGTCAAGGGAGACGGGCACAGGACTGGGCGGGCGCAGAGGAGGTGGAGGCCAGAGCCGCAGACATGGGTTTCACCTTCTGCAAGAGAGGACAAGAGATCCAGTATAAGTCATTTTACACTTGGTCGCATGCTGAAAATAGCAGATCTACAATCTCACAATACGTCACAGCGCGACACGTGAACTTGTAGATCTGCCATTTTCAGCAAGTATAAAATCAGCCATTATGACGCCACCAAGGCCTGCCAAAAAACATTTAGTCGACTAAATAAACTGTTGATATAGTAGACTAGAAATCGCATGACATTTAGTCGACTGCAATTAGACTAAACATTCCAGGTAACTAAAATGTGACTAAAACTAAATGAAAACTACTCAAGAGACTTTTCACATCCTACCCGGTTTGCATTTAACCACCTCCGCAACAGTCCGTCCATCTTGCTAGTACTTCTACTCCAACATTAAACTGAAAAACAAAACACACACAGTCACCCCCACATACTCCTACTCCACTTTATAAGACTTCTCCACTTCGTATAAACTTTATAAGAACAGGATTATTTGTTGGGCAGTAAACACTCCAAGGAGCTGTGTGTGACATCACCTTCATGCGGAAGCTAATTTAGCTAAGATAGGTATACGTCAGGGGTGGGCAATTATTTTTCCCAAGGGGCCAAATGAGAAACAGAAAATATTTTGGAGGGCCGGGCCAAAAGGCTGAACTTAATTATGCATAATATCAAATTTATTTCTATATAAATAGCAGTAAATGGCATTGTTTGGCAAAGCAATGGTAAACTAAATGTGAAACATTTGACCCAAATTATAGGCAGAGTGACTATTTTACATCATGATGATGTACAATAAGATCACCCCTCACTTCACATGGGTGTGATTTTTTTACTTTCTACTTTCTACGTTTCCTTTCCCAGTTGAAAACTATGTTTTTGTTTAAGTTACAAGTCCTGTAAATACTAGCATTTTCTTTTAACAATGAGAACATTAGAGGTAGCTCTCTTAATAGTTCCATTCAGAGGACACTGGAGGTGCCACTTTCACAACCCATGGTGCGCTGCTTACTATCGAGAGATGAGTGTTAAGTCACAACCATTAAACAATAACGTTCTGAAAACAATAATAAGCCAACCAGTAATGGTATTGTTGAGACTTGGCAGCCTGGCAGGCGCTGTATGTTGATGTGTGCACGTTCGTTCTGCCAGATTTACTTTGTGGTACAACGGTGTCGATCGACTCGTGTGCCGAAAACAGACGATCCACAAGCTCACGGCGCACCGCCCAAGCTTTCTGAACTTCAGAAGCATGCAACATTCTGGGCGCAACAACGCCATACGGCAGCATCTTAACTTTATTGGCGAGGCGGGTTAAATAAAGCAATGAAGCATAATGGGATTTAACTTGTCCTCCTGCAAGGGAGTTTGGTAATCAAAGCATGCGCCTAAATAAAAGCGATGCTTTTACCCATAAGGTAATTAGAAAGTATGTTTTATTTTCGGATTATCAAGTAATCTTTCACGGGCCGTACAATGCCCAGGCGTTCATATCCATTAGCACTGGTTAGCTGTAGGGATGTTGCACACATGCCTAAAATTGCTCTTATTTGCGCCGCCCAGCTTGTCACACTTCAGGCTGCATGAACAGCGCTCTGGCTCTGTTTTCTGCCCCCTCAATGTCCCCGTTCTCTGTTGTATTTCAATGGCTAGTTGGCGACAAGCCTACAACGGTAGCGTTGCAGTAGTCAAAACGTAAGCGAGTGACAGGCTGACAGCGAGACGAGATTAACACATGTCGATCGTATCAATGCAGAGACCTACATTATTAAATCCATTATTGGCCATTTGGCCTGGAGGGAGAACGTTTACAGCCGCTGTCGCTTCCTCCTCAACCTCCTCCTCGAGTCCCCACACTGGCACGGTAGTTACGGCTATCAAGTTAGCCATGTGCTATCGATGTTTGAGGGTTTTCTCGTCAGCGAAATGTCAACAAACAGAACACGTACGGTGACATGCATGCTGATCTTCCTTAATAATAAAAAAAGGCTTAGCCCATGCGTCCAGTGGCTTTATAGGTATAACTTGCTCAGATCTGGACTGGATTTATTTATGTTTTGGACTAGGTACTGTAGACGCGCAGATGCGATGCGTTGTTTATTGATGATTAAGCCTACAACAATTTATTTATATTGTTAAATGTTGCTTTTTAGTTTGTCTTTTAAAAAGGAGCATATATAAATGTATACCATTCGTCTACCAACTTTAATTATAAACAAGAAGGTGGCCGCACATTCTATAATGCGTTTTACAACATCTTACAAACAATTCAAAGCTATTGTGAAGCTGAATAAAAATCACTTTTACCTGGAAGCGGTTGTCACTGGCAGCATTCTCCAGGGCCATGACGGAGAATGAGCCTATGAAAAAAATAAAGGAAGTCAGTCACTGGAATAACAATTTTCTTCTCGTGCACCAAAGATGAAAGTTTGTCCTTTACTCCAAACGAAACGACGGCAACACAATTTGGGTGAGCGAGGCAGTATAGCTACTTACAACCAAGTGCAGTAAATTCACCCCCTCCCCCCACCTATCTGCTGGAGAGGTTTCCAATCGAGGTGCTCATTAGACGCAATTCAACACAGCTGCGCGAAATTGTCTAGCTCACACTAGTATTACTAGGCAAGAAAAGCCAAGAGTGCACTATGGACAGACCTGCACAACATCAAATTAAAAAAAATACAGTCAGTCCAAGAAAAAAAAAAACCCAGTCCACAGTGATTTAGGCTTGATGCCTGTATATATAAAATATAATACATTTAATAATATAATAAAATACTTATTTTATTTGGAACTTTATTGGTATTGTTTCTACTGTTTTACCACAGGCGAGTTGTGGACTAAAGCATTGTAATAGTTAGTTGAACTGTACAAAAACAATCCGATTCTTATGATAATTACAAAATAGTTCGAAAAGTTACCTTCTCTCTTCTCCTGCCTCCTGCCTCCTTCTTCCTGCTTCCTTGACGGTGACACCGTACGAGCCTTCAGGCTGGCGGGGGTGACGTGTGACTGGGGGGTGTCACCTTTTACCGGTACTGTAACCTGCTAAACTCGCGCTGATTGGCTAAAGTGACACGTGATAGGCAGACTGGGGGGTGTCACCTTTTACCGGTACGGTAACCTGCTAAACTCGCGCTGATTGGCTAAAGTGACACGTGATAGGCAGCACGGCATATTATTGGCTATAGGTGTGTGAAAATGCCTGAATTCACACACTTCTGCAGTTGCATAGTTTTGGTCAGTAGGGGGAGCATATTAACACACTTTTAACACACTTTTCATGATTTTCTATCTCTGTGGGCACTTTTTTAAAAACCAAATAAATTTGCCCTAGGAATACTAGAAACTGTTTTTCTATCAATTTAAATGATAATCCTTCTGGGGACCAGGATTTTGGTGCCCACAAGGATGCAGGTCCCCACGTCGTTGGTGTGTAGTCATAGTTCGATCCCCACAAGCTAGCAAAAGCGCACACACACACACACACACACACACACACACACACACACACACACACACACACACAGCTTTATTGCTTTATTTGAATCCACAAGTTAACTCACAGGGAAACACAACAGGGTTAAACAATTCATGAAGATCTAGGCGGGTGTGTGTCGTTGTCGATGTGTCCAGAGCTAATCTTGCAAAATCTGTCATACTTATATGGCTGGGATGAGGATCAGCATCTCCAAATCTGAGACCATGGTTCTCGGCAGGAAACCGATGGATTGTGCAATCCAAGTAGGGACATTACCCCAGGTGAGAAGTACCTTCTGGGTCTTGTTCACGAGTGAGGGGAGGACAGAGAAGGAGATCAGCAGGAGAATCGGAGTGGCAGGGGTGGTATTTCAGTCGCTGTACCGAACTGTTGTGACGAAAAGAGAGTTGAGCCAGAAGGCAAAGCTGTCTACCGAGCAATCTTCATTCCTACTCTCACCTATGGTGATTATTAAGTGTGGATCGTGACCAAAATAATAAGGTTGCGTATACAAGCGGCCGAAATGAGTATTCTCAGACAGGCTGGCGTCTCCCTTACAGGTGAGAAGTTCAGTCACCCGGGCACATTGATGTCATACCGTATGACATCAAATCATACGTCATAAGAAGTCCCTGCACTGTCCTCCTTGACAATTACATCTGATGTAATAATTAATGCATGTAAACACATTGCAGCCATATTAAATTGTTTGAACATGGACGGCTAAACATATATAGCTTAGGTTAGCGTGTGTGAGTGCATGCGTGCGTGCGTGCGTCCGTTTAGATGTTAAAAGCGTTCATGCCTTTAGTTGCGGTCGGCCATCTTGCCCAAGTGACAAATGCACACACACTCAAATGGCAAGCCACATTATGTCTGTTTAACACTCAGTAAACAGACAATGAGCGACCCTGCCAAGTAGAGCCATTATCACTGTGTGCATATTAAACATGGAATCATTAACATTCTTCAACCTCATGGTCCTTCGTTTGGCTTGGCCTATAACAGTTCCATCATAAAGCACTCACGTGTCAACTCAAACTCTGTCAGCGAGGCGCTGCTCGCCGTCTTGAAGGTGCTCTCGGCTGCAGGAGAGAGAGAGACACACAGGTGGAGGGAGAGAGAATCAATAGATTATGTTTAGCCCATTTAGACCTTTAGAGGCTGATTCTAAAAATGCCTTCTAAATCCTGAAAACTTCAAATATTTATTCAATAATGACAAAAACAAATATGTTGCTATACTGTACAATACAAAGCAACAACAACCCCAAAAGGGTTTCCCGGATTGAAAGCTATATTACGTATCTGGGTTCCCGGTGTAAAGTGGATTTCATCGCACGCACACACGCACGCACGCACGCACGCACGCACGCACACACGCACGCACACACACACACACACACACACACACACACACACACACACACACACACACACACACACACACACACACACACACACACACACACACACACACACACACACACACACACACACACACACACACACACACTGTTCCAGCAGCTCGCTGTCTGCCAGGATCTCCTGCTGTGTCCATTACCATTGTCTGTGTGTTGCTGTGGTGACTGACAGTCCATTTGGACAACCTGGCAGAACAGTCTTACATCACTGTAGCGCACACATGCACGCTGCACGCATGCATGTGCACAGACAAACACAACACCACAGTCACACAAAGGAAAGACGTGTTATTCCCATTCCTTCACTAGCCATCGATGTTCAGATCACTGTCATCAATGTGACACTCTTGGGGTGTAACTTGATACTTGATCTCACTGTATTGCACAGTGTAACTTCTGTCCTCTCCACAGCCTGCTGCTGCCTTCAGTTAGCCTGGCTAATATTAAGCCAGACTAATATCACCGGCGGCAGGCAATTCGGCTGATTCGGTCTGGCTTATTAGCCAGGCTAGCCTTCAGTGGCTTTGGCCGAGTGGAGGCTTGGCATAACAATTTCATGTGCAACGTTCATAATTGCGCTGACATTGATTTCATGTATACTCTGCATTTTTGCATTCACCCCAGTGACAGTTTTTAAGTTGCTTGATTCAATATTTCATGTTAATTTAACCAGACATGCTCCACTCTCCTATAGCCAACTTAACTTCAATCTTTTAACCACATTATGTTAGACTCATTGAAAACACGCGTCCCTGGTTCTGGCGGTCCTTCCAGCGCATAAAGGGATGTATGGCCAGTCATTTTTCAGTTATTTCATCATGTTACTATTTTGGTACTGTAATGTTACATCAAATCCATGCATAAAATCCATCAAATTCATGCATGAAATAAGAAATTGAAATGTGACGGTCCCCTCATGCATTAGAAGGCCAATACCAGTTAGCAGAATCAGAATGTGTTTTCAGTGAGTTTAACATGCATGGTTAGCCTGGAGTTGTATGGGCCTGTAGTAGGAGGGGGGCGTGTTTGAACACTCACTCCCTCATTGTGTTGTACAGTGGTTCCCAAACATTTTAGCCTGTGACCCAAAAGAGAAATTTGATGTCTCCCCGGGGACCCAAACTGGTGAACATACAGTAGTGTGCTTGACAGACACAGTCAGTAATCCTGGTCTCTAAACTGCCTCCCCCTGGCCAGCCGGGGCGCCCGATGGAGGGGAAAGGAACGGTTTGGAATAACGTGTTCCTTCCACACGCTACATCCAACCAGGGAAACTCCCCCCTGTCAGGTGTAAAGGAGCAACTTGGACACTCAGGCATGAAGGAAGCATGAGTTCAAGTCGGCGGCATTTGATGATGAAAGAAAGAAGGCATTTATAACTCTGATGGTGATGCGGGTGTAGAACAGATGATAGATGAAAAGGAATCCATGTAATGGTTTAAGGGAGACAAACAAGGAGCTTTTTCGCTTTACCTCTATTTTCCCCCCAGTTTTGTCGTTATGCCGATTGTTTCCTCTCCACATACATTTCTGCGTCACTGCTGTTATACCCTATAGGGCTAGAATGATGGGAGTCTTGCCAGAAGAGAAGTGGAGAAAGGATCTCATGTTTTGTGCGTGCGTGCATGCGTGGGTGGGTGATGGGCGTGCATGTGCGAGTGCGTGTGTGCATGCGTGCGTGCGTATGTGTGCATATGTGTATCGTGACAGGTTGCTCTCTTGTGCACGGACACACAAAAGGAAAGGTTTAAATAAATGATATAGTCGGGGAAAAGGCAATTTTCTCTTTACGGAGGATTGCGATTGATTCCTGGGTATCATCACAGAGTAATCTCTATTAGAGCCATTGGGTGAGGATGGACCATTACACTACTGAGGTGGAACAGAAAACCACAAACGGAACATTCCGATAACGATGATAACATAATGGGACATCCTATTTGGTTATACAGTGCAGGGTCGTAAGACTGTCAATTACACTATCACATTTGTATTTGTCCATTTTCTAACAATACATTATTACCCTCTTTTTATAAAGTAATATCCAGTGGAGATTGACAGGAACATGGTGAGAGACAGGGCAATATAACAAATGCCTGAATAATTGGAGACATTGAGAGGCTACTGAGAGACTGCATAATTCGTAACGCTACCTGACTCGCTGGGTCTGTGGCAATTTGCATATAGTCAAAACAGTTCCACCAGATGTCCTGTCGAGCAATGGATGACAAGAAGCTGAAGGACAATGCACGTTGTTTGTGGACTATACAGCTTGGCTTTAGACACCACATGCATTCCAGCAAGGCTTGACATATAATTCTCAGACACCTCGGAAATAAATCCAAAACCCACTATACCTAAATAAAATAAATAACTAACCCCTGCTCAGTATGCTATAGGGTGGAATGGCTCAGGGTTGAGGACAGAGTAAACAGCAACTTGCAATGGGCCTGGTTTGGTTTTCAAGATACTCAAGGGACCAGTGGCCATCAGGCCATGTACCTGTCTAACTACTTTAAAAGACTGAGAAACACCCACCAGTCATACAGTAACACCAGAGGGAGTTCCACTCATCTCATTCCCCCAGGTTCAGCACAAGCATGGGGATGACTTCATGCTGCTGTTATGCCTCCAAAATGTGGAATGCCCGACCACCACCAGCCATAGAAAAGTGTCCCTACCCTCCTTTGACCATTTTGACCTGGGAACGATTCTATAAATGTCTTCTAAATCCTGACAGTTGCTTGCAGAGCTTGTAGAGAGCTTGTAGATAGTATACTATAGTTTTGAAGGCCATTTGAAGGCCAATTACAGGCAAACACTCAGTTTATGTATAATGTATAATATTATAGTGTATAATAATATTATACATGCTGCATGCTGCTTAAAGAAGCAATGAGGGCATTCAAACAATTATCTAATACCAATATATGCTGAATCATCATAACAAAACATTGTCTTATGCAAGTTTAATGAAGAGTAATGCAACATGAAGCCGCTCGCGCAGGCACACGCACATGCGCACACACACACACACACACACACACACACACACACACACACACACACACACACACACACACACACACACACACACACACACACACACACACACACACACACACACACACACACACACACACACACACACCCAAATTAGTTTAAAGGCAGTGATTAAAACAAAAACACACCGCAGCAGTTACTGGAAATTACATCATATAGAGTATAGACCTTATGGTAGCTTCCTGTGCCTGTTTGTGCATGTTTACATTGTGAGCAATTCCGGATTGAAAGGTTTGGTGATGGAAGAGGAGAGGAGATAATGGGTTGAGGAGGTCAGACTGGAGGGAAGAGGAACATGTCAATGCCAGAGTGGTCTTTGTACAGACTGAGCCTTGTTATCACCAGGAGCCAATCACCTGCATCAAGGTGCAACAGTTCTCTGAGGGGAGTTTAGTTATGGAAGATGCACCTCCTACACAGCATTGGGCCTATTTGGCCCAAAGATCATTCAACTAGCGTACTTCGACACGCTCTGAGCTTGTAGATCAGTTATTTGAACTATTTAAAATAAAAATCTAAATATATAGGGCCCCCTATGTCTTCTGTCTTTAAAGAGAATATTATGCTGACATGCTGAGACTTACAAACAAACGAAAAGGAGAAAATGTATGAGACACAAGGCATGCACGCACATGCAAGTGCATGTGCATAGACACGACACAATTATGCCATACACCTGTGAGCGAGTGCACACACACACACACACACACACACACACACACACACACACACACACACACACACACACACAGTCACGGCAGACTTGTCCCTGATGATCTTCATCATGGGGGGACAGGATGTGGGTCAGATCCACACACACGAATACCCAGTCTCCTCGACACACACGCGCACGCACGCACGCACACATGCACGCATGCACGCACGCACACATGCACTATTTGCATTTCACAGAAATACTGTGTATTTATGTAATGTGTCAAACTCTGAAGCACCTCTTGAAACCGTACTGCTTCATCTGCTTTTGACATTCCGCTTCTCCCCTTTTCTTACACTCCCTCCTTCCCTTCCACACTGTATGGGTCCAATTGGTTCCATTTGTATATACACTCTTTTACTGTGAATGCATTCATTCTGCACTCCCATGCCCCCTTAAAAAAAGAAGCACACTTTAGTTGTAGCAGGTAAATAATCTCACTGCATGGGCTTTTGTTTTTTAACCAACGCTGTATGTGAATGTTCTGTACCAGCCAATCACAGCTGCTTTGAATGTTCCAATCATTGGGCCTCATTTAGCATCAGGGAGCCAGAATATACATACATTACACATTAGTCTTATTACACTTAATGTACAGCTTAGAATAATAGCCTTACCTAAAACCATTGTGATGGTTTCATTACTAAGAAAAAGAAAGAAAAAAAAGCCTGGGCGCTAACAGGCAGTTTTAAATAAGAAAAAAAAAATCCCATTAGCATGCAGCGCAGGTATAGCACACAGCGCCTCAGTCTCTGTGTCTGATTTGACAGGCTCTTTCTCATTCCAACTCGTAAATGGAAAATACTCTGTTTTCCATTTATGTTATAATAGAGGGAAGGGAAGGGATATGAGAGAGAGAGAGAGAGAGAGAGAGAGAGAGAGAGAGAGAGAGAGAGAGAGAGAGAGAGAGAGAGAGAGAGAGAGAGAGAGAGAGAGAATCGAGGAGAAAATGTACATTGCAGTTTGTGTTATCAGCACTGTGTTGTGAATGGGAAATGTGACAGATTAGCTTTAGCACTGCACTGCCAACAATTAAATACAATGATTATGGGCTTTCACCATACGTGAAACACATATAGAAACTTCATTGTCTGTGTGGCTAACAGCAATATCAGACTGGTGGGGTCTGGGGTGTGTTTCAGGGTCAGCCTGCAGGTCTGGATGAGTCTGAAACAACCAGCTCTGTGTCCAGTTAGCCAGTTATAGGCTCTGAAACTGTGGTAACTACGTGAGGCCAGATCATCCACATCATGTGTGTAATGTTGTGTCTTCATCTGTAATGTATTTTTGTTGTCATTGATGTTTTATGTGTGGCTGTAGCTGGGGTGAAAGCCCAAGACAAATTTCCCATGTGGACAATAAAGTTTACCTTGACCTAGAGACGTATACACTTTATGCTGGACTGAGCATCTGACACTAAACAGAGAGCATGCATGTGGTCTTGTAATTGAGGAGGACTTAGAAGTTTAAGAAGTGCATTACTTCATATTTGGTCCCCACGGCAGCGCCATGTAATAGGTTTGACCATGTAATATGGTTTGACGCGTGCACATCAATCAACACATGTATGTGTACACACACACACACACACACACACACACACACACACACACACACACACACACACACACACACACACAGTAACAATGCCGTTAAACATAAAGAGGAAGTGGAGAGTGTCAGAGAGAGAAAGAGGGAGGGAGAGTTGCTGTTCTGACTACCAATAGATCAAAGTCAGGAAACAGCGGGATGCCTGAGGCCCTATAGCAGCCTCTACATTCTCAACTCATCTGTTATCCTCTCCTCTCTCTTCTCTTCTCCTCTCCTCGTTGCAGAAGGGTAATAATTGACAAACAGAAACTCTCAGATGATCTCTGTACAGCGGTGCGATTTATCTCACTTCACCATGCAGTCTCACCACCACCACCACCACCACCACCGGACAGTGTGTGTGTGTGTGTGTGTGTGTGTGTGTGTGTGTGTGTGTGTGTGTGTGTGACTGTGTGTGTGTGTGTGTGTGTGTGTGTGTGTGTGTGTGTGTGTGTGTGCGCGCGCGCAAACTTGGAAACATCCCATCATACATTGCTATCTCCATGCAGTTTGCCTCCCAGTGTGACAAAACATTTTTAGTCATTCCACAAGAAGAGAATTATTTTTACCTTTTGATTATTTTACCTTAATTTTACCTTTATTTTACCTTTAAAAACAAGGTAATAAACAACCTGTGATTTTGTTATGACTCTATAGTCCTGGGTAAATGTTGTCCCTCTGTAGGGGTTCCATTTGTAATATTGCTGTCAGTCCATTTGTGTACCATTCAACCCCAAATGAGAGAAGATTGATACCATCTGGGCCAAAGTAGCACTAATTCCAGAGACCTTCCCTGATTGGCTACAGACAACAGGTGACAGGGTATAAAATGGTTTGGAAGAATGCAGATTGCTTTTGTCTGTTTTATCTCTCCGTGGAAACAAAGAACCAGTGTTTCCCAGAGGGTTAAATTTGGTCTCCTGCTATGCCACCAAAATCATAAGAGTGTGGACCAATACTCTCCTTCAAAACTGCTCTAAAAGAGCACTTACAGCCTTAAAGGTGGCTGCAATTCGGAACTGGCCCCTTAATAAGGGAAAATTAGCTAAATGTGTGGCGAATCTGCAAAGAAAAAGCTTACCACTAGCTTTCTTCACAGATGTGGTCATAAAGGTGTCTACAATCACATATAAATTTGTTCCAGCCCAACTCCCTCGGAAACTTTGTGACAGCTGCTGAAAGTTGGGGTACCATTATCAACCAATATAAGGCAAAAAAATCAAAATGTCATTGTTACGGGGCAGCCCGTGCCCTACACACACACACACACACACACACACACACACACACACACACACACACACACACACACACACACACACACACACACACTGATTAAGGACATTGCACGCACGCACGCACACACCACACAGACTGTGGGTAGTGGGGCAGACAGGTCCATATAATCATATCATATAATGTCAATACTGTTGATGTATGCATTTACAGGATGTACAAATGAAATGATACACAAAGGGAAAACATTCCGTTTATTAACCTGTGTTTATTGCAACCTCAGTGTTTGTATGGCCTTTCCAGTGCTGGCACTTTAAGAAGGGGGGGAGGTGCCAAGTACGGTTGAGGAGTAGGGGTGTTCCACAATGTCAAGTGTAAAGTATGTCTATTATCGGGGGAAATGAATGTAACCCCATATGATGTATAATCTAAAATAGAACATCTAGGTGTGGGGTTACCTATTCAGGTTCAGCTGATAGCTGTGAGCTTGTAGATCTACTGTTTATATTTAATTGCTTCGCTGTGGGTGGTAGGATCCTCTCCTATAAAGAGGAGACTGCAGGCAGAGCTAGTCAGTTATGCTCGGGCAGGCATCATGCTGACAGCCCTGTGAGAGAGCTGCTGGGGCCCATGTCATGGGCATAGCCTAGTGTAGTTTGTTATTTTTCCTTTTTCCTACGTTGTACATTAAGTATTTTTGAGTTATTTGTTTTGTATTTTGGCCAGTATTATTTTTGCTGTTTGATTTTTCTTTTGTGAATATCTACACTGGAGCTGGAGGTTTGGAGCAATAAAAGCCACCAAAAAGCATCGCTGACTGTTTTTGGAGCCTTGGCCCTCGGGCAACTTCACAGTCATTATACTTTAAGTAGCATGTGCCATGTCAAACTAGGGGGTTTTCATGATTCTGAATTATTATATACCTTTATTGAAAGGATAAGGCCCTTGAGATGTCACATCTCATTTTAGAGGGGGTCCTCAACACAGATACATTGTACAATACAGTTCACAAAACAATACAACAGTACAACCATACACACACACACACACACACACACACACACACACACACACACACACACACACACACACACACACACACACACACAGACAGGACAAAACAAAACAAAACAGAACAGAACAAAAGCTCTCCCAAAGATAGCTCCCACCCCACTGTTTCAACCCTAAATAGCAGCGTAACGGTAAATGGTAAACAATGGTAAAATGGTAAACGATAAATGGTAAATGGTAAAATGGTAAACAATGGTAAAATGGAAACGATAAATGGTAAAATGGTCAAATGGTAAATGGTAAAATGGTAAACAATGGTAAAATGGTAAACAATGGTAAACGGTAAAATGGTAAACGGAAAAACGGTAAAACGGTAAACTGGTAAACAGGTAAAATGGTAAACAATGGTAAACGGTTAAACGGTAAAATGGCAAACAATGGTAAACAGGTAAACAGGTAAAATGGTAAACAGTAAACGGTAAAATGGTAAAATGGTAAATTGGTCAAACGGTAAATGGTAAAATGGTAAAATGGTAAAATGGTAAAAATGGTAAACCAGTTCCTTTCCCCTCCATGGCTGGCCAGGGGGAGGTAGTTTAGAGACCAGGATTACTGCATGTTTTTTGTGGGGGCCTAGGGGACTCGGGGAGAACATGTAAACTTGTAAACGGTATAAGGTTAAATGGTAAAATGGTAAACGTAAAATGGTAAACTGTGGGGCACGGTGGCACAGTTGGTAGTGCTGTCGCCTCACAGCTAGAAGGTCCTGGGTTTGATTCCCGCTCGGGGCACTGTGGGTGCTGGCGGCGTGTTTCCTCCTCCGCGGTATCAGTGCCCATACCCGAATGCGGGGGTTGGCGAAAGGGCCTTTCTGTGTGGAGTTTGCATGTTCTCCCCATGTCCCCTAGGGTAGGTACCCTCACAAAAACATGCAGTAATCCTGGTTTCTAAACTGCCTCCCCCTGGACAGCCGGGGCGCCTGATGGAGGGGAAAGGAACTGGTTGGAATAACGTGTTCCTTTCACGCGCTACGTCCAACCAGGGAAACTCCCCCCTGTCAGGTGTAAAGGAGCAACTTGGACACTCAAGCATGAAGGAAGCATGAGTTAAGTCCGTTGCTCTCCCCAGGTTGGCGGAGGGTGTGTAGAGCCCAGGATCACAGTAGATGATTGACACAGGGGTGATAAATGGGTTACAAAATCGTGGGATAAAAAATATATATATTAAAAAAAAATGTAAACTGTAAAATGGTAAATGGTAAAATGGTAAAATGGTAAACGGTAAAACGGTAAAACGGTAAACGGTAAAATGGTAAACTGTAAAACGGTAAAATGGTAAATGGGATAAAAGGTAAAATGGTAAAATGGTAAACGGTAAAACGGTAGAACGGTAAACGGTAAACGGTAGAATGGTAAACGGTAGAACGGTAAACGGTAGAATGGTAAACTGTAAACGGTAGAACGGTAGAATGGTAAACTGTAAACGGTAGAATGGTAAACGGTAGAACGGTAGAACGGTAAACGGTAGAATGGTAAACTGTAAACGGTAGAACGGTAGAATGGTAAACTGTAAACGGTAAACGGTAGAATGGTAAACGGTAGAACGGTAGAATGGTAAACGGTAGAACGGTAGAACGGTAAACGGTAGAATGGTAAACGGTAAACGGTAGAATGGTAAACGGTAGAATGGTAAACGGTAGAATGGTAAACGGTAGAATGGTAAACGGTAAACGGTAGAACGGTAAACGGTAGAATGGTAAACGGTAGAATGGTAAACGGTAAACGGTAGAACGGTAAACGGTAGAATGGTAAACGGTAGAATGGTAAACGGTAAACGGTAGAATGGTAAACGGTAGAATGGTAAACTGTAAACGGTAGAACGGTAGAATGGTAAACTGTAAACGGTAGAATGGTAAACGGTAGACAGTAGAACGGTAAACGGTAGAATGGTAAACGGTAGACAGTAGAACGGTAAACGGTAGAATGCTAAACGGTAGAACGGTAAACGGTAAACGGTAGAATGGTAAACGGTAAACGGTAAACGGTAGAACGGTAAACGGTAGAATGATAAACGGTAAACGGTAGAATGGTAAACGGTAGAACGGTAAACGGTAGAACGGTAAACGGTAAACGGTAGAACGGTAAACGGTAGAATGGTAAACGGTAAACGGTAGAATGGTAAACGGTAGAACGGTAAACGGTAGAATGCTAAACGGTAAACGGTAGAACGGTAAACGGTAAACGGTAGAATGGTAAACGGTAAACGGTAAACGGTAGAACGGTAAACGGTAGAATGATAAACGGTAAACGGTAGAATGGTAAACGGTAGAACGGTAAACGGTAGAACGGTAAACGGTAAACGGTAGAACGGTAAACGGTAGAATGGTAAACGGTAAACGGTAGAATGGTAAACGGTAGAACGGTAAACGGTAGAATGCTAAACGGTAAACGGTAGAACGGTAAACGGTAAACGGTAGAATGGTAAACGGTAAACAGTAGAACTGTAAACGGTAGAATGGTAAACGGTAAATGGTAGAATGGTAAACGGTAGAATGGTAAACGGTAGAACGGTAAACGGTAGAACGGTAAACGGTAAACGGTAGAACGGTAAACGGTAGAATGGTAAACGGTAAACGGTAGAATGGTAAACGGTAGAACGGTAGAACGGTAAACGGTATAATGGTAAACGGTAGACAGTAGAACGGTAAACGGTAGAATGCTAAACGGTAAACGGTAGAACGGTAAACGGTAGAATGGTAAACGGTAGAATGGTAAACTGTAAACGGTAGAACGGTAGAATGGTAAACGTTAGAACGGTAGAATGGTAAACGGTAGAACGGTAGAACGGTAAACGGTAGAATGATAAACGGTAGACAGTAGAACGGTAAACGGTAGAATTCTAAACGGTAAACGGTAGAACGGTAAACGGTAAACGGTAGAATGGTAAACGGTAAACGGTAGAACGGTAAACGGTAGAATGGTAAACTGTAAACGGTAGAATGGTAAACGGTAGAATGGTAAACTGTAAACGGTAGAACGGTAGAATGGTAAACTGTAGAACGGTAGAATGGTAAACGGTAGAACGGTAGAACGGTAAACGGTAGAATGGTAAACGGTAGAACGGTAGAATGGTAAACGGTAAACGGTAGAACGGTAAACGGTAGAATGGTAAACGGTAGAATGGTAAACGGTAAACGGTAGAATGGTAAACGGTAGAATGGTAAACTGTAAACGGTAGAACGGTAGAATGGTAAACTGTAAACGGTAGAATGGTAAACGGTAGACAGTAGAACGGTAAACGGTAGAATGGTAAACGGTAGACAGTAGAACGGTAAACGGTAGAATGCTAAACGGTAGAACGGTAAACGGTAAACGGTAGAATGGTAAACGGTAAACGGTAAACGGTAGAACGGTAAACGGTAGAATGATAAACGGTAAACGGTAGAATGGTAAACGGTAGAACGGTAAACGGTAGAACGGTAAACGGTAAACGGTAGAACGGTAAACGGTAGAATGGTAAACGGTAAACGGTAGAATGGTAAACGGTAGAACGGTAAACGGTAGAATGCTAAACGGTAAACGGTAGAACGGTAAACGGTAAACGGTAGAATGGTAAACGGTAAACGGTAAACGGTAGAACGGTAAACGGTAGAATGATAAACGGTAAACGGTAGAATGGTAAACGGTAGAACGGTAAACGGTAGAACGGTAAACGGTAAACGGTAGAACGGTAAACGGTAGAATGGTAAACGGTAAACGGTAGAATGGTAAACGGTAGAACGGTAAACGGTAGAATGCTAAACGGTAAACGGTAGAACGGTAAACGGTAAACGGTAGAATGGTAAACGGTAAACAGTAGAACTGTAAACGGTAGAATGGTAAACGGTAAATGGTAGAATGGTAAACGGTAGAATGGTAAACGGTAGAACGGTAAACGGTAGAACGGTAAACGGTAAACGGTAGAACGGTAAACGGTAGAATGGTAAACGGTAAACGGTAGAATGGTAAACGGTAGAACGGTAGAACGGTAAACGGTATAATGGTAAACGGTAGACAGTAGAACGGTAAACGGTAGAATGCTAAACGGTAAACGGTAGAACGGTAAACGGTAGAATGGTAAACGGTAGAATGGTAAACTGTAAACGGTAGAACGGTAGAATGGTAAACGTTAGAACGGTAGAATGGTAAACGGTAGAACGGTAGAACGGTAAACGGTAGAATGATAAACGGTAGACAGTAGAACGGTAAACGGTAGAATTCTAAACGGTAAACGGTAGAACGGTAAACGGTAAACGGTAGAATGGTAAACGGTAAACGGTAGAACGGTAAACGGTAGAATGGTAAACTGTAAACGGTAGAATGGTAAACGGTAGAATGGTAAACTGTAAACGGTAGAACGGTAGAATGGTAAACTGTAGAACGGTAGAATGGTAAACGGTAGAACGGTAGAACGGTAAACGGTAGAATGGTAAACGGTAGAACGGTAGAATGGTAAACGGTAGAACGGTAGAACGGTAAACGGTAGAATGGTAAACGGTAGACAGTAGAACGGTAAACGGTAGAATGCTAAACGGTAAACGGTAGAACGGTAAACGGTAAACGGTATAATGGTAAACGGTAAACGGTAGAACGGTAAACGGTAGAATGGTAAACGGTAGAACGGTAAACGGTAAACGGTAGAACGGTAAACGGTAGAATGGTAAACGGTAAACGGTAGAATGGTAAACGGTAGAACGGTAGAACGGTAAACGGTAGAATGCTAAACGGTAAACGGTAGAACGGTAAACGGTAAACGGTAGAATGGTAAACGGTAAACGGTAGAATGCTAAACGGTAAACGGTAGAACGGTAGAACGGTAAACGGTAGAATGGTAAACGGTAAACGGTAGAATGGTAAACGGTAGAACGGTAAACGGTAGAACGGTAAACGGTAAACGGTAGAATGGTAAACGGTAGAACGGTAGAACGGTAAACGGTAGAATGGTAAACGGTAAAATGGTAAACAATGGTAAACAGTAAACGGTAAAATGGTAAACAATGGTAGAATGGTAAACGGTAGACAGTAGAACGGTAAACGGTAGAATGCTAAACGGTAAACGGTAGAACGGTAAACGGTAAACGGTAGAATGGTAAACGGTAAACGGTAGAACGGTAAACGGTAAACGGTAGAATGGTAAACGGTAAACGGTAGAATGGTAAACGGTAGAACGGTAAACGGTAGAATGGTAAACGGTAGAACGGTAAACAGTAGAACGGTAAACGGTAGAATGGTAAACGGTAGAATGGTAAACGGTAGAACGGTAGAACGGTAAACGGTAGAATGGTAAACAGTAGAACGGTAAACGGTAGAATGGTAAACGGTAGAACGGTAGAACGGTAAACGGTAGAATGGTAAACGGTAGAATGGTAAACGGTAGAATGGTAAACGGTAAACGGTAAACGGTAGAATGGTAAACGGTAGAATGGTAAACGGTAAACGGTAAACGGTAGAATGGTAAACGGTAGAATGGTAAACGGTAAACGGTAGAATGGTAAACGGTAAACGGTAGAATGGTAAACGGTAGAACGGTAGAACGGTAAACGGTAGAATGGTAAACGGTAGAACGGTAGAATGGTAAACGGTAAACGGTAGAACGGTAAACGGTAGAATGGTAAACGGTAGAATGGTAAACGGTAAACGGTAGAATGGTAAACGGTAGAATGGTAAACTGTAAACGGTAGAACGGTAGAATGGTAAACTGTAAACGGTAGAATGGTAAACGGTAGACAGTAGAACGGTAAACGGTAGAATGGTAAACGGTAGACAGTAGAACGGTAAACGGTAGAATGCTAAACGGTAGAACGGTAAACGGTAAACGGTAGAATGGTAAACGGTAAACGGTAAACGGTAGAACGGTAAACGGTAGAATGATAAACGGTAAACGGTAGAATGGTAAACGGTAGAACGGTAAACGGTAGAACGGTAAACGGTAAACGGTAGAACGGTAAACGGTAGAATGGTAAACGGTAAACGGTAGAATGGTAAACGGTAGAACGGTAAACGGTAGAATGCTAAACGGTAAACGGTAGAACGGTAAACGGTAAACGGTAGAATGGTAAACGGTAAACGGTAAACGGTAGAACGGTAAACGGTAGAATGATAAACGGTAAACGGTAGAATGGTAAACGGTAGAACGGTAAACGGTAGAACGGTAAACGGTAAACGGTAGAACGGTAAACGGTAGAATGGTAAACGGTAAACGGTAGAATGGTAAACGGTAGAACGGTAAACGGTAGAATGCTAAACGGTAAACGGTAGAACGGTAAACGGTAAACGGTAGAATGGTAAACGGTAAACAGTAGAACTGTAAACGGTAGAATGGTAAACGGTAAATGGTAGAATGGTAAACGGTAGAATGGTAAACGGTAGAACGGTAAACGGTAGAACGGTAAACGGTAAACGGTAGAACGGTAAACGGTAGAATGGTAAACGGTAAACGGTAGAATGGTAAACGGTAGAACGGTAGAACGGTAAACGGTATAATGGTAAACGGTAGACAGTAGAACGGTAAACGGTAGAATGCTAAACGGTAAACGGTAGAACGGTAAACGGTAGAATGGTAAACGGTAGAATGGTAAACTGTAAACGGTAGAACGGTAGAATGGTAAACGTTAGAACGGTAGAATGGTAAACGGTAGAACGGTAGAACGGTAAACGGTAGAATGATAAACGGTAGACAGTAGAACGGTAAACGGTAGAATTCTAAACGGTAAACGGTAGAACGGTAAACGGTAAACGGTAGAATGGTAAACGGTAAACGGTAGAACGGTAAACGGTAGAATGGTAAACTGTAAACGGTAGAATGGTAAACGGTAGAATGGTAAACTGTAAACGGTAGAACGGTAGAATGGTAAACTGTAGAACGGTAGAATGGTAAACGGTAGAACGGTAGAACGGTAAACGGTAGAATGGTAAACGGTAGAACGGTAGAATGGTAAACGGTAGAACGGTAGAACGGTAAACGGTAGAATGGTAAACGGTAGACAGTAGAACGGTAAACGGTAGAATGCTAAACGGTAAACGGTAGAACGGTAAACGGTAAACGGTATAATGGTAAACGGTAAACGGTAGAACGGTAAACGGTAGAATGGTAAACGGTAGAACGGTAAACGGTAAACGGTAGAACGGTAAACGGTAGAATGGTAAACGGTAAACGGTAGAATGGTAAACGGTAGAACGGTAGAACGGTAAACGGTAGAATGCTAAACGGTAAACGGTAGAACGGTAAACGGTAAACGGTAGAATGGTAAACGGTAAACGGTAGAATGCTAAACGGTAAACGGTAGAACGGTAGAACGGTAAACGGTAGAATGGTAAACGGTAAACGGTAGAATGGTAAACGGTAGAACGGTAAACGGTAGAACGGTAAACGGTAAACGGTAGAATGGTAAACGGTAGAACGGTAGAACGGTAAACGGTAGAATGGTAAACGGTAAAATGGTAAACAATGGTAAACAGTAAACGGTAAAATGGTAAACAATGGTAGAATGGTAAACGGTAGACAGTAGAACGGTAAACGGTAGAATGCTAAACGGTAAACGGTAGAACGGTAAACGGTAAACGGTAGAATGGTAAACGGTAAACGGTAGAACGGTAAACGGTAAACGGTAGAATGGTAAACGGTAAACGGTAGAATGGTAAACGGTAGAACGGTAAACGGTAGAATGGTAAACGGTAGAACGGTAAACAGTAGAACGGTAAACGGTAGAATGGTAAACGGTAGAATGCTAAACGGTAAACGGTAAACGGTAGAATGGTAAACGGTAAACGGTAGAACGGTAAACGGTAAACAGTAGAATGGTAAACGGTAGAATGGTAAACGGTAGAACGGTAAACGGTAGAATGGTAAACGGTAGAACGGTAAACAGTAGAACGGTAAACGGTAGAATGGTAAACGGTAGAACGGTAAACAGTAGAACGGTAAACGGTAGAATGGTAAACGGTAGAACGGTAGAACGGTAAACGGTAGAATGGTAAACGGTAAACGGTAGAATGGTAAACGGTAGAATGGTAAACTGTAAATGGTAAACGGTAAACGGTAGAATGGTAAACGGTAAACTGTAGAATGGTAAACGGTAAACGGTAGACGGTGAACGGTAGAACGAAACGGTAGATGGTAGAATGGTAAACGGTAGACGGTGAACGGTGAACGGTAAACGGTAAACGGTGGAACGAAACGGTAGATGGTAGAATGGTAAACGGTAAAACGGTAAACGGTAAATGGTAAACGGTAGAATGGTAAACTGTAAATGGTAAACGGTAAACGGTAAACGGTAGAATGGTAAACGGTAAACGGTAGAATGGTAAACGGTAAACGGTAGAACGGTAAACGGTAGAATAGTAAACGGTAAACGGTAAACGGTAAACGGTAGAATGGTAAACGGTAAAAGGTAAACGGTAGACAGTAGAACGGTAAACGGTAAAACGGTAAAACGGTAGAATGGTAAACGGTAAAACGGTAGACGGTAGACGGTAGAATGGTAAACTGTAGAATGGTAAACGGTAAACGGTAGAATGGTAAACGGTAGACGGTGAACGGTGAACGGTAAACGGTAGAACGAAACGGTAGATGGTAGAATGGTAAACGGTAAAACGGTAAACGGTAAACGGTAGAATGGTAAACGGTAGAACGGTAGAACGGTAGAATGGTAAACGGTTAAACGGTAAACGGTAGAATGGTAAACGGTAAACGGTAGACGGTAAAACGGTAAAACGGTAAACGGTAAACGGTAAGCGGTAAACGGTAAACGGTAAACCGGTACACCGGTACACCGGTAAACGGTAGACGGTAGAATGGTAAACGGTAAACGGTAGAATGCTAAACGGTAAACGGTAGAACGAAACGGTAGACGGTAAACGGTTAAACGGTAAACGGTAGACGGTAAACGGTAGAATGGTAAACGGTAGACGGTAAAACGGTAAAACGGTAAACGGTAGACGGTAGAATGGTAAACGGTAGACAGTAGACGGTAGACGGTAACCGGTAAAACGGTAAAACGGTAGAATGGTAAACGGTAAAACGGTAGACGGTAGAATGGTAAACGGTAAACGGTAGACGGTGAACGGTGAACGGTAAACGGTAGAACGAAACGGTAGATGGTAGAATGGTAAACAGTAAAACGGTAAACGGTAAACGGTAAACGGTAGAATGGTAAACGGTAGAACGGTAGAATGGTAAACGGTAAACGGTAGAATGGTAAACGGTAAACGGTAGAATGGTAAACGGTAAACGGTAAAACGGTAAACGGTAAACGGTAAAACGGTAAACGGTAAACGGTAGAATGGTAAACGGTAGAACGGTAGAACGGTAGAATGGTAAACGGTAAACGGTAGAATGGTAAACGGTAAACGGTAGAACGGTAAACGGTAAACGGTAAAACGGTAAACGGTAAACGGTAGAACGGTAAACGGTAAAATGGTAAAACGGTGAAACGGTAGAATGGTAAACGGTAAAACGGTAAATGGTAGACGGTAGACGGTAGAATGGTAAACGGTACAATGGTAAACGGTAAACGGTAAAACGGTAAACAGTAGACGGTAAACGGTAGAATGGTAAACGGTAAACGGTAAAACGGTAAACAGTAGACGGTAAACGGTAGACGGTAAACCGGTAAACGGTAAACGGTAAGCGGTAAACGGTAAACGGTAGACGGTAGAATGGTAAACGGTAGAATGGTAAACGGTAAAACGGTAGAACGGTAGAACGGTAAACGGTAGAATGGTAACGGTAAAACGGTAGAACGGTAAACGGTAGAATGGTAAACGGTAAACGGTAGAATGGTAAACGGTAAAACGGTAGAACGGTAGAACGGTAAACGGTAGAATGGTAACGGTAAAACGGTAGAACGGTAGAATGGTAAACGGTAAACGGTAGAATGGTAACGGTAAAACGGGAAACGGGAAACGGTAAATGGTAAACGGTAAAACGGTAGAACGGTAGAACGGTAGAATGGTAAATGGTAAACGGTAAAACGGTAAAACGGTACAACGGTAGAACGGTACAACGATAAAACTTTAAAACGGTAGAACGGTAGAATGGTAACGGTAAAACGGTAAAACGGTAAAACGGTAAACGGTAGGCGGTAGACGGTAGACGGTAGACGGTCAACGGTAAACGGTAGACGGTAGACGGTAAAAGGTAAATGGTAAAACGGTAAAACGGTAAAATGGTAAAATGGTTAAATTGGTAAAAGGTAAAAAGTAAGAGGGTAAAATTGTAAAATGGTAAACGGTAAAATGGTAAACAATGGTAAACAGTAAACGGTAAAATGGTAAACAATGGTAGAATGGTAAACGGTAGACAGTAGAACGGTAAACGGTAGAATGCTAAACGGTAAACGGTAAACGGTAGAATGGTAAACGGTAAACAGTAGAATGGTAAACGGTAGAATGGTAAACGGTAGAACGGTAAACGGTAGAATGGTAAACGGTAGAACGGTAAACAGTAGAACGGTAAACGGTAGAATGGTAAACGGTAGAACGGTAAACAGTAGAACGGTAAACGGTAGAATGGTAAACGGTAGAACGGTAGAACGGTAAACGGTAGAATGGTAAACGGTAGAACGGTAGAATGGTAAACGGTAGAATGGTAAACGGTAAACTGTAGAATGGTAAACGGTAAACGGTAGACGGTGAACGGTAGAACGAAACGGTAGATGGTAGAATGGTAAACGGTAAAACGGTAAACGGTAAATGGTAAACGGTAGAATGGTAAACTGTAAATGGTAAACGGTAAACGGTAAACGGTAGAATGGTAAACGGTAAACGGTAGAATGGTAAACGGTAAACGGTAGAACGGTAAACGGTAGAATAGTAAACGGTAAACGGTAAACGGTAAACGGTAGAATGGTAAACGGTAAAAGGTAAACGGTAGACAGTAGAACGGTAAACGGTAAAACGGTAAAACGGTAGAATGGTAAACGGTAAAACGGTAGACGGTAGACGGTAGAATGGTAAACTGTAGAATGGTAAACGGTAAACGGTAGAATGGTAAACGGTAGACGGTGAACGGTGAACGGTAAACGGTAGAACGAAACGGTAGATGGTAGAATGGTAAACGGTAAAACGGTAAACGGTAAACGGTAAACGGTAGAATGGTAAACGGTAGAACGGTAGAACGGTAGAATGGTAAACGGTAAACGGTTAAACGGTAAACGGTAGAATGGTAAACGGTAAACGGTAGACGGTAAAACGGTAAACGGTAAACGGTAAGCGGTAAACGGTAAACCGGTACACCGGTACACCGGTAAACGGTAGACGGTAGAATGGTAAACGGTAAACGGTAGAATGCTAAACGGTAAACGGTAGAACGAAACGGTAGACTGTAAACGGTTAAACGGTAAACGGTAGACGGTAAACGGTAGAATGGTAAACGGTAGACGGTAGAACGGTAGAATGGTAACGGTAAAACGGTAAAACGGTAAAACGGTAAACGGTAGGCGGTAGACGGTAGACGGTAGACGGTCAACGGTAAACGGTAGACGGTAGACGGTAAAAGGTAAATGGTAAAACGGTAAAACGGTAAAATGGTAAAATGGTTAAATTGGTAAAAGGTAAAAAGTAAGAGGGTAAAATTGTAAAATGGTAAACGGTAAAATGGTAAACAATGGTAAACAGTAAACGGTAAAATGGTAAACAATGGTAGAATGGTAAACGGTAGACAGTAGAACGGTAAACGGTAGAATGCTAAACGGTAAACGGTAAACGGTAAACGGTAGAATGGTAAACGGTAAACGGTAGAACGGTAAACGGTAAACAGTAGAATGGTAAACGGTAGAATGGTAAACGGTAGAACGGTAAACGGTAGAATGGTAAACGGTAGAACGGTAAACAGTAGAACGGTAAACGGTAGAATGGTAAACGGTAGAACGGTAAACAGTAGAATGGTAAACGGTAGAACGGTAGAACGGTAAACGGTAGAATGGTAAACGGTAGAACGGTAGAATGGTAAACGGTAGAATGGTAAACGGTAAACTGTAGAATGGTAAACGGTAAACGGTAGACGGTGAACGGTAGAACGAAACGGTAGATGGTAGAATGGTAAACGGTAAAACGGTAAACGGTAAATGGTAAACGGTAGAATGGTAAACTGTAAATGGTAAACGGTAAACGGTAAACGGTAGAATGGTAAACGGTAAACGGTAGAATGGTAAACGGTAAACGGTAGAACGGTAAACGGTAGAATAGTAAACGGTAAACGGTAAACGGTAAACGGTAGAATGGTAAACGGTAAAAGGTAAACGGTAGACAGTAGAACGGTAAACGGTAAAACGGTAAAACGGTAGAATGGTAAACGGTAAAACGGTAGACGGTAGACGGTAGAATGGTAAACTGTAGAATGGTAAACGGTAAACGGTAGAATGGTAAACGGTAGACGGTGAACGGTGAACGGTAAACGGTAGAACGAAACGGTAGATGGTAGAATGGTAAACGGTAAAACGGTAAACGGTAAACGGTAAACGGTAGAATGGTAAACGGTAGAACGGTAGAACGGTAGAATGGTAAACGGTAAACGGTTAAACGGTAAACGGTAGAATGGTAAACGGTAAACGGTAGACGGTAAAACGGTAAACGGTAAACGGTAAGCGGTAAACGGTAAACCGGTACACCGGTACACCGGTAAACGGTAGACGGTAGAATGGTAAACGGTAAACGGTAGAATGCTAAACGGTAAACGGTAGAACGAAACGGTAGACTGTAAACGGTTAAACGGTAAACGGTAGACGGTAAACGGTAGAATGGTAAACGGTAGACGGTAGAACGGTAGAATGGTAACGGTAAAACGGTAAAACGGTAAAACGGTAAACGGTAGGCGGTAGACGGTAGACGGTAGACGGTCAACGGTAAACGGTAGACGGTAGACGGTAAAAGGTAAATGGTAAAACGGTAAAACGGTAAAATGGTAAAATGGTTAAATTGGTAAAAGGTAAAAAGTAAGAGGGTAAAATTGTAAAATGGTAAACGGTAAAATGGTAAACAATGGTAAACAGTAAACGGTAAAATGGTAAACAATGGTAGAATGGTAAACGGTAGACAGTAGAACGGTAAACGGTAGAATGCTAAACGGTAAACGGTAAACGGTAGAATGGTAAACGGTAAACGGTAGAACGGTAAACGGTAAACAGTAGAATGGTAAACGGTAGAATGGTAAACGGTAGAACGGTAAACGGTAGAATGGTAAACGGTAGAACGGTAAACAGTAGAACGGTAAACGGTAGAATGGTAAACGGTAGAACGGTAAACAGTAGAACGGTAAACGGTAGAATGGTAAACGGTAGAACGGTAGAACGGTAAACGGTAGAATGGTAAACGGTAGAATGGTAAACGGTAGAATGGTAAACTGTAAATGGTAAACGGTAGAATGGTAAACGGTAAACTGTAGAATGGTAAACGGTAAACGGTAGACGGTGAACGGTGAACGGTAAACGGTAAACGGTAGAACGAAACGGTAGATGGTAGAATGGTAAACGGTAAAACGGTAAACGGTAAATGGTAAACGGTAGAATGGTAAACTGTAAATGGTAAACGGTAAACGGTAAACGGTAGAATGGTAAACGGTAAACGGTAGAATGGTAAACGGTAAACGGTAGAACGGTAAACGGTAGAATAGTAAACGGTAAACGGTAAACGGTAAACGGTAAACGGTAGAATGGTAAACGGTAAAAGGTAAACGGTAGACAGTAGAACGGTAAACGGTAAAACGGTAAAACGGTAGAATGGTAAACGGTAAAACGGTAGACGGTAGACGGTAGAATGGTAAACTGTAGAATGGTAAACGGTAAACGGTAGAATGGTAAACGGTAGACGGTGAACGGTGAACGGTAAACGGTAGAACGAAACGGTAGATGGTAGAATGGTAAACGGTAAAACGGTAAACGGTAAACGGTAAACGGTAGAATGGTAAACGGTAGAACGGTAGAACGGTAGAACGGTAGAATGGTAAACGGTAAACGGTTAAACGTTAAACGGTAGAATGGTAAACGGTAAACGGTAGACGGTAAAACGGTAAACGGTAAACGGTAAGCGGTAAACAGTAAACGGTAAACCGGTACACCGGTACACCGGTAAACGGTAGACGGTAGAATGGTAAACGGTAAACGGTAGAATGCTAAACGGTAAACGGTAGAACGAAACGGTAGACTGTAAACGGTTAAACGGTAAACGGTAGACGGTAAACGGTAGAATGGTAAACGGTAAAACGGTAGAATGGTAAACGGTAGAACGGTAGAACGGTAGAATGGTAAACGGTAAACGGTTAAACGGTAAACGGTAGAATGGTAAACGGTAAACGGTAGACGGTAAAACGGTAAAACGGTAAACGGTAAACGGTAAACGGTAAGCGGTAAACGGTAAACCGGTACACCGGTACACCGGTAAACGGTAGACGGTAGAATGGTAAACGGTAGAACGGTAAACGGTAAACGGTAGAATGGTAAACGGTAGAACGGTAAACGGTAGAATGGTAAACGGTAGAACGGTAAACAGTAGAACGGTAAACGGTAGAATGGTAAACGGTAGAACGGTAAACAGTAGAACGGTAAACGGTAGAATGGTAAACGGTAGAACGGTAAACAGTAGAACGGTAAACAGTAGAATGGTAAACGGTAGAACGGTAGAACGGTAAACGGTAGAATGGTAAACGGTAAACGGTAAACGGTAGAATGGTAAACGGTAAACGGTAAACGGTAGAATGGTAAACGGTAAACGGTAGAATGGTAAACGGTAAACGGTAGAACGGTAAACGGTAGAATAGTAAACGGTAAACGGTAAACGGTAAACGGTAGAATGGTAAACGGTAAAAGGTAAACGGTAGACAGTAGAACGGTAAACGGTAAAACGGTAGAATGGTAAACGGTAAAACGGTAGACGGTAGACGGTAGAATGGTAAACTGTAGAATGGTAAACGGTAAACGGTAGAATGGTAAACGGTAGACGGTGAACGGTGAACGGTAAACGGTAGAACGAAACGGTAGATGGTAGAATGGTAAACGGTAAAACGGTAAACGGTAAACGGTAGAATGGTAAACGGTAGAACGGTAGAACGGTAGAATGGTAAACGGTAAACGGTTAAACGGTAAACGGTAGAATGGTAAACGGTAAACGGTAGACGGTAAAACGGTAAAACGGTAAACGGTAAACGGTAAGCGGTAAACGGTAAACGGTAAACCGGTACACCGGTACACCGGTAAACGGTAGACGGTAGAATGGTAAACGGTAAACGGTAGAATGCTAAACGGTAAACGGTAGAACGAAACGGTAGACGGTAAACGGTTAAACGGTAAACGGTAGACGGTAAACGGTAGAATGGTAAACGGTAGACGGTAAAACGGTAAAACGGTAAACGGTAGACGGTAGAATGGTAAACGGTAGACAGTAGACGGTAGACGGTAACCGGTAAAACGGTAAAACGGTAGAATGGTAAACGGTAAAACGGTAGACGGTAGAATGGTAAACGGTAAACGGTAGACGGTGAACGGTGAACGGTGAACGGTAAACGGTAAACGGTAGAACGAAACGGTAGATGGTAGAATGGTAAACAGTAAAACGGTAAACGGTAAACGGTAAACGGTAGAATGGTAAACGGTAGAACGGTAGAATGGTAAACGGTAAACGGTAGAATGGTAAACGGTAAACGGTAGAATGGTAAACGGTAAAACGGTAAACGGTAAACGGTAAAACGGTAAACGGTAAACGGTAGAATGGTAAACGGTAGAACGGTAGAACGGTAGAATGGTAAACGGTAAACGGTAGAATGGTAAACGGTAAATGGTTAAATTGGTAAAAGGTAAAAAGTAAGAGGGTAAAATTGTAAAATGGTAAACGGTAAAATGGTAAACAATGGTAAACAGTAAACGGTAAAATGGTAAACAATGGTAGAATGGTAAACGGTAGACAGTAGAACGGTAAACGGTAGAATGCTAAACGGTAAACGGTAAACGGTAGAATGGTAAACGGTAAACGGTAGAACGGTAAACGGTAAACAGTAGAATGGTAAACGGTAGAATGGTAAACGGTAGAACGGTAAACGGTAGAATGGTAAACGGTAGAACGGTAAACAGTAGAACGGTAAACGGTAGAATGGTAAACGGTAGAACGGTAAACAGTAGAACGGTAAACGGTAGAATGGTAAACGGTAGAACGGTAGAACGGTAAACGGTAGAATGGTAAACGGTAAACGGTAGAATGGTAAACGGTAGAATGGTAAACTGTAAATGGTAAACGGTAGAATGGTAAACGGTAAACTGTAGAATGGTAAACGGTAAACGGTAGACGGTGAACGGTGAACGGTAAACGGTAAACGGTAGAACGAAACGGTAGATGGTAGAATGGTAAACGGTAAAACGGTAAACGGTAAATGGTAAACGGTAGAATGGTAAACTGTAAATGGTAAACGGTAAACGGTAAACGGTAGAATGGTAAACGGTAAACGGTAGAATGGTAAACGGTAAACGGTAGAACGGTAAACGGTAGAATAGTAAACGGTAAACGGTAAACGGTAAACGGTAAACGGTAAACGGTAGAATGGTAAACGGTAAAAGGTAAACGGTAGACAGTAGAACGGTAAACGGTAAAACGGTAAAACGGTAGAATGGTAAACGGTAAAACGGTAGACGGTAGACGGTAGAATGGTAAACTGTAGAATAGTAAACGGTAAACGGTAGAATGGTAAACGGTAGACGGTGAACGGTGAACGGTAAACGGTAGAACGAAACGGTAGATGGTAGAATGGTAAACGGTAAAACGGTAAACGGTAAACGGTAAACGGTAGAATGGTAAACGGTAGAACGGTAGAACGGTAGAATGGTAAACGGTAAACGGTTAAACGTTAAACGGTAGAATGGTAAACGGTAAACGGTAGACGGTAAAACGGTAAACGGTAAACGGTAAGCGGTAAACAGTAAACGGTAAACCGGTACACCGGTACACCGGTAAACGGTAGACGGTAGAATGGTAAACGGTAAACGGTAGAATGCTAAACGGTAAACGGTAGAACGAAACGGTAGACTGTAAACGGTTAAACGGTAAACGGTAGACGGTAAACGGTAGAATGGTAAACGGTAAAACGGTAGAATGGTAAACGGTAGAACGGTAGAACGGTAGAATGGTAAACGGTAAACGGTTAAACGGTAAACGGTAGAATGGTAAACGGTAAACGGTAGACGGTAAAACGGTAAAACGGTAAACGGTAAACGGTAAACGGTAAGCGGTAAACGGTAAACCGGTACACCGGTACACCGGTAAACGGTAGACGGTAGAATGGTAAACGGTAGAACGGTAAACGGTAAACGGTAGAATGGTAAACGGTAGAACGGTAAACGGTAGAATGGTAAACGGTAGAACGGTAAACAGTAGAACGGTAAACGGTAGAATGGTAAACGGTAGAACGGTAAACAGTAGAACGGTAAACGGTAGAATGGTAAACGGTAGAACGGTAAACAGTAGAACGGTAAACAGTAGAATGGTAAACGGTAGAACGGTAGAACGGTAAACGGTAGAATGGTAAACGGTAAACGGTAAACGGTAGAATGGTAAACGGTAAACGGTAAACGGTAGAATGGTAAACGGTAAACGGTAGAATGGTAAACGGTAAACGGTAGAACGGTAAACGGTAGAATAGTAAACGGTAAACGGTAAACGGTAAACGGTAGAATGGTAAACGGTAAAAGGTAAACGGTAGACAGTAGAACGGTAAACGGTAAAACGGTAGAATGGTAAACGGTAAAACGGTAGACGGTAGACGGTAGAATGGTAAACTGTAGAATGGTAAACGGTAAACGGTAGAATGGTAAACGGTAGACGGTGAACGGTGAACGGTAAACGGTAGAACGAAACGGTAGATGGTAGAATGGTAAACGGTAAAACGGTAAACGGTAAACGGTAGAATGGTAAACGGTAGAACGGTAGAACGGTAGAATGGTAAACGGTAAACGGTTAAACGGTAAACGGTAGAATGGTAAACGGTAAACGGTAGACGGTAAAACGGTAAAACGGTAAACGGTAAACGGTAAGCGGTAAACGGTAAACGGTAAACCGGTACACCGGTACACCGGTAAACGGTAGACGGTAGAATGGTAAACGGTAAACGGTAGAATGCTAAACGGTAAACGGTAGAACGAAACGGTAGACGGTAAACGGTTAAACGGTAAACGGTAGACGGTAAACGGTAGAATGGTAAACGGTAGACGGTAAAACGGTAAAACGGTAAACGGTAGACGGTAGAATGGTAAACGGTAGACAGTAGACGGTAGACGGTAACCGGTAAAACGGTAAAACGGTAGAATGGTAAACGGTAAAACGGTAGACGGTAGAATGGTAAACGGTAAACGGTAGACGGTGAACGGTGAACGGTGAACGGTAAACGGTAAACGGTAGAACGAAACGGTAGATGGTAGAATGGTAAACAGTAAAACGGTAAACGGTAAACGGTAAACGGTAGAATGGTAAACGGTAGAACGGTAGAATGGTAAACGGTAAACGGTAGAATGGTAAACGGTAAACGGTAGAATGGTAAACGGTAAAACGGTAAACGGTAAACGGTAAAACGGTAAACGGTAAACGGTAGAATGGTAAACGGTAGAACGGTAGAACGGTAGAATGGTAAACGGTAAACGGTAGAATGGTAAACGGTAAACGGTAGAATGGTAAACGGTAAACGGTAAAACGGTAAACGGTAAACGGTAAACGGTAGAACGGTAAACGGTAAAACGGTGAAACGGTAGAATGGTAAACGGTAAAACGGTAAATGGTAGACGGTAGACGGTAGAATGGTAAACGGTAGAATGGTAAACGGTAAACGGTAAAACGGTAAACAGTATACGGTAAACGGTAGAATGGTAAACGGTAAACAGTAAAACGGTAAACAGTAGACGGTAAACGGTAAACGGTAGAACGGTAAACGGTAAAATGGTAAAACGGTGAAACGGTAGAATGGTAAACGGTAAAACGGTAAATGGTAGACGGTAGACGGTAGAATGGTAGACGGTAGAATGGTAAACGGTAAACGGTAAACGGTAAACGGTAGAACGGTAAACGGTAAAATGGTAAAACGGTGAAACGGTAGAATGGTAAACGGTAAAACGGTAAATGGTAGACGGTAGACGGTAGAATGGTAAACGGTAGAATGGTAAACGGTAAACGGTAAACGGTAAAACGGTAAACAGTAGACGGTAAACGGTAGAATGGTAAACGGTAAACGGTAAAACGGTAAACAGTAGACGGTAAACGGTAGAATGGTAAACGGTAAACGGTAGACGGTAAACCGGTAAACGGTAAGCGGTAAACGGTAAACGGTAGACGGTAGAATGGTAAACGGTAGAATGGTAAACGGTAAAACGGTAGAACGGTAGAACGGTAAACGGTAGAATGGTAACGGTAAAACGGTAGAACGGTAAACGGTAGAATGGTAAACGGTAAACGGTAGAATGGTAAACGGTAAAACGGTAGAACGGTAGAACGGTAGAACGGTAAACGGTAGAATGGTAACGGTAAAACGGTAGAACGGTAGAATGGTAAACGGTAAACGGTAGAATGGTAACGGTAAAACGGGAAACGGGAAACGGTAAATGGTAAACGGTAAAACGGTAGAACGGTAGAACGGTAGAATGGTAAATGGTAAACGGTAAAACGGTAAAACGGTACAACGGTAGAACGGTACAACGATAAAACTTTAAAACGGTAGAACGGTAGAATGGTAACGGTAAAACGGTAAAACGGTAAAACGGTAAACGGTAGGCGGTAGACGGTAGACGGTAGACGGTCAACGGTAAACGGTAGACGGTAGACGGTAAAAGGTAAATGGTAAAACGGTAAAACGGTAAAATGGTAAAATGGTTAAATTGGTAAAAGGTAAAAAGTAAGAGGGTAAAATTGTAAAATGGTAAACGGTAAAATGGTAAACAATGGTAAACAGTAAACGGTAAAATGGTAAACAATGGTAGAATGGTAAACGGTAGACAGTAGAACGGTAAACGGTAGAATGCTAAACGGTAAACGGTAGACGGTAGAATGGTAAACGGTAAACGGTAGAACGGTAAACGGTAAACAGTAGAATGGTAAACGGTAGAATGGTAAACGGTAGAACGGTAAACGGTAGAACGAAACGGTAGATGGTAGAATGGTAAACGGTAAAACGGTAAACGGTAAATGGTAAACGGTAGAATGGTAAACTGTAAACGGTAAACGGTAAACGGTAGAATGGTAAACGGTAAACGGTAGAATGGTAAACGGTAAACGGTAGAATAGTAAACGGTAAACGGTAAACGGTAAACGGTAGAATGGTAAACGGTAAAAGGTAAACGGTAGACAGTAGAACGGTAAACGGTAAAACGGTAAAACGGTAGAATGGTAAACGGTAAAACGGTAGACGGTAGACGGTAGAATGGTAAACTGTAGAATGGTAAACGGTAAACGGTAGAATGGTAAACGGTAGACGGTGAACGGTGAACGGTAAACGGTAGAACGAAACGGTAGATGGTAGAATGGTAAACGGTAAAACGGTAAACGGTAGAATGGTAAACGGTAGAACGGTAGAACGGTAGAATGGTAAACGGTAAACGGTTAAACGGTAAACGGTAGAATGGTAAACGGTAAACGGTAGACGGTAAAACGGTAAACGGTAAACGGTAAGCGGTAAACGGTAAACCGGTACACCGGTACACCGGTAAACGGTAGACGGTAGAATGGTAAACGGTAAACGGTAGAATGCTAAACGGTAAACGGTAGAACGAAACGGTAGACTGTAAACGGTTAAACGGTAAACGGTAGACGGTAAACGGTAGAATGGTAAACGGTAGACGGTAAAACGGTAAAACGGTAAACGGTAGACGGTAGAATGGTAAACGGTAGACAGTAGACGGTAGACGGTAACCGGTAAAACGGTAAAACGGTAGAATGGTAAACGGTAAGACGGTAGAATGGTAAACGGTAAACGGTAGACGGTGAACGGTGAACGGTGAACGGTAAACGGTAAACGGTAGAACGAAACGGTAGATGGTAGAATGGTAAACAGTAAAACGGTAAACGGTAAACGGTAAACGGTAGAATGGTAAACGGTAGAACGGTAGAACGGTAGAATGGTAAACGGTAAACGGTAGAATGGTAAACGGTAAACGGTAGAATGGTAAACGGTAAACGGTAAAACGGTAAACGGTAAACGGTAGAACGGTAAACGGTAAAATGGTAAAACGGTGAAACGGTAGAATGGTAAACGGTAAAACGGTAAATGGTAGACGGTAGACGGTAGAATGGTAAACGGTAGAATGGTAAACGGTAAACGGTAAAACGGTAAACAGTAGACGGTAAACGGTAGAATGGTAAACGGTAAACGGTAAAACGGTAAACAGTAGACGGTAAACGGTAGAATGGTAAACGGTAAACGGTAGACGGTAAACCGGTAAACGGTAAGCGGTAAACGGTAAACGGTAGACGGTAGAATGGTAAACGGTAGAACGGTAAACGGTAGAACGGTAGAACGGTAGAATGGTAAACGGTAAACGGTAGAATGGTAAACGGTAAACGGTAGAATGGTAAACGGTAGACGGTAAAACGGTAAACGGTAAACGGTAAAACGGTAAACGGTAAACGGTAGAATGGTAAACGGTAGAACGGTAGAACGGTAGAATGGTAAACGGTAAACGGTAGAATGGTAAACGGTAAACGGTAGAATGGTAAACGGTAAACGGTAAAACGGTAAACGGTAAACGGTAGAACGGTAAACGGTAACATGGTAAAACGGTGAAACGGTAGAATGGTAAACGGTAAAACGGTAAATGGTAGACGGTAGACGGTAGAATGGTAAACGGTAGAATGGTAAACGGTAAACGGTAAAACGGTAAACAGTAGACGGTAAACGGTAGAATGGTAAACGGTAAACGGTAAAACGGTAAACAGTAGACGGTAAACGGTAGAATGGTAAACGGTAAACGGTAGCCGGTAAACCGGTAAACGGTAAGCGGTAAACGGTAAACGGTAAACGGTAAACGGTAGACGGTAGAATGGTAAACGGTAGAATGGTAAACGTTAAAACGGTAGAACGGTAGAACGGTAAACGGTAGAATGGTAACGGTAAAACGGTAGAACGGTAAACGGTAGAATGGTAAACGGTAAACGGTAGAATGGTAAACGGTAAAACGGTAGAACGGTAGAACGGTAGAACGGTAGAATGGTAACGGTAAAACGGTAGAACGGTAGAATGGTAAACGGTAAACGGTAGAATGGTAACGGTAAAACGGGAAACGGGAAACGGTAAATGGTAAACGGTAAAACGGTAGAACGGTAGAACGGTAGAACGGTAGAATGGTAAATGGTAAACGGTAAAACGGTAAAACGGTACAACGGTGGAACGGTACAACGATAAAACTTTAAAACGGTAGAACGGTAGAACGGTAGAATGGTAACGGTAAAACGGTAAAACGGTAAACGGTAGGCGGTAGACGGTATACGGTAGACGGTCAACGGTAAACGGTAGACGGTAGACGGTAAAAGGTAAATGGTAAAACGGTAAAACGGTAAAATGGTAAAATGAAAAAAAAGAATGGTAAACGGTAGAACGGTAGAACGGTAGAATGGTAAACGGTAGAATGGTAAACGGTAAACGGTAGAATGGTAAACGGTAAACGGTAAAACGGTAAACGGTAAACGGTAGAACGGTAAACGGTAACATGGTAAAACGGTGAAACGGTAGAATGGTAAACGGTAAAACGGTAAATGGTAGACGGTAGACGGTAGAATGGTAAACGGTAGAATGGTAAACGGTAAACGGTAAAACGGTAAACAGTAGACGGTAAACGGTAGAATGGTAAACGGTAAACGGTAAAACGGTAAACAGTAGACGGTAAACGGTAGAATGGTAAACGGTAAACGGTAGACGGTAAACCGGTAAACGGTAAGCGGTAAACGGTAAACGGTAGACGGTAGAATGGTAAACGGTAGAATGGTAAACGGTAAAACGGTAGAACGGTAGAACGGTAAACGGTAGAATGGTAACGGTAAAACGGTAGAACGGTAAACGGTAGAATGGTAAACGGTAAACGGTAGAATGGTAAACGGTAAAACGGTAGAACGGTAGAACGGTAGAACGGTAGAATGGTAACGGTAAAACGGTAGAACGGTAGAATGGTAAACGGTAAACGGTAGAATGGTAACGGTAAAACGGGAAACGGGAAACGGTAAATGGTAAACGGTAAAACGGTAGAACGGTAGAACGGTAGAACGGTAGAATGGTAAATGGTAAACGGTAAAACGGTAAAACGGTACAACGGTAGAACGGTACAACGATAAAACTTTAAAACGGTAGAACGGTAGAACGGTAGAATGGTAACGGTAAAACGGTAAAACGGTAAACGGTAGGCGGTAGACGGTATACGGTAGACGGTCAACGGTAAACGGTAGACGGTAGACGGTAAAAGGTAAATGGTAAAACGGTAAAACGGTAAAATGGTAAAATGGTTAAATTGGTAAAAGGTAAAAAGTAAGAGGGTAAAATTGTAAAATGGTAAACGGTAAAATGGTAAACAATGGTAAACAGTAAACGGTAAAATGGTAAACAATGGTAGAATGGTAAACGGTAGACAGTAGAACGGTAAACGGTAGAATGCTAAACGGTAAACGGTAGAACGGTAAACGGTAAACGGTAGAATGGTAAACGGTAAACGGTAGAACGGTAAACGGTAAACGGTAGAATGGTAAACGGTAGAATGGTAAACGGTAGAACGGTAAACGGTAGAATGGTAAACGGTAGAACGGTAAACAGTAGAACGGTAAACGGTAGAATGGTAAACGGTAGAACGGTAAACAGTAGAACGGTAAACGGTAGAATGGTAAACGGTAGAATGGTAAACGGTAGAATGGTAAACTGTAAATGGTAAACGGTAAACGGTAGAATGGTAAACGGTAAACTGTAGAATGGTAAACGGTAAACGGTAGAATGGTAAACGGTAGACGGTGAACGGTGAACGGTGAACGGTAAACGGTAAACGGTAGAACGAAACGGTAGATGGTAGAATGGTAAACAGTAAAACGGTAAACGGTAAACGGTAAACGGTAGAATGGTAAACGGTAGAACGGTAGAACGGTAGAATGGTAAACGGTAAACGGTTAAACGGTAAACGGTAGAATGGTAAACGGTAAACGGTAGACGGTAAAACGGTAAACGGTAAACGGTAAACGGTAGAATGGTAAACGGTAGAACGGTAGAACGGTAGAATGGTAAACGGTAAACGGTTAAACGGTAAACGGTAAACGGTAGAATGGTAAACGGTAAACGGTAGACGGTAAAACGGTAAACGGTAAACGGTAGAATGCTAAACGGTAAACGGTAGAACGAAACGGTAGACGGTAAACGGTTAAACGGTAAACGGTAAACCGGTACACCGGTACACCGGTAAACGGTAGACGGTAGAATGGTAAACGGTAAACGGTAGAATGCTAAACGGTAAACGGTAGAACGAAACGGTAGACGGTAAACGGTTAAACGGTAAACGGTAGACGGTAAACGGTAGAATGGTAAACGGTAGACGGTAAAACGGTAAACGGTAGACGGTAGAATGGTAAACGGTAGACAGTAGACGGTAGACGGTAACCGGTAAAACGGTAAAACGGTAGAATGGTAAACGGTAAAACGGTAGACGGTAGAATGGTAAACGGTAAACGGTAGACGGTGAACGGTGAACGGTGAACGGTAAACGGTAAACGGTAGAACGAAACGGTAGATGGTAGAATGGTAAACAGTAAAACGGTAAACGGTAAACGGTAAACGGTAGAATGGTAAACGGTAGAACGGTAGAACGGTAGAATGGTAAACGGTAAACGGTAGAATGGTAAACGGTAAAACGGTAAACGGTAAAACGGTAAACGGTAAACGGTAGAATGGTAAACGGTAGAACGGTAGAACGGTAGAATGGTAAACGGTAGAATGGTAAACGGTAAACGGTAGAATGGTAAACGGTAAACGGTAAAACGGTAAACGGTAAACGGTAGAACGGTAAACGGTAAAATGGTAAAACGGTGAAACGGTAGAATGGTAAACGGTAAAACGGTAAATGGTAGACGGTAGACGGTAGAATGGTAAACGGTAGAATGGTAAACGGTAAACGGTAAAACGGTAAACAGTAGACGGTAAACGGTAGAATGGTAAACGGTAAACGGTAAAACGGTAAACAGTAGACGGTAAACGGTAGAATGGTAAACGGTAAACGGTAGACGGTAAACCGGTAAACGGTAAACGGTAAGCGGTAAACGGTAAACGGTAGACGGTAGAATGGTAAACGGTAGAATGGTAAACAGTAAAACGGTAGAACGGTAGAACGGTAAACGGTAGAATGGTAACGGTAAAACGGTAGAACGGTAAACGGTAGAATGGTAAACGGTAAACGGTAGAATGGTAAACGGTAAAACGGTAGAACGGTAGAACGGTAGAACGGTAAACGGTATAATGGTAACGGTAAAACGGTAGAACGGTAGAATGGTAAACGGTAAACGGTAGAATGGTAACGGTAAAACGGTAAAACGGGAAACGGGAAACGGTAAATGGTAAACGGTAAAACGGTAGAACGGTAGAACGGTAGAATGGTAAATGGTAAACGGTAAAACGGTAAAACGGTACAACGGTAGAACGGTACAACGATAAAACTTTAAAACGGTAGAACGGTAGAACGGTAGAATGGTAACGGTAAAACGGTAAAACGGTAAACGGTAGGCGGTAGACGGTAGACGGTCAACGGTAAACGGTAGACGGTAGACGGTAAAAGGTAAATGGTAAAACGGTAAAACGGTAAAATGGTAAAATGGTTAAATTGGTAAAAGGTAAAAAGTAAGAGGGTAAAATTGTAAAATGGTAAACGGTAAAATGGTAAACAATGGTAAACAGTAAACGGTAAAATGGTAAACAATGGTAGAATGGTAAACGGTAGACAGTAGAACGGTAAACGGTAGAATGCTAAACGGTAAACGGTAGAACGGTAAACGGTAAACGGTAGAATGGTAAACGGTAGAACGGTAAACGGTAAACGGTAGAATGGTAAACGGTAGAATGGTAAACGGTAGAACGGTAAACGGTAGAATGGTAAACGGTAGAACGGTAAACAGTAGAACGGTAAACGGTAGAATGGTAAACGGTAGAACGGTAAACAGTAGAACGGTAAACGGTAAAACGGTAGAATGGTAAACGGTAAAACGGTAGACGGTAGACGGTAGAATGGTAAACTGTAGAATGGTAAACGGTAAACGGTAGAATGGTAAACGGTGAACGGTGAACGGTGAACGGTAAACGGTAAACGGTAGAACGAAACGGTAGATGGTAGAATGGTAAACGGTAAAACGGTAAACGGTAAACGGTAAACGGTAGAATGGTAAACGGTAGAACGGTAGAATGGTAAACGGTAAACGGTTAAACGGTAAACGGTAGAATGGTAAACGGTAAACGGTAGACGGTAAAACGGTAAAACGGTAAACGGTAAACGGTAAACGGTAAGCGGTAAACGGTAAACGGTAAACCGGTACACCGGTACACCGGTAAACGGTAGACGGTAGAATGGTAAACGGTAAACGGTAGAATGCTAAACGGTAAACGGTAGAACGAAACGGTAGACGGTAAACGGTTAAACGGTAAACGGTAGACGGTAAACGGTAGAATGGTAAACGGTAGACGGTAAAACGGTAAAACGGTAAACGGTAGACGGTAGAATGGTAAACGGTAGACAGTAGACGGTAGACGGTAACCGGTAAAACGGTAAAACGGTAGAATGGTAAACGGTAAAACGGTAGACGGTAGAATGGTAAACGGTAAACGGTAGACGGTGAACGGTGAACGGTAAACGGTAAACGGTAGAACGAAACGGTAGATGGTAGAATGGTAAACAGTAAAACGGTAAACGGTAAACGGTAAACGGTAGAATGGTAAACGGTAGAATGGTAAACGGTAGAACGGTAGAACGGTAGAATGGTAAACGGTAAACGGTAGAATGGTAAACGGTAAACGGTAGAATGGTAAACGGTAAACGGTAAAACGGTAAACGGTAAACGGTAAAACGGTAAACGGTAAACGGTAAACGGTAGAATGGTAAACGGTAGAACGGTAGAACGGTAAACGGTAGAATGGTAAACGGTAAAAGGTAGAATGGTAAACGGTAAACGGTAAAACGGTAAACGGTAAACGGTAAACGGTAAACGGTAGAACGGTAAACGGTAAAATGGTAAAACGGTGAAACGGTAGAATGGTATACGGTAAAACGGTAAATGGTAGACGGTAGACGGTAGAATGGTAAACGGTAGAATGGTAAACGGTAAAACGGTAAACGGTAAACGGTAAACGGTAGAACGGTAAACGGTAAAATGGTAAAACGGTGAAACGGTAGAATGGTAAACGGTAAAACGGTAAATGGTAGACGGTAGACGGTAGAATGGTAAACGGTAGAATGGTAAACGGTAAACGGTAAAACGGTAAACAGTAGACGGTAAACGGTAGAATGGTAAACGGTAAACGGTAAAACGGTAAACAGTAGACGGTAAACGGTAGAATGGTAAACGGTAAACGGTAGACGGTAAACCGGTAAACGGTAAACGGTAAGCGGTAAACGGTAAACGGTAGACGGTAGAATGGTAAACGGTAGAATGGTAAACGGTAAAACGGTAGAACGGTAGAACGGTAAACGGTAGAATGGTAACGGTAAAACGGTAGAACGGTAAACGGTAGAATGGTAAACGGTAAACGGTAGAATGGTAAACGGTAAAACGGTAGAACGGTAGAACGGTAGAACGGTAAACGGTAGAATGGTAACGGTAAAACGGTAGAACGGTAGAATGGTAAACGGTAAACGGTAGAATGGTAACGGTAAAACGGTAAAACGGTAAACGGGAAACGGTAAATGGTAAACGGTAAAACGGTAGAACGGTAGAACGGTAGAATGGTAAATGGTAAATGGTAAACGGTAAAACGGTAAAACGGTACAACGGTAGAACGGTACAACGATAAAACTTTAAAACGGTAGAACGGTAGAATGGTAACGGTAAAACGGTAAAACGGTAAACGGTAGGCGGTAGACGGTAGACGGTAGACGGTCAACGGTAAACGGTAGACGGTAGACGGTAAAAGGTAAATGGTAAAACGGTAAAACGGTAAAATGGTAAAATGGTTAAATTGGTAAAAGGTAAAAAGTAAGAGGGTAAAATTGTAAAATGGTAAACGGTAAAATGGTAAACAATGGTAAACAGTAAACGGTAAAATGGTAAACAATGGTAGAATGGTAAACGGTAGAACGGTAAACGGTAGAATGCTAAACGGTAAACGGTAGAACGGTAAACGGTAGAATGGTAAACGGTAAACGGTAGAACGGTAAACGGTAAACAGTAGAATGGTAAACGGTAGAATGGTAAACGGTAGAACGGTAAACGGTAGAATGGTAAACGGTAGAACGGTAAACAGTAGAACGGTAAACGGTAGAATGGTAAACGGTAGAACGGTAAACAGTAGAACGGTAAACGGTAGAATGGTAAACGGTAGAACGGTAGAACGGTAAACGGTAGAATGGTAAACGGTAAACGGTAGAATGGTAAACGGTAGAATGGTAAACTGTAAATGGTAAACGGTAAACGGTAGAATGGTAAACGGTAAACTGTAGAATGGTAAACGGTAAACGGTAGAATGGTAAACGGTAAACGGTAGAACGAAACGGTAGATGGTAGAATGGTAAACGGTAAAAGGTAAACGGTAGAATGGTAAACTGTAAATGGTAAACGGTAAACGGTAGAATGGTAAACGGTAAACGGTAGAATGGTAAACGGTAAACGGTAGAACGGTAAACGGTAGAATAGTAAACGGTAAACGGTAAACGGTAAACGGTAGAATGGTAAACGGTAAACGGTAAACGGTAGACAGTAGAACGGTAAACGGTAAAACGGTAAAACGGTAGAATGGTAAACGGTAAAACGGTAGACGGTAGACGGTAGAATGGTAAACTGTAGAATGGTAAACGGTAGAATGGTAAACGGTAGACGGTGAACGGTGAACGGTAAACGGTAGAACGAAACGGTAGATGGTAGAATGGTAAACGGTAAAACGGTAAACGGTAAACGGTAAACGGTAGAATGGTAAACGGTAGAACGGTAGAACGGTAGAATGGTAAACGGTAAACGGTTAAACGGTAAACGGTAGAATGGTAAACGGTAAACGGTAGACGGTAAAACGGTAAAACGGTAAACGGTAAACGGTAAGCGGTAAACGGTAAACGGTAAACCGGTACACCGGTACACCGGTAAACGGTAGACGGTAGAATGGTAAACGGTAAACGGTAGAATGCTAAACGGTAAACGGTAGAACGAAACGGTAGACTGTAAACGGTTAAACGGTAAACGGTAGACGGTAAACGGTAGAATGGTAAACGGTAGACGGTAAAACGGTAAAACGGTAAACGGTAGACGGTAGAATGGTAAACGGTAGACAGACGGTAGACGGTAACCAGTAAAACGGTAAAACGGTAGAATGGTAAACGGTAAGACGGTAGAATGGTAAACGGTAAACGGTAGACGGTGAACGGTGAACGGTAAACGGTAAACGGTAGAACGAAACGGTAGATGGTAGAATGGTAAACAGTAAAACGGTAAACGGTAAACGGTAAACGGTAGAATGGTAAACGGTAGAACGGTAGAACGGTAGAATGGTAAACGGTAAACGGTAGAATGGTAAACGGTAAACGGTAGAACGAAACGGTAGATGGTAGAATGGTAAACGGTAAAACGGTAAACGGTAAACGGTAAACGGTAGAATGGTAAACGGTAGAACGGTAGAATGGTAAACGGTAAACGGTTAAACGGTAAACGGTAGAATGGTAAACGGTAAACGGTAGACGGTAAAACGGTAAAACGGTAAACGGTAAACGGTAAGCGGTAAACGGTAAACGGTAAACCGGTACACCGGTACACCGGTAAACGGTAGACGGTAGAATGGTAAACGGTAAACGGTAGAATGCTAAACGGTAAACGGTAGAACGAAACGGTAGACGGTAAACGGTTAAACAGTAAACGGTAGACGGTAAACGGTAGAATGGTAAACGGTAGACGGTAAAACGGTAAAACGGTAAACGGTAGACGGTAGAATGGTAAACGGTAGACAGTAGACGGTAGACGGTAACCGGTAAAACGGTAGAATGGTAAACGGTAAAACGGTAGACGGTAGAATGGTAAACGGTAGACGGTGAACGGTGAACGGTAAACGGTAAACGGTAGAACGAAACGGTAGATGGTAGAATGGTAAACAGTAAAACGGTAAACGGTAAACGGTAAACGGTAGAATGGTAAACGGTAGAACGGTAGAACGGTAGAATGGTAAACGGTAAACGGTAGAATGGTAAACGGTAGAATGGTAAACGGTAAACGGTAAACGGTAAAACGGTAAACGGTAAACGGTAAAACGGTAAACGGTAAACGGTAGAATGGTAAACGGTAGAACGGTAGAACGGTAAACGGTAGAATGGTAAACGGTAAACGGTAGAATGGTAAACGGTAAACGGTAAAACGGTAAACGGTAAACGGTAAACGGTAGAACGGTAAACGGTAAAATGGTAAAACGGTGAAACGGTAGAATGGTAAACGGTAAAACGGTAAATGGTAGACGGTAGACGGTAGAATGGTAAACGGTAGAATGGTAAACGGTAAAACGGTAAACGGTAAACGGTAGAACGGTAAACGGTAAAATGGTAAAACGGTGAAACGGTAGAATGGTAAACGGTAAAACGGTAAATGGTAGACGGTAGACGGTAGAATGGTAAACGGTAGAATGGTAAACGGTAAAACGGTAAACAGTAGACGGTAAACGGTAGAATGGTAAACGGTAAACGGTAAAACGGTAAACAGTAGACGGTAAACGGTAGAATGGTAAACGGTAAACGGTAGACGGTAAACCGGTAAACGGTAAACGGTAAGCGGTAAACGGTAAACGGTAGACGGTAGAATGGTAAACGGTAGAATGGTAAACGGTAAAACGGTAGAACGGTAGAACGGTAAACGGTAGAATGGTAACGGTAAAACGGTAGAACGGAAAACGGTAGAATGGTAAACGGTAAACGGTAGAATGGTAAACGGTAAAACGGTAGAACGGTAGAACGGTAGAACGGTAAACGGTAGAATGGTAACGGTAAAACGGTAGAACGGTAGAATGGTAAACGGTAAACGGTAGAATGGTAACGGTAAAACGGTAAAACGGTAAACGGGAAACGGTAAATGGTAAACGGTAAAACGGTAGAACGGTAGAACGGTAGAATGGTAAATGGTAAATGGTAAACGGTAAAACGGTAAAACGGTAAAACGGTAAACGGTAGGCGGTAGACGGTAGACGGTAGACGGTCAACGGTAAACGGTAGACGGTAGACGGTAAAAGGTAAATGGTAAAACGGTAAAACGGTAAAATGGTAAAATGGTTAAATTGGTAAAAGGTAAAAAGTAAGAGGGTAAAATTGTAAAATGGTAAACGGTAAAATGGTAAACAATGGTAAACAGTAAACGGTAAAATGGTAAACAATGGTAGAATGGTAAACGGTAGACAGTAGAACGGTAAACGGTAGAATGCTAAACGGTAAACGGTAGAACGGTAAACGGTAGAATGGTAAACGGTAAACGGTAGAACGGTAAACGGTAAACAGTAGAATGGTAAACGGTAGAATGGTAAACGGTAGAACGGTAAACGGTAGAATGGTAAACGGTAGAACGGTAAACAGTAGAACGGTAAACGGTAGAATGGTAAACGGTAGAACGGTAAACAGTAGAACGGTAAACGGTAGAATGGTAAACGGTAGAACGGTAGAACGGTAAACGGTAGAATGGTAAACGGTAAGCGGTAGAATGGTAAACGGTAGAATGGTAAACTGTAAATGGTAAACGGTAAACGGTAGAATGGTAAACGGTAAACTGTAGAATGGTAAACGGTAAACGGTAGAATGGTAAACGGTAAACGGTAGAACGAAACGGTAGATGGTAGAATGGTAAACGGTAAAACGGTAAACGGTAAACGGTAAACGGTAGAATGGTAAACTGTAAATGGTAAACGGTAAACGGTAGAATGGTAAACGGTAAACGGTAGAATGGTAAACGGTAAACGGTAAACGGTAGAACGGTAAACGGTAGAATAGTAAACGGTAAACGGTAAACGGTAAACGGTAGAATGGTAAACGGTAAAAGGTAAACGGTAGACAGTAGAACGGTAAACGGTAAAACGGTAAAACGGTAGAATGGTAAACGGTAAAACGGTAGACGGTAGACGGTAGAATGGTAAACTGTAGAATGGTAAACGGTAAACGGTAGAATGGTAAACGGTAGACGGTGAACGGTGAACGGTAAACGGTAGAACGAAACGGTAGATGGTAGAATGGTAAACGGTAAAACGGTAAACGGTAAACGGTAAACGGTAGAATGGTAAACGGTAGAACGGTAGAACGGTAGAATGGTAAACGGTAAACGGTTAAACGGTAAACGGTAGAATGGTAAACGGTAAACGGTAGACGGTAAAACGGTAAAACGGTAAACGGTAAACGGTAAGCGGTAAATGGTAAACGGTAAACCGGTACACCGGTACACCGGTAAACGGTAGACGGTAGAATGGTAAACGGTAAACGGTAGAATGCTAAACGGTAAACGGTAGAACGAAACGGTAGACTGTAAACGGTTAAACGGTAAACGGTAGACGGTAAACGGTAGAATGGTAAACGGTAGACGGTAAAACGGTAAACGGTAGACGGTAGAATGGTAAACGGTAGACAGACGGTAGACGGTAACCAGTAAAACGGTAAAACGGTAGAATGGTAAACGGTAAGACGGTAGAATGGTAAACGGTAAACGGTAGACGGTGAACGGTGAACGGTGAACGGTAAACGGTAAACGGTAGAACGAAACGGTAGATGGTAGAATGGTAAACAGTAAAACGGTAAACGGTAAACGGTAAACGGTAAACGGTAGAATGGTAAACGGTAGAACGGTAGAATGGTAAACGGTAAACGGTAGAATGGTAAACGGTAAACGGTAGAATGGTAAACGGTAAACGGTAAAACGGTAAACGGTAAACGGTAAACGGTAAACGGTAGAATGGTAAACGGTAGAACGGTAGAACGGTAGAATGGTAAACGGTAAACGGTAGAATGGTAAACGGTAAACGGTAGAATGGTAAACGGTAAACGGTAAAACGGTAAACGGTAAACGGTAGAACGGTAAACGGTAAAATGGTAAAACGGTGAAACGGTAGAATGGTAAACGGTAAAACGGTAAATGGTAGACGGTAGACGGTAGAATGGTAAACGGTAGAATGGTAAACGGTAAACGGTAAAACGGTAAACAGTAGACGGTAAACGGTAGAATGGTAAACGGTAAACGGTAAAACGGTAAACAGTAGACGGTAAACGGTAGAATGGTAAACGGTAAACGGTAGACGGTAAACCGGTAAACGGTAAGCGGTAAACGGTAAACGGTAGAATGGTAAACGGTAAAACGGTAGAACGGTAGAACGGTAAACGGTAGAATGGTAACGGTAAAACGGTAGAACGGTAAACGGTAGAATGGTAAACGGTAAACGGTAGAATGGTAAACAGTAAAACGGTAGAACGGTAGAACGGTAGAACGGTAGAATGGTAACGGTAAAACGGTAGAACGGTAGAATGGTAAACGGTAAACGGTAGAATGGTAACGGTAAAACGGGAAACGGGAAACGGTAAATGGTAAACGGTAGAACGGTAGAATGGTAAACGGTAAAACGGTAAAACGGTACAACGGTAGAACGGTACAACGATAAAACTTTAAAACGGTAGAACGGTAGAACGGTAGAATGGTAACGGTAAAACGGTAAAACGGTAAACGGTAGGCGGTAGACGGTAGACGGTAGACGGTCAACGGTAAACGGTAGACGGTAGACGGTAAAAGGTAAATGGTAAAACGGTAAAACGGTAAAATGGTAAAATGGTTAAATTGGTAAAAGGTAAAAAGTAAGAGGGTAAAATTGTAAAATGGTAAACGGTAAAATGGTAAACAATGGTAAACAGTAAACGGTAAAATGGTAAACAATGGTAGAATGGTAAACGGTAGACAGTAGAACGGTAAACGGTAGAATGCTAAACGGTAAACGGTAGAACGGTAAACGGTAAACGGTAGAATGGTAAACGGTAAACGGTAGAACGGTAAACGGTAAACGGTAGAATGGTAAACGGTAGAATGGTAAACGGTAGAACGGTAAACGGTAGAATGGTAAACGGTAGAACGGTAAACAGTAGAACGGTAAACGGTAGAATGGTAAACGGTAGAACGGTAAACAGTAGAACGGTAAACGGTAGAATGGTAAACGGTAAACGGTAGAATGGTAAACGGTAGAATGGTAAACTGTAAATGGTAAACGGTAAACGGTAGAATGGTAAACGGTAAACTGTAGAATGGTAAACGGTAAACGGTAGAATGGTAAACGGTAAAACGGTAAACGGTAGAACGAAACGGTAGATGGTAGAATGGTAAACGGTAAAACGGTAAACGGTAAACGGTAAACGGTAGAACGAAACGGTAGATGGTAGAATGGTAAACGGTAAAACGGTAAACGGTAAACGGTAAACGGTAGAATGGTAAACGGTAGAACGGTAGAACGGTAGAATGGTAAACGGTAAACGGTTAAACGGTAAACGGTAGAATGGTAAACGGTAAACGGTAGACGGTAAAACGGTAAACGGTAAACGGTAAACGGTTAAACGGTAGACGGTAGAAGGGTAAACGGTAAACGGTAGAATGCTAAACGGTAAACGGTAGAACGAAACGGTAGACGGTAAACGGTTAAACGGTAAACGGTAGACGGTAAACGGTAGAATGGTAATCGGTAGACGGTAAAACGGTAAACGGTAGACGGTAGAATGGTAAACGGTAGACAGTAGACGGTAACCGGTAAAACGGTAAAACGGTAGAATGGTAAACGGTAAAACGGTAGACGGTAGAATGGTAAACGGTAAACGGTAAACGGTAGACGGTGAACGGTGAACGGTGAACGGTAAACGGTAAACGGTAGAACGAAACGGTAGATGGTAGAATGGTAAACAGTAAAACGGTAAACGGTAAACGGTAAACGGTAGAATGGTAAACGGTAGAACGGTAGAACGGTAGAATGGTAAACGGTAAACGGTAGAATGGTAAACGGTAAAACGGTAAACGGTAAACGGTAGAATGGTAAACGGTAGAACGGTAGAACGGTAGAATGGTAAACGGTAAACGGTAGAATGGTAAACGGTAAACGGTAGAATGGTAAACGGTAAACGGTAAACGGTAAACGGTAGAACGGTAAACGGTAAAATGGTAAAACGGTGAAACGGTAGAATGGTAAACGGTAAAACGGTAAATGGTAGACGGTAGACGGTAGAATGGTAAACGGTAGAATGGTAAACGGTAAACGGTAAAACGGTAAACAGTAGACGGTAAACGGTAGAATGGTAAACGGTAAACGGTAAAACGGTAAACAGTAGACGGTAAACGGTAGAATGGTAAACGGTAAACGGTAGACGGTAAACCGGTAAACGGTAAACGGTAAGCGGTAAACGGTAAACGGTAGACGGTAGAATGGTAAACGGTAGAATGGTAAACGGTAAAACGGTAGAACGGTAGAACGGTAAACGGTAGAATGGTAACGGTAAAACGGTAGAACGGTAAACGGTAGAATGGTAAACGGTAAACGGTAGAATGGTAAACGGTAAAACGGTAGAACGGTAGAACGGTAGAACGGTAAACGGTAGAATGGTAACGGTAAAACGGTAGAACGGTAGAATGGTAAACGGTAAACGGTAGAATGGTAACGGTAAAACGGTAAAACGGGAAACGGGAAACGGTAAATGGTAAACGGTAAAACGGTAGAACGGTAGAACGGTAGAACGGTAGAATGGTAAATGGTAAACGGTAAAACGGTAAAACGGTACAACGGTAGAACGGTACAACGATAAAACTTTAAAACGGTAGAACGGTAGAACGGTAGAATGGTAACGGTAAAACGGTAAAACGGTAAACGGTAGGCGGTAGACGGTAGACGGTCAACGGTAAACGGTAGACGGTAGACGGTAAAAGGTAAATGGTAAAACGGTAAAACGGTAAAATGGTAAAATGGTTAAATTGGTAAAAGGTAAAAAGTAAGAGGGTAAAATTGTAAAATGGTAAACGGTAAAATGGTAAACAATGGTAAACAGTAAACGGTAAAATGGTAAACAATGGTAGAATGGTAAACGGTAGACAGTAGAACGGTAAACGGTAGAATGCTAAACGGTAAACGGTAGAACGGTAAACGGTAAACGGTAGAATGGTAAACGGTAGAACGGTAAACGGTAGAATGGTAAACGGTAGAATGGTAAACGGTAGAACGGTAAACGGTAGAATGGTAAACGGTAGAACGGTAAACAGTAGAACGGTAAACGGTAGAATGGTAAACGGTAGAACGGTAAACAGTAGAACGGTAAACGGTAAAACGGTAGAATGGTAAACGGTAAAACGGTAGACGGTAGACGGTAGAATGGTAAACTGTAGAATGGTAAACGGTAAACGGTAGAATGGTAAACGGTGAACGGTGAACGGTGAACGGTAAACGGTAGAACGAAACGGTAGATGGTAGAATGGTAAACGGTAAAACGGTAAACGGTAAACGGTAGAACGGTAGAACGGTAGAATGGTAAACGGTAAACGGTTAAACGGTAAACGGTAGAATGGTAAACGGTAAACGGTAGACGGTAAAACGGTAAAACGGTAAACGGTAAACGGTAAGCGGTAAACGGTAAACGGTAAACCGGTACACCGGTAAACGGTAGACGGTAAACGGTAGAATGCTAAACGGTAAACGGTAGAACGAAACGGTAGACGGTAAACGGTTAAACGGTAAACGGTAGACGGTAAACGGTAGAATGGTAAACGGTAGACGGTAAAACGGTAAAACGGTAGACGGTAGAATGGTAAACGGTAGACAGTAGACGGTAGACGGTAACCGGTAAAACGGTAAAACGGTAGACGGTAGAATGGTAAACGGTAAACGGTAGACGGTGAACGGTGAACGGTAAACAGTAAACGGTAGAACGAAACGGTAGATGGTAGAATGGTAAACAGTAAAACGGTAAACGGTAAACGGTAAACGGTAGAATGGTAAACGGTAGAACGGTAGAATGGTAAACGGTAAACGGTAGAATGGTAAACGGTAAACGGTAGAATGGTAAACGGTAAACGGTAAAACGGTAAACGGTAAACGGTAAAACGGTAAACGGTAAACGGTAGAATGGTAAACGGTAGAACGGTAGAACGGTAGAATGGTAAACGGTAAACGGTAGAATGGTAAACGGTAGAACGGTAAACGGTAGAATGGTAAACGGTAAACGGTAGAATGATAAACGGTAAACGGTAAAACGGTAAACGGTAGAACGGTAAACGGTAAACGGTAGAATGGTAAACGGTAGAACGGTAAACGGTAGAATGGTAAACGGTAAACGGTAGAATGATAAACGGTAAACGGTAAAACGGTAAACGGTAAACGGTAGAATGGTAAACGGTAGAACGGTAAACGGTAGAATGGTAAACGGTAGAACGGTAAACGGTAGAATGGTAAACGGTAAACGGTAGAATGATAAACGGTAAACGGTTAAACGGTAAACGGTAGAATGGTAAACGGTAGAACGGTAAACGGTAGAATGGTAAACGGTAAACGGTAGAATGATAAACGGTAAACGGTAAAACGGTAAACGGTAGAACGGTAAACGGTAAAATGGTAAAACGGTAAAACGGTAAATGGTAGACGGTAGACGGTAGAATTGTAAACGGTAGAATGGTAAATGGTAAAACGGTAAACGGTAAACGGTAAACGGTAGAACGGTAAACGGTAAAATGGTAAAACGGTGAAACGGTAGAATGGTAAACGGTAAAACGGTAAATGGTAGACGGTAGACGGTAGAATGGTAAACGGTAGAATGGTAAACGGTAAACGGTAAAACGGTAAACAGTAGACGGTAAACGGTAGAATGGTAAACGGTAAACGGTAGACGGTAAACCGGTAAACGGTAAACGGTAAGCGGTAAACGGTAGACGGTAGAATGGTAAACGGTAGAATGGTAAACGGTAAAACGGTAGAACGGTAGAACGGTAAACGGTAGAATGGTAACGGTAAAACGGTAGAACGGTAAACGGTAGAATGGTAAACGGTAAACGGTAGAATGGTAAACGGTAAAACGGTAGAACGGTAGAACGGTAGAACGGTAAACGGTAGAATGGTAACGGTAAAACGGTAGAACGGTAGAATGGTAAACGGTAAACGGTAGAATGGTAACGGTAAAACGGTAAAACGGTAAACGGGAAACGGTAAATGGTAAACGGTAAAACGGTAGAACGGTAGAACGGTAGAATGGTAAATGGTAAATGGTAAACGGTAAAACGGTAAAACGGTACAACGGTAGAACGGTACAACGATAAAACTTTAAAACGGTAGAACGGTAGAATGGTAACGGTAAAACGGTAAAACGGTAAACAGTAGGCGGTAGACGGTAGACGGTCAACGGTAAACGGTAGACGGTAGACGGTAAAAGGTAAATGGTAAAACGGTAAAACGGTAAAATGGTAAAATGGTTAAATTGGTAAAAGGTAAAAAGTAAGAGGGTAAAATTGTAAAATGGTAAACGGTAAAATGGTAAACAATGGTAAACAGTAAACGGTAAAATGGTAAACAATGGTAAAATGGTAAATGGTAAAACGGTAAACAAAAACGGTAAACAGTAAAACGGTACAACAGTAAAATGGTAAATGGTAAAATGGTAACTGGTAAAATGGTAAAATGGTAAAAACGGTAAACCAGTTCCTTTCCCCTCCATGGCTGGCCAGGGGGAGGTAGTTTAGAGACCAGGATTACTGCATGTTTTACTGCATGAGGGCCTAGGGGACACGGGGAGAACATGCAAACTCCACTCAGAAAGGCCCTTTCGCCAACCCCGCCTCGGGTATGGGCACTGATGACGCAGAGGAGGGAACATGCCCCCAGCGCCCACAAAAGGGTGTGTGTGTGTGTGTGTGTGTGTGTGTGTGTGTGTGTGTGCGTCCCCAGCGGGAATCGACCCAGGACCTTCTAGCTGTGAGGCGACAGCACTACCGACTGTGCCACCGTGACCCCCCTTTAGTTGTGTTGTTGTTTTACTCTCTTTGTTCTTCACTTTGCACAAGCTGCACTCTGCAGAGCATAATGCTGCCCTCCACCGGCTGTAAAATCATATATTATTGAATAGAATACTGATATGAATACTGCGACTGTAAGAGGACGGGTCCATCTCTCTCTCTCGGTTTTTATGTCTTTATTGATAGGATAGAAGACTCACAGGAAATGGGGAGAGAGATGGGAAGTGACAGCAAAGGCTGTCATGATGGTGATCCGAGAGAGAGAGAGAGAGAAACTCCATCCAGATTTGTGTATGTGTGTGTGTGTGTGTGTGTGTGTGACTGTGTGTGTGTGTGTGTGTGTGTGACTGCGTGTGTGTGTGTGTGTGTGTGTGTGTGTGTGTGTGTGTGTGTGTGTGTGTGTGTGTGTGTGTGTGTGTGTGTGTGTGTGTGTGTGTGTGTGTGTGTGTGTGTGTGTGTGTGTGTGTGTGTGTGTGTGTGTGTGTGTGTGCGCGCGCGCGTGTGTGTGTGTGTGTCAGAGTGTGTGTGGGGGCGCCGGGAGCAGAGGGCATGCATTGATCTATGACGAAATTACTCTCCCAAATTTTCTCCAATTAAACTGCAAAAGAAAATGATATCTGCATATGATGCTGAATAATAACCCACATTTTGAATAATAGCATTTAACAAAATGAGTGAAAGAGTTGCACTAGGTGAAGAGATGGTCAGTCTCCTATTGGTCATATGGTACACCTTCTCCATGTGTGCCTATGTCTCCTATTAAATATCCATATTGGTTTACATAAAAGTCAGACTTTTAAAAACGTATTCTGATGTGATAAAAACAGACTACATCACAAATGAATCGCCCACCTCAGTGGAACATTCTCTGTCTGTCAGTCAGTCAGTCAGTCAGTCTGTCTGTCAGTCAGTCTATGTTTATGAGGTGACAGTACTTCATTAGACCCCTTGGTGTGGTTGTTATGTGCAATGATGTCTTCTCTTTGTAATTAGCGTTTCTTCCTGGAGGCTGAAACCTTGACAGTCAAACATGACAATGAAAAAACAGTGATGTAGTGACATCACAATACCATCCCCTCCACTAACCCCTGCCCCTTTATCATAGAACAACAGCTGTGGGTGCGGCTTCAGTTCAGGTGGATCACCGCTCATCACCACTCATCAGGCAAACCAGGCATACTTAATGAACTGGTGGGAGTGTCCACATAAATACAAAATGTTAACAAATACTGTACACCTTTTTGAAAAATATGTAATAATAATACCTGATGATCATGTTTTAGGAAATCACGGCACTCCACACCCCCACACCTAAAAAACTAGTTGCGTTTACATCCCAATTAACATGCTCATAATATGGGTATAATACTTAGAGTATATATGAATAGAGATGACATCCGAGTTCTCCTTCCATCCACTTGCATTAAGTTGCTCAAAAGCGCATGAGGCGATTTCACTCCTCCTTCCGGGTAGGAACAGAGTGCATTCTGGGATGGATTGTAATAGTGAGTGGCCCCAAACACATGAACGCGCTGCCGTTGAACGCGCACGAGCGTGCTGCCGTCGTGAACGTGCACAATGATAGTCAACGGACCAGCGCGTTCATGTGTTTGGGGCCAGGCTGCATATGTCATATATACTCTAAGGTATAATATCATTGCATTGTAGTGACTCGCGACTCGTGTGGACTGAGACCGAAACGAGACTGAGTAAATGAAAATGTGGACTCGAGAACGGACTTGAGTACTACAACACTAGTAGTAGGCTCATCAGTGATTACACTGTGAGAGTTGTTTTGGAGTTTAAATTATTCTCTAATAATGGTTTAATTCTGGTCTCCTACCACAGCAGAGTCCTCTATTGAATTCCGGAATGCAACAAAAACTAAATAACCTCAATTAATTCAAGGCTGGGTGAGTAATTATGTGGGGGTGGAAACACGGTATTCTCTATTGCAATTTTGTTTTGGCAACTGTGTTCCGTAACTATTGATTGAACTTGCTATCTGGCATCCCGAGTTATGCTTTTGTGCTCAAGAAATATACCCTTGTACCAGAGGCCAGTTCGTTCTGGGCACCAAACAAGGGAATCAAAAGACGAGCAGCTGACGCAGCATTAGTTCTCCATAGGCGTTGGCAATAAGCAACGCCTATTAAATCATTTACTGTATAGGCTAAAGTATTTGTGTCTCTAGCTGGTATAATAATTGTATTTGGAGATTTTTCTCATCACCACTAATGAAGGGGAAAAAAACATGACATGTCATTATATATGATTTCATCATGGTGAGAGATAAAATACTTTGCTAGTGGCCACCAGCTGGTGTACTGTTGCAGATATTAAAATGTCAACATTAAAACTGGCAGTGATTCCTGTACTGCATTTGTCCAGATATTATTTGCCCAAGAAAGAATCACCAAGGCACAGCGATCGAACGCACATTTATGCAGTGTTTTGGTCAATGCACAGCATTTATATGATGTTAACAGTAGCCTATTTAAGATGTATATCTCTGCTCTGAGTTGCAGTTTAAGTAAACTAGCGAGAGAAGTGCGTTTATCTTCCGCTCCATGAGTCTGACTGCACCAGCTCTGTGGCACCCAGGGGAGAGGGGGTGGAGAGGGCATTTTATTTTGAAGTTTCAGTCTGAAACGGATGGTCTTAGGTGGTCTGGTGTAGCTTTATATATCTTATATTTATTATACACTTTGGTTAGTAGTTTATGGTTTCTTTACTTTGCTGTCTTAATTTCTGTTCTCCATATCTTGCAGTGGATTGGGGAGCAGAGCTGTGATGTCATGACAATCAGTCAAGCGGCAGCACCTGGGCCCGGTGCTGACGCCCTGTATATAAGCCTGTCTCCCCAGTCCCTTCCTCAGTTCTGTTGTTTTCAGTTCTCCTTTGCTCCTCTCCCACCATGCACCTTTATCAGCATTTGGGTTAATACATACAACATGCACACACATACATCTCACTCATGCATACACGCACTACACTACTGATTACTGATTTTCACACCTCATCTGTTTGGTCTTGATTTGATTTGGTTTGATTTAATTCCTTATTTTGATTACTTAATACATTTATATTGCATTTGAGTAGGCCTACTGTGTCTCCCCTGTATTTTTGTTGTGTATCTGGCACCCCTAGGCCAGGTATGTAACAGCATCTATTGTTAGGTATGCCCATATCATATTATAAATGCGCCACGTCTCTGTCTGTCTGCGTGTGTGTGTGTGTGTGTGCGTGTGTGTGTGTGTGTGTGTGTGTGTGTACGGTTGTAATGCACGTAACTCGAGAACCGTTTGACCCACCCACTGCAATGGAGTTGAGAGGTTCTTTCCAAAGCGGTTTCATTGGTTCATTTTTCCCCCTAAACAACACACAGACGGTGGGGGTTGGGGGGGGGGGGGGGGGGGATCCAAAACCTAAAAAATGCAGTGGTTGTATCCTCCCGACAGCGACGATATAATTCATTTCTTAAATAATTAGCTAAACGACCTTTATTGATTATATTGCATTGTCTCCAAAGCTACACATGAGATGAACTGGCTTCGACTTCATGCAGCTACAAATACACTGTAGTTTTGTATCGCTTCTGTATCGCTTTTTTAACGTCATGCCACCTGGACAAAGATACAGAACCTTGCCATGGAAAAAGGTCCATTTTAGTAGGAGTTTTGTCCCCTCAGCCATCGCAGCGTTAAACAAACTGCCCCGATGGTTCTGTATACAGCGTATGATGCATGGGTCTGTATACAGTGGGGACCTCATGTTTTTGTATTGTCTTGGTGTTATGTGATGTGGGTGTTGAACAGACTGTGAAGACAAATATCCTTCGGGACAGTAAAGATTATTAGTATTATCTTTTGCATCTGCCCATGTGTACACACTATAGTATAGAGCATAGCAGTGGGCGTGGTTTTCCGGACGCACTGAAAAATCGTCCATTCATTTTTCCCATAGAGATTTACAAAAATATTTATAATTTATATTATAATTTATAATATTTAAAATATAATTTAAGCCTAGAATCCAGCCATCCAGGATGCTGGTGAATCATGACCATAACACCTTTGATTCTGTGAAGAAAGAAAAATGCCAGTAACTTGTGATCTTATATAAAGGCTAATTAATGATCTGCAGTCAGTTCCAATTAATCAGTGTGATGCCTGCACGTAGACATGACACAGAAAGGAAATTAAGAACATTTCCCATCACGAATGAATAAAATAACTTGTCCACCCTCTAATGTCATTATTGAGATATGAACTTTGACTCTATTAAGTTGAGTCCAGACCTCAAGCCTCCGTTGAGTGTTGCTGTGGCGATGAGTGTCCAAGCAGTGTGTATACTGTAAACCTTTGTTTGTTGACTTGACACATGGCCTCTTATATGAGAACCACATAACTCAATGGACTCAATGAACAGTTCAGTACTCATCAGGCCTATGAATGTCTCAGTAACTATAAGCCAGCACGATTTATGCGTGCCCATTTATATTACTGTCTTCCACGTAATGGATATGAAATGGAGTTGTAAGTAATTGTTCTCCCTCTGACCAGGACAAAGTGCTTGGGTTGTGTGTATCCAATCCAACCTCACTGCCGCGATACATCCCACCAATCAATCCAAATCTAATCTTTATGCCTGTGATGTCCCAGAGGTTGTCCAGGGGATGGACATAGGAAGTAACCATATTTAAATTAATCAGGACAAAAGGAATCAGGGATAACGAAAGCACAACACCACACAACTTAAAGATGGAGTCTTTTTTATGTGCAATGGTGTGTTTACTTTGTATTTAGGGTTTCTTCCTGGAGGCTGAACCCTTGACAGTCAAGTTCATACTGTACACACGTGACGTTACCTGGTAACATGTCATTGTTCTGACCTCCCGTTAGTCACACCGATTACTAAAGGCTCATACTGGATTTACGGTGGTTAGGTGACCACCGAACTACAACATGACGTCACAAGCCGCGGTGAAGAGCAAACCACCGCCACCTCTCCAGCCCTTCTCTCTGTTCTTACTCACCACTGCTCAACGTTATTTCAGCTCCGGTGGTCAGGTCACCACCGGAGCGGTGGTCACCTCACCACCGAAATTCCAGACTATAAATAGGCCTTTACACTATCCCTAACCCTAACCTCAGTCTTAACTGGCCATAATGGTCACGAACCCTAACCTCAGTCTCAACTCTTAAACGGCCATGTAACGGTAACTTATGGGCAGTCTCCCGTTAATAGGGAGCAGGGACACCAGCTCTTTCCTAATATAATTTTCTATCTCCACAAATAATCTCAAAACTTTGAGATGTCTGTCCACAATCAAAATAAATATGCTACCTCATAGAAAGACTGTGAAGCAAAATGAAATTGCTTGTCTACTACGCCAGAGCTAGCAAATGAAAGGCTTAAAATCGAACCCAGACAGGAGCTGTAATTGGATGACAGAACAGTGGATTAGCCGTGCACCAATTTCAAATGAATATTTTAATTGACTCACTCATGCATTCAGAACGAGTGCCTGCAGACGACAATAATGCGCCTGAAGTAAAGTACAGATGGGAGAAGAAACAACGAACTTCCGTCCTTTGATTGTGATTATCAGCCAAATTATGACTTCACATTGTTGATTGCAGCAACAGTGGCTGTCTGGTACCTCCGTTCACATCAGTAAACATCATCAACTGATCTTACAGCGCTAGAAACTTTCACGCTGAGAGCCACAGTGCATTATTCTCCCCTGTCAGACTCGGCAGGGTTTTCTTTTCTCAACTGCTTGGATGCATTTCCTGAAACGTTATTCCCAAAACTGAGTGCAATCGCCAATACAGTGAAATAATATAATAACCACAGGAACTATGGAACAATCAGAATGATAACCAATAGTGTCAGTAAGTCAGTTCCTACAACAATGTCCCCAAATGTTTAGCACCTTCTATTCATTTCCTAAATCCTGACACAAAAACTGTCCAGATTGTGTACAGAGCTGTCAATGTAAACTAAGACAAATAAAAGAAAGAAAACAATGTTTTTTTGTCGTAATACTGTATTAGCCCGGAAACTAATACTGTAGGTTACAACTCCGTGAACCTCGAATGAGAACGTCTGTCAGACTGTCGCCCCCGAAACGATACTAGTACATAAGGACATGTTATACTTTTTTTTGTATCCAGTTTATGTACTTTTGAGGAGATCGAGCCCTTGCTGTGTACCTTTGTTGGTTTATTGTAAACTTTTATATGAGCATACCTCGTTCATATGAATGGCAATAATCCCTCAGCATCATGAATACATGAATAATATATTTAAGCACAGGAGCTGAGGCATACAGTATCTCTCCCTCTCACCACCATCCATCCTAAAGTTCTCTTCTCTCACCCTCAATCCTCGGTCGTTTGCACCGTCTTTTGCTTTCATGAATTAATGAATAACTTTCAAATCTAAGATGTGCCGGTATCCATCTCACTCTTGTTTCTTTATTCATGAATTAGTCATCTGAAAATGTTAGGACAAAATCCTGCTGACTTGATTATTCTGTTCGTGTTCTGTCTGTTCTTCCTTTATTTTAGCTTTTCTCCTATCTAGTTATTTCTTGTTCAATCCTGTCTTCTCTTTGATTGAGGTCCTATTTCTCTATCTACCCCGAAAGTCAGTCAGTCAGTCAGTCAGTCAGTCAGTCAGTCTGTCTGTCTGTCTGCCTGCCTGCCTGCAGTGGGCTTTTTTCGTTCTTTTTTAAGTGGTCGTTGCTGCCTGCCAGTGCCTGACTTTATGTCGGTCTCGCAAACACGACAACAAACGGAGCAGACGGAGAAGTAGTTTCTATAAGGGGCTGGTATGAAGTACTTTATATAAAGAGACACACACACACACACACACACACACACACACACACACACACACACACACACACAGAGGTTCTAATCAGCTGCTCATTGAACCCTCACACACCAGTCCCTAATCACATCTGCACTTACACATGCACGCACACGCACGCCTGTCATATCTCATTGCATTCCTTATACCTTCCTCTCACTTAGAGTGATTAAAGCCATTCATCTGAGACATTCAATAACAGACCAAAACCATGCACAAACATATGCACACGCACACGCATGTACATGCGTGTGCCTGCACGTACAGTATATGCCTTCTGATACCTCCATCCCACAGGATAATTACAAGTATAGGCAATGATTGCTTGTCTGTCTGCCTATACAGGCCGTTGTATTCATGTAGTGTTATGTTCAAGCATGTGTGTGGGTACACAACCCATTATGTTTGTCCATGCAACAGTAGCCTATAGACATGTCTGTAAACATGTGAATCAATGTCCTTCTGCCTGAGAGAGAGAGAGAGGGAGGGAGAGAGAGAGAGAGAGAGATAGAGAGATAGAGAATTTGAAAAAAACAGCTGGATAGGAGTCAATACACTTTCATTACAGATCACAGGGGTGTTCAATCAAGTATTGTGGTTTATTCTGCTCTTATTTGTGTGTGTGTGTGTGTGTGTGTGTGTGTGTGTGTGTGTGTGTGTGTGTGTGTGTGTGTGTGTGTGTGTGTGTGTGTGTGTGTGTGTGTGCGCGCGTGCAGTGCGTGCGGTGCGTGCGTGCGTGCGTGCATTACTGCAGGGAGTCCCAGAAGGGACAAAGCCCACTGCTCCTGCAGCCACGCTTGGAAGCACAGCACAAATGACTAACGCAGAACAAATTTGATCAGCTGCAGCCACTCCAAGTGCATGTACTGTATATTATATGTGTATTCCACACACGTCACCGCTAAGACACACATGTGACCCTGATGTACAGTATGGAGAACAAGGAGTCAAGGGGTATTAGCCCTAGAGCAATGTAGGCTGTGCATTGCATTATTTCTTAAATGTAATTCGGAGGAGAGTAGGCAACATACTGTGTGCATGCGTGCTTATATACAGTGTATATATATATATATAGTGTGTGTGTGTGTGTGTGTGTGTGTGTGTGTGTGTGTGTGTGTGTGTGTGTGTGTGTGTGTGTGTGTGTGTGTGTGTGTGTGTGTGTGTGTGTGTGTGTGTGTGAGTGTGTGCGTGCGTGTGTGTGTAGTGTACAATATTCCCCATATACCACAAATAGCCTATACACTCTCCAATCACTGGCTGTCCCAAAGATGGGATTACATCACTGGTGGGGGAGTGGGGGGGTGACATGTTTAATAGCTGCTTGTTTTGATTCAATAATGCCAGCTGTAGGCTATTAACCAGAATGGCGAAGTCATTATTTTAGACAGCCTTTGTCAAAGTGAAGGATTTGTGCTATAGGCTGGTACGTACGTAGGTGTCTGAGAAATCTTTTCAAATTAGGCTGCCATCCAAGGACCCGGTGTCATAAATGTTTCATATCGCCAAGAAGAAAAATCTCTTTGCCACATTGTCAAAACAATACAATAGGATACATATGCAAATAATTGAAGTGTTGTTGTCCATCAAACAAATAGTGATACTATTTATCATAACATTATCATATCATAAATGCATGCCGATGGGTCATTATCTGTTCAAATAAAACAAAGAAACATTCAGAGAAAATAAAAATACTAAATATTCACTACTTTGACTACAGGTCAAAATAGAAAAACAACACAACACCCCCAATTAACAATCCATCTGTCTTCATTCATATTCAGCTCCACGCCGGTTCACTTTGCATTATTGCTTTAGCCCCCCAAAACAACTCATTGAAAACCATGCACTCATATATTCATATGAGATAAGCCACAGGCAACGCTGTGAAGTCGTTTCCATACTGTTCAATCTCACCCTGATGATAACGGGGCAGAATGGGAAGAGAAGAGTTCTATTGACGATAATCAGGGTGAGATATGTATTCTGCATATTTTGTCAAAACATTTTGGAGACGATGCCAGGTACTTAGAGTACTAGAATATTCTACTCAATTACTGTTCATTTCTTCTTGCCTCCTCACTTTTTCCTTTATATATTTTGTGTATATTTTATGATTTGTTTTAGTGCTTTCATGCCTTTATTGATAGGACAGTAGACTGACAGGAAATGCGGAGAGAGAGATAGAGGGTGCATTCGGAAATGCGCCCTGAACGCACTGGTGTGCTCTCTTGTCGTTCGTTTATTCAGTGCACTCGGTGCGTTGTCGTTCGAAAATCCAGTGCACTGCGCACCGGGTGTGCCGAGTGCCCGCACTGAGCGACCCTACCCTGAATCTGGGGTTGTCCGGTGTGAATGCGTCACAGCTGTGGTCGTTCGTAACCACAGCTGTGGTCGTTCATCGCTGCTTGCAGCTTTAATTTTGTATTGTTTTCATAATTTTTGGAAGTTGTTTTTGGAGACTATACTCTAAGTAACAATTACTTCACAAGTATACAAAGGCTGGTTCTTCAGTACTATACATTTAACTGTGATTTACAAGTACAGTATTGTGTTCCTGTTTATAGCATAGGCTGGTATAATTAGAGACACAGCTTTAAAGGCCAAATTGAGCACAAATCTCTCTTTTGTAATGGTTTGTAGACAGATTTTATGCCCCTTTGAATAGCCGTGTTGTTTTTAATGTAATTTATGCAAAGTGCCAAGTGGCAGAAACAAAGTTCACATGGTAAAATATGTGGAGGCATGTGGAACCAAGCCAGGTCGACATCTTCAACAAACAAACATCAACAACATGAATAATGGTAATGAGAGTTGATAATCTTCACCGTCCTTGCATTCTGTCCTCGCCTCCCTTCATTGGCTGCCAGTCAAATTCAGAATCAATTTAAAATTTCTATACTGTTGGTTTTTAAAGCCTTACACGGCCTGGCACCATCCTATATATCTGACCTGTCCGGGCTCCGGACTCCACCTCAGATCAGCTGACCAGATGCTCCTAAATGTTTGACACAATTCAATTCAAAGGGCTTTATTGGCATGAGAAAACATACGTTTACATTGCCAAAGCAGAAAGAACAATACAACAATACAGCAATACAATCAAAACAAAAATTATGTACTTTGAAGGTCAGAATCTTCAATAGATCAACTTCTGTGTACCAAGATAACTCGATGCAGGTATAGTGCAGGAATATACACAATTATTAGTCTTTAGGGTGGTTGTGTTCCATTTGATATCCTTCTCCTATCACAGCAACTCACAAATCTTGCTGCTGTGTTTGCACATTGTTGTACTTCGCCCAGCAGATATGGGAGTTTTTTGTCATTGGTCATGTTTTCAAAATCTCCGTGTGTGGTTGTAATCTGTGGGAAGTATGTGTCTCTGATGTCTTGGTACAATGGGCAGATGGTTAGGAAGTGTAGCTCGGTTTCCACTTCGTTTAGTGTGCAGTGGGTGCATAGTCTGTCTTCTCTCGGGATACAGGTCTGCCTATGACGGCCTTTCTCGATCGCGAGACTGTGCTCACTGAGTCTGTACCTAGTTAAGATTTTTCTTTGTTTTGGGTCGGTCACGGTGCTCAGGTATTCTGCCACTGTGTATTCTCTGTTTAGGGCCAGATAGCATTCTAGTTTACTCTGCTTTTGTGTTGCTTCTTTCCAATGTGTCAGATAGTTTTCCCTTTGCTGTTTTATAATTTGGTTTAGTCCAATGGGTTTTCTATCTCGTGGCTCTCTTTGTGTCCGGAGTTCCAGGGCTAGCTGGCTGAGGGGGCATCTCTCTAGAGTTTCACTGTGTGTGAGTGCCTTGTTATGGAGTGCATCTAGGTCACTTTCTTTTAGGTGGTTGTAGAACTTAAGTGCTCTCTTTTTTATTTTGATTATGAGTGGGTATCGTCCTAATTCTGCCCTGCATGCATTATTTGGTGTTTTTCGCTGGGTACGGAGAATGGATTTGCAGAATTCTGTGTGTAGGGTCTCGGTTTGGTGTTTATCCCATTTTTCCAGGTCATGGTTTGCTAATGGTCCCCAGATCTCGCAACCATAGAGGGAAATTGGTTCTATCACCGAGTCCAGTATTTTAAGCCAGGTTTTAATTGGGATGTCTATTTTGATGTTTCTTTTGATGGCATAGAATGCCCTTCTTGCCTTGTCTCTCAGGTCCTTTACAGCTTGGTTGTAGTTCCCTGTGCTGCTGATGTTTAGGCCAAGGTAGGTATAGTTTTTAGTTTGTTCTAGTGGGATTGTATTTAGGAAAAATTGGTGGTTTTGGCGGCTGGGCCTTTTTTGAAATATCATGATTTTAGTCTTGGTTAGGTTCACTGTCAGGGCCCATGTCTGGGAGAATTTGTGTAGGAGATCAAGTTGCTGCTGTAGTCCTTCCTTGGTTGGGGACAGCAGCAGCAGGTCATCTGCGTAAAGTAAGCATTTGATTTCTGTGTTTGCCAAGGGGATGCCTGGAGCTGTAGACTGTTCTAACGTTTTTGCTAATTCGTTGATATATATGTTGAAGAGTGTTGGACTCAGGCTGCATCCCTGTCTAACACCACGGCTCTGGGGGAAAAAGTCTGTGTGCTTTTCGCCTATTCTAACTGCGCATTTGTTGTTGGTGTACATTGATTTTATGATGTCATAGGTTTTTCCCCCAATGCCACTTTCCAACAGTTTGTACATCAGACCCTCATGCCAAATTGAATCGAATGCTTTTTTGAAGTCGACAAAGCAGGAGAAAATTTTGCTTTTGTTTTTGTTTATTTGGTTGTCAATTAGGGTGTTGAGAGTGTAAATGTGGTCTGTTGTGCGATATTTTGGTAGAAAGCCAATTTGTGATTTGCTCAGGACGTTGCTTTCTGTGAGGAAATTTAGAATTCTGTGGTTGAGGATCATGCAGAGGATTTTTCCGAGGTTGCTGTTTACACAAATCCCGCGGTAGTTATTTGGGTCATATTTGTCTCCAGTTTTGTGGAGTGGCGTTATCAGCCCTTGATTCCATGTGCTGGGGAAAATCCCAGAACTGAGCACAATATTTAGGAGTTTTAATATGGCCAGTTGGAATTTGAGGTCGGTGAATTTTATCATTTCATTTAGAATTCCGTCTGCCCCACAGGCCTTCTTGGTTTTAAGTGTTTTTATTTTGTCTTGTAGTTCTTTTAGGTTGATTTGGGAATCTAGTGGATTCTGGTAGTCTTTTATGGCTGACTCTAGGTTTTGTAGTTTATCTTTTATTTGTTTTTGTTCTTTGTTCTTCTCGATTGGGCCGAAGAGGCTCGAAAAATGATTTACCCATACATCTCCATTTTGGATGGGTAATTCGTCCTGTTTTAGCTTATTAAGTCTGTTCCAGTTTTCCCAGAAGCTGTTTGTCTGTATGGAGTCCTCAATGTCTTGCAATTGGTTTCTAACGTGTTGGTCTCTTTTTTCTCTTACTGTGTTCTTGTATTGTTTCAGTGTTTCCCCATATTGGAGACGTGTGTTGTGGTTGTCTGGGTCTCTGTGTTTTTGGTTTGATAGTTTCCTTAATTTTTTCCTGAGATTCTTGCAGTCATTATCGTACCATTTGTCATTCTCAACATTTTTTCTGGCTTTCTTGTTTGATACTTTTAGGTTTGCTAGTGAGGCTGTAAGTTCGAATATATAATTGAGGCCTTCTACTGCCCTGTTTACACTTTCACTGTTTTCTTCAAAGGTTTTTTCTAGGAACTGGTCCAGTTGTGATTGGACTTGTTTTTGTCTAATAGCATTTTGGAAGGCTTCTGCGCTATGTTCCTTCCATTTGTAACGTTTTCTTATATTGTGTAGTTTGTTTGGCGTTTGTTCTTTGTGTCTGTGTGTTGATCTGTTTAGATAGGCTGTGGTTCTGTTGTGGTCTGACAGGGGTGTTTGCGGGCTGACTGTGAAAGCTCTGAAAGATGCCAGGTTCATGTCAGTGATAAAGTAATCTACCGTGCTGTTTCCCAGGGATGAGCTGCATGTATATCTACCGAATGAGTCCCCTCGGAGTCTACCGTTAACGATGTACAGACCCAGTGAGCGACAGAGCTGTAGTAGTTGTGACCCATGTTTGTTTGTAGTTTTGTCGTGGTTGAATCTTGGGGGACATGTTGGGGAGCTGATGTTTTCCCCTCCTGGTAAGTGTTTGTTTCCCTGTGTGTTGAGGGTGTCAGGCCCATGTCCTGTTCTGGCATTTAGGTCTCCACAAACTACAATGTGACCTTGTGCCTGGAAACGGCTGATATCCTCTTCTAATGTGGGGAAAAAGTCCTCCGTAAAGTAGGGGGATTCAATTGGGGGGATGTAGGTGGCACACAGGTAGACATTCTTTTCGGTTGTGGTAAGTTCCTTGTTTATTTCTAGCCAAATGGAAGAAGTTCCAGTTTTGACTAGCTTAATGGAGTGGATTAGTTCAGATTTGTACCATATTAGCATACCTCCAGAGTCCCTTCCCTGGGTGACTCCTGCCAGCTTTGTAGATGGTACCACCAGTTCTCTGTAGCCAGTAGGACAGCCAGTGGGGCCGTCCCCTCTGTGCCATGTCTCTTGTAGAATAATGATGTCTATGTTTGCAATCTCTTTGACAAAGTCTGGGGTTCTGCTCTTGATGCCAAGGGCAGTTGACCTCAAACCTTGTATATTCCAGGATGATACAGTGAGTGATTTGTACTCCATTGTTCACATTGTTGTTACATTCCAGGGGTTCTGCCCTGGGCCCATGCTGCGTAGAAGTCCATGAACATCTGCTCGATGCTGTGTGTGCTGGGGATGGCTCTGGTCAGCGCATGTGCGTATGTGTATGGTTGGCGAGGGAGGGGGAGAGAGGGCGGTGGTGCGACTGATGCCAGAGTGTATGGGATGGACATCAGTGGTATGGGTGAGCTGTGTATGTCGTGAGGTCTGGGTGGAGCGGTGGGGGTGGGCATCAGGGGTGTGGATGGGCTGCCCTGGAGTGTGGTATGAGGTCTGGTTGGAGCGGAGGGGTGTCTAGGAGAGGGTCTGCCTGGTGGATAGGGGTGATGTCTAGTAGAATGTCCTGTGTATGCAGTGCGTTGTCGTCTGGGTGTAGGATGTTGTCCACGTTGGTTTCGTTTGTAGGACGTTGCGTCTGTAGGATGGTCGCGATCGAGTGCGGTGTCCTTCAGGCTCTTTGCAAAGGCTGGGATTTCAGCCTTGCGGATGTGTACCGCGTCGTGTAGGCTTCCCTTGTGCAGGGTTGGGTGTTCTGCGAAGTGGACCTTATGCTTCCTTGCACAGATTTTGGAAGTCTGTGCGTTGATTGCGTCGATGTAGTTGTAGTCTGTGTCTCCTCTGTGTAGCAGTGCCGAGATGACTACTTCTGCGTTGGGAAATGTTGAGGTGGCTTTCTCTATCATTCCCTTGGTGGATGTGACCATCTGGTAGTTTTCCAGGTCCCATATGTCGTTTGTGCCGGTGTGGATTATTATGTGGCTGGGGGAGCCCAGTCGGTCCCTGGTCAGCAGCTCCATTGCACGTGCTGTGTCTCGACATCTGATGTGTTCAACTCTGTGCTTTGGGAAGAGCTTTCTTGCATCTATGTATTTCCCATTTGAGTCAGTCAGGAGTACAATTTCTGGGTTTTGTAGCTGACGGTTTTCCGGAGGTGTAGCAGTGAGGGTGGGTTGGGATGTAGCAGTGGGGGTGGGTTGGGGTGGGTCTTCTTCTTGAACGATCACTTGGCTTAGAGGTACCGTTGGATGGGGTGAGTCTTCTTCTTGAACGGTCTCTTGGCTTACCGTTGGTTGGCCAACGCTGCTATGTGCTATTTCTAACCGTCCCTGCTGTCTTGCCTCCCTTTCAAGCCTTTCTATCTCTCTCCTGAGTAGTCCTATTTCACTTTCTGTCGTTCTCCTTAGCTTTTCTGTGTCTGTTCTCATACATTCCCTAGTCTCTGCTATTTCCTTTTCCTGTCTTTCCTGTCTTTCCCTTAGCTGTCTTATCTCCTTTTCCATATGCTCCCCTAGCTGTTTAAACTCCTGTCTGAGCTTCAGCTCACTGTCTTGTAGCTGTTTCACCTTTACTTTAAGCTCACTCTCTTCCTGTTCCTTTGTGGCCCTGTCTCTGGGAGTCTGCTCTTGCCTGTGTTCCAATAACTGTTGCTCCATCTGTACTTGCTTATATTCTAATTTATAGAATTTGTCGGCCAACTCGCTAAACAGGTTTGGCTCTATGGTGTGACCTTTTGTGGCACTGATTGGTGGGGGTGGGGTCTCTACTGTGTTTGGATGTGTCGTGTCTATGCTTGGAGTGAGCTTTCCTTTTGCCATCTCCCTGATTTTAGTGAAGTCCTTCTCTATGGGTATTCTATTCCCCTGGATTGTTACTTTTCCAGAGTTGAAAATGTTTACAGTGGTGTGACCTTCCTCTGAGTGCAATTTAAGACTACATCCCTCGGTCAGCGGTGCCTTTTTTATCTCTGTGTAGTGCTCTTGTGTGGCTTCAATCCATGCCTGAGGTCTATTTGTGAAAAAGATTAGGTTTGTTACAACCTTCTTTGTGTCACAGTCTGCATAAAGTGTCTCTATGTTGCTTGCCAGGAGTTCAGTCTTGTAATTATCTTTTGCTGTTTTGGACTTTAATGTGGCTGGGTATTCAATTGGAATTGGTGCCGTAGGAATGTGTGCTGTAGCTAAGGATTCTGTTGTCATGGTTGCCATTGTTCAGGTTCACACCTAGCTTGCCTCGTTCACCTGGCTTCACACCTAACACCCCTCCCCCGGTACTTTCCTTTGTTATGCCTTCCTTTGTTATGCTACTCTGCTACTCTCTGCTACTGCTACTATACCACTATTACTCTTGGTATATGGGTTTAAATGTTTAAACTGTTCCCAGTTTACTATGATTTCTACTCTATTCTATTTTACTACAGTCTTACCACAGTCTTACTACACTTCAATGTCTCTAAAGTTCTGTAATGTATCTCAATCTGCAGGCGTACTTACTCAAGTTCTTTGTTTGTCTTGGTCCTCGAGTTCTTTGTGTGTCCTTTCTGGTAAAGAGCAAGTTTTAACTCCAAATGTTTTGTTGAGTGTTAAAAAGTTGTTTTGTTTCTTGATGTCCTTGTTGTCCTTGGTATAATCCTTTTTGTTCTTTGTGAAAAGTGTAAGTATTCCACAAAGGATTTTAAAAAGTATTCCAGGAATTCAGGAGCTCACACACAACTGAAACTAAAAGGCGACCCGTGCCTTTGCTATACGCTGTGCAGCACTTTGGTCAACCCTGGTTGTTTTAAAATGTGCTCTATAAATAACATTTACTTGACTTGCATTGCAAGCTTCACTTGCAGTTGAAATGTTGAGTCTGGCAATAGCTTGCGTGGGAACCGTACTAATCGTCAGTGAGTTGACTCAGTCTCCACTTACTCTGGCAGAGTTCAGATAGATGTCCAGTC
>NC_137864.1:8968220-9020720 GCF_963924005.1 Protomyctophum bolini | reverse complement strand
CCAAGAGCATGTATTCAGTATGAATATATTATATTTATATATTATATAATACAGAGTATTTGAACAGCCTTTTGCTCTCAAAGTCCACAATTTGGCTGTCAAACTGCTAATAGATAATTAGCCAGGGCACCATTCCATTTCGGATTCATGAACCGGTCGGGAGCGACGTTTTACTGCCTGATGACTTCAAAACAATACGACAACATGACGTAACGATATCATCCGTTCCAGACCGGTTCACACGGCACTTTTGGAACAGAGACCAGGCTTTCCTCCGAGGTGGAAAGCCTGGTGAGGCGAGGTTAATATAGATAATAGACTTGTGTCAATTCCTTGTGCTCATTGTGTTTAATTATGTTTAATTGTGTATAATTGTCTAGTCAAAGAAGTTTAGATTCACGCCAAGGCGCATTGTGCGCGATTCCCTCGTTCAGTTTCATCACCTCATCACCCCATTACGCAGCAAGTATGTAATGGATTAAAATAAGTGATTGCCATATCAGTGCAAGTCTATGTAATTAATCCGGCGAACTATCGTATCGAAAGAACAAAGTTTACAGATTCCACAGCACTTTAAATAAATAAAAATTGTGTTTTTGGTGCATATGGTTCTGTGCGGTGGAAAGAAAAATAAATAACGGCACGGGTGGGGGGGAACACAACTTGGCTGTGTTGGTCGCATAGTGGATGGTAGCCTACTGGACACACAAAACAACCCTCTGTATCCAATATAAATTGTATTCCAAGGCAGCAGGCGTTGCTCTTCCATAAGGGAAGATCCAGGGCATAATGGATTATGGATAATGGATCTCTTAAAGGCAATGGCACTTGGCACACTGATTGGTTTAAATTGTGTAACGCCCAAACCACCCCTATGCATAATGTAATGGGTAGGGGAGGTGTTTTAAGGATTTAGGTGGTGTCATAAGATAGCCAGTTTAAAGTGGGAATGCCTCTCACACAATACTAAATCCCTAAATTAAGGAAAAAAGGGCCCCTGCCTTAGATAGAAATAAAATAGAGCCCTTTAGTCTGACTTCATATTCTTTGATGTCTGGAAATCAGAGGGACCTTCTGTTCATCAATATTATACAGCAGCTTTTATAACAGCCTCCGTCTCGCACGCACACACACGTGCACGTATACTTTCAGCAGGGATTCTTTCAGTTCTCTAGCACCGTTTCCCACCACCTGCCTTTATTCTGTGTGTGTGTGTATGTGTGTCCGTGCGTGCGTGCGTGCGTTTCCGGAAGGAGGTGTGGAAGCAGAAGAAGAGATACTGTATGTCTTATGTGTCCATCCATGCATATTGTGGTGTTTCGATGGTAATACCGCGCCCAATAGGTAAGAGCGCCCCCGGAGCATGGCAGAGAGATAACAGGAGCACGCGCCCGCCACTATAGGCGCGATTGTGGAAGGAAGATACATACCTCGTTACCTACTTGATCAGCTGGAATGCGCGGCACCTGCGTTCACCCACCCACAGTATAAAGCCATCTCTCTCTGCCTCAGTGCAGATCCATTCTCCGGGAGGTGAGGCAGCGCGCATACCGGGCAAGTTGGGCGGTAGGTCGAACGCCACTGTATTTCACGTCACGTTCTATGCAACAATAAGTGAAATATAAATACTCATCCTTTCATCCTCCTAGGCATCCACCGGGCATAAACTACATGACACGTTCAAGTGGACGTGTAAGCTATGAAAGGAACAAGTGATTAATTACATGGAAATGGAGGGCAACCTACCGGAGTACACACGTATGGAAAACTAGTAATAACTAGAACTGCACTCTGCCGAGTGCATACTTGCTTGTTGCACACTAGTAGGCCATAAATGGCCTACTAGTGCGCAAGCAGAGCGCGCAAGTACTTTCGACCGCTGGAAAGTATCACTCTCAGTATCTCTGTGAAGGAACGTTTGAAATGTATAATCATTACGTGTAACTATTTGCTACCTAACTACTTTTTTACAGAAAAATGAATCATTGATATGTGATGAAAAAAAAGGTATATAAACTGAATTAAAATATATTATACAGTATAATTATTTTATTACTTATTGTAAATTGTCAATTGTTTTAAATGTATTTCATTTTGTACTATAGTGATATTAATACTAAATCATGATCAGAGTAATATGTGTCTCTAACTTCAATTTCTGTAATAATACTTTCAAATTTGTTGAAATATACATGATCTAAAATACTTCCGAAATCTGTAGTTGGATTTGTATTTAATTGTTTAAAGCCTAATCTTGACATGAAGGTCTTTATATTTATATCTTTTTCAGTATAATGGTCTTCATTGAAATCTCCTATTATCATAATTGTGGAAGTCGGAGATGATAGATACTTTACCATTTTCTTGAGAAATGTGTTTAATTCCGTAAGGTTTGTTTTAGGTGATCTGTACATAAGAATGATATATAGATCTTTATTTTTTACATGTATACATACGTGTTCTACTTTTTCTAATATCTCGATTTCTTTTTGAATTATTTCAATGGCAATATCTTCTTTTATAGCAAACATAACTCCCCCACCTATATCATATTCTCTGTCATTCCTGATTGTTTTGTAATTGGTGTTCATTGTTTTTAATTTAAAAGTAATGTTATTATTTTTCTTTAAGTGTGTTTCAGTAAAAGCTATTAGATCCAACATTTCGAGTTGGGAATCTGAGTTTATATCTTGTAAATGTGTTAGATAACCTCTGATGTTCAACAATCCAATTTTTAATGAATGTTTTAATGGTAATTGAGTTATCTTCCGTATATTTGGATTTTCTAGAGGTGATTGTCGTAATCGTATCATTTCTCTTTCTACATTCTTATCTACTTTGATCTTTTTAGGACTAAAATCAAGTATATATAGATCTCTTATCCTTTTCACTCGACTGAATGCTACATAGGCTTGTCCCGGGTTAAAACGTGAGCCCTTCATAGATACGACAATCTCTTGTATAGTTAAACCTTGAACCTTATGAATAGTTAATCCCCAAGCTAATGTCAACGGGAATTGAAACCTATTTGTTGATCCTGTTCTTCTGCCTCCATGGAAAATTATAGCTTCATGTCTGTATATTGGAACTGCTTCTGGGTAATTTTTAGATTTACTATTAGACTTCGCATTAAGACCAACATCTTTGTCTTGGAATTTAACAAGTATTACTGTAACATAGGTGTCGTTTTTCTCAAAGTCAATATACTCAACAAGTCCTCTGATACCGTTGACTAATCCATCAGATACCATTACATTAGTAGTCAACATCACTTGTGCACCAATTGCTATACTGAGTGTTGTTACAGAGTATGTAGTTGTAATTTGATTAGCAGTATACTGTGGTTACTTGGTTCCAAAAAGTGAAGACAAGTTTTCTTCAACGGTAAATCTGTGCCTGGTTTGCTGGGACTAGTTACAACATTACGTCATCCTTGAGAGAGTACATGGTGTGTATATGACGTAATGTTGTAACTTGTAACTTGTAACTAGTCCCAGCAAACCAGGCACAGACTGTATGTAGTTGTTCTAGTTACAACTACATACAGAGTATGTAGTTGTAATTTGATTAGCAGTATACTGTGGTTACTTGGTTCCAAAAAGTGAAGACAAGTTTTCTTCAACGGTAAATCTGTGCCTGGTTTGCTGGGACTAGTTACAACATTACGTCATCCTTGAGAGAGTACATGGTGTGTATATGACGTAATGTTGTAACTTGTAACTTGTAACTAGTCCCAGCAAACCAGGCACAGACTGTATGTAGTTGTTCTAGTTACAACTACATACAGAGTATGTAGTTGTAATTTGATTAGCAGTATACTGTGGTTACAACATTACGTCATCCTTGAGAGAGTACATGGTGTGTATATGACGTAATGTTACAAGTTACAAGTTACAAGTTACAACATTACGTCATATACACACCATGTACTCTCTCAAGGATGACGTAATGTTGTAACTAGTCCCAGCAAACCAGGCACAGATTCACCGTTGAAGAAAACTTGCGCGCTCTGCTTGCGCAAGTAATACTGCCCTCGTACACAGCTACCGGGCGATGAGGCTGAGTAGAAATACTTACGGCGTCACTGCCTTCCCTTCCTTATTTCATGAGAGACTGTTTATTCACCAGCTGACTGTTATACCTACCGACTCCTGAGGGGGGAGAAATCGTATACTAGACACCATATTCACAATTTCACATGTCGACGATATCCCTACAGCTAAATACCACCTACCTGAGTAAAAATACCTACCGCTGAAGTCCCGCGACGATCCAGCGACGAAGACGACTCCGTCACTCCACCTGCTGGAAAGGAAAAAGCATGAACATTGTGTTGATCCACCTGTTGGAAAGTTGAAACCCGAAAGAGAATAAAGAGAAACCTTATTATTTGTCAAAGAAAGCTGTGAATAAACATTTATTATTTCTGCATTCAATTCTGCCTCCTGGGTTGTGTGTACCAGTCGCCACAATATGTTTAGACAGACTCAGTATAGTGAATACATTACTGTCTAAGTCTGTCACTTAAACAGAAACTGGGGAGATGAGAGGAGAGGAGATGAGAGGAGACAAGATGAGAGGATGAAGAGGACATGAAAAGATAGTCAACCATGACACGAGAGACAAATAGGAAGAATGAGAAAAAGAAAGGAGGACAAATTGAAACAGAGGAAGAAACAGAAATGTTGAGAGATGGACGACAGGACAGACAGAACGATGAGATGAGTGATGGTGCCGTTTGCAGCTTCTGTTGTCGTTTGGAAGAGAACGAGCAGCTGTGTCTGGCTTCTGTCTGGAGCCAGCACGCACGCACGCACACACACACACACACACACACACACACACACACACACACACACACACACACACACACACACACACACACACACACACACACACACACATACATACTGAAATACCGAGGCATCATAATTGCCTGCATTAGTGTGCGTACAATCACCCACAATCATGTAGAATGTAATTTAACACACATACAGCCACGGACATGCAGAGCGCGCTTCATTTCATCCTCTTTGCTATTTAGTCGACTGAGCTCACAATGGAGCAAAGGACTGTTCATTCACACATGCACACGCAGGCACACATGCACCCACCCCAATGGTATGGCCGTGATGAATATAAATAGCTCATTTCAGAGTAAATGGATTCTAAACAAATGAGCTCCGCCCTGCATTCTCTCTGCTCACCTTGTTAGACTCCCATCCCCTTTTACACAACTGTTCTGACTGAGAGCCCCAGGCCCATATCCCTGACGCACACACACACACACACACACACACACACACACACACACACACACACACACACACACACACACACACACACACACACACAGGCGAGTATGTATAGGTAGAAAGGTTACAATTCATTCACGGGTGGTTCCAGTGAGGTAATGTATTATCTTCCATTACACAGGGGCTGAACAGACAGTGAGAACAACCCGATTTCACACAAATCACAACACGCGTTCTGACAGGACATGAAGCTGCTGCATCACCTCATAAACATCACCGCTGGCAGGAACGACAAACTATCAGTGTGGCTGCACAACACACCGTAAATAAGACAGGATTTAGAACACCTGTCTGTGTAGATAAAAGTAGTGGAGTGATAAAAGTAGTGGAGTGGTGAAAATAGTGCCCGCACGCACGTGGCATTCAAAATATGTGTGCGCTACCTAAATAATGACCAGAAGTAAATCCATGAGAACGGGTTTCTCAGGCCAGGTGGCCCATTAGACCAGGAGCCCTAATTATGGATACTGTTTACCAAATAGTAGCCCGGGCTGTTCATTTGCAAAATCGATTCGGACCCCGGGCGTTTATATGGCCGTTATTTGCAGGTTTGGCCTTATACGGTATACATGAAAACGTAGTTATATTGTAATTCTGTAGGTAAGGACACATACTTAAGATGTGTAAAAGGATAAATAATTCAAATGCATGTATAAAAGGATAAACAAAACAGGAAGGAAAAAACAACCTTTCTAGTTGCATTTCCATTGCATTGCATATCCATCATATAACTAAACACATAACATATAACTGAGTTATAGTAAGTAGCCTTGCCGAGTCATGAGGCCCATAGGGCAGGAGCCTATCTCCTGTTTCTGTAGCGTGAGGCAGCTTGATGTACCCATTTTTAGAGTCTTTGGTATGACCCGGCCTGGGATTGAACCCTGACCTCCCAGTCTCATGAGTTCAATCTCAACTTTTTACTGCAGGGACACCACGCGCTGAAGACTTTGTGGTGGCAGTGTTCTATACTTGTGAGGACCTCTGCTTGGATTCGTGGTGAGTGTGCGTCCTCCACATCCCCAACATAAATCTACTACTTTCACTTTTATCACTCCACTACTAAGAAACGAGTATACTCGTCAATGTTTTAAAGTTTTAAAAGGGTGGGACCCCTGCAGTTCAAATATGCTTATGTATCAAACTAGCAAACAAACACATGCTGTATTCGCACAGAAGGATAACATCCACAAAAAGGACAGTGGCATAAGATTAATGAGATAATAAATTAATTAGGGCGTATTAGGGCGTCAGTGGCTATAAGACAATTGAACAGATCCCGAGTCATGCTGGCTATAACCGTTGGTGCCTTGCAAGGTGTTTCTATAGCACAGAGTTTAACGGTTGGTGCCTTGCAAGGTGTTTCTATAGCACAGAGTTTAACGGTTGGTGCCTTGCAAGGTGTTTATTTCCCCCCCCTTTTCTCTCTAATTTAGTTGTTATGCCAATTTTAACCGCCCCACACACATGAGTGTGTAATTGACCCTGCTGCTGTATCTGCCTAACCTGCAAGTGAGGAGCCCTATATACTGTGAGGACGGAGAGGCTTTGATCTACTCCTCCCGGCCAACACTCCCTGCTGGCAAGTGTCGCCCCAGCCCGTATAGGACGTTCAGTGACAAATAACTCACAACCTCTGCGGTGGTGGGCAAGGCTTCCCCTGGTGCCTTGCTGGGCGTCGAGAAGAGCCCCATGTAAATACAGTCCATTTACCATTCATCGGGTCACCATTTTGATCCAAATGTACCGCTGTGTCAAACCGGCAAACATCAGTTCATTAACGCTTACCACCCTCAATCTAGAGGCCTCTTGAGAGTGTGAGGAAGAGGAGGCAGAGGGCAGTCTGGATGAAGAGTAGAGGGATCCAGCAGTGCAATGAGATTGATGTTTTTCTTCCCTGACTTGACAAGATCATGTTAATTAGTAGATGTCAACTTAACCACTGTGGAGTGCAGCTCACACACACACACACACACACACACACACACACACACACACACACACACACACACACACACACACACACACACACCCTTATGGGATTTGAACCAATAACCTCAGTGTAATTATCTCCTCAGCCGCCAGACTCTGTTAGCCTCCATGACCCCTTGAAACTGAGCTAACGAGAATGTCTGTCTGTCCGACACACTCACGCATGCATGCACGGCATTGCACACGCACGCACCGTTTCCTAAACACAATTTGGTCAGGCATAAACACTTCCAGCCCCATCATGTCTGCTTCAGTTTGACATCTGTAACCTCTCATCTTGTATTCAGAGTTTATCTTCTCTCCCCTTCCCAGTGATTGTGTTAATATATTATAAATGCCTTCCATAATTTTGTAACACGTGACCAAACACTGTCACTGTTTTGTTCTTTACATGCCTCTCAAGGGTGCACACTTGTTTGGTAGTGTATCATGGACAAACAGAAACAAACTATAAACTTTAAGGTTCCACATTCACACACAACGCGCATGTTCTGTGTTTCGTCTGTGTTTGACGGCCGCCTCAAAGCTTTCCCAATGGAAGTCACATGGTTTGACCAAACATTTGTGTTTGATGACTGTGTTCTCCCCATCAAACACAAATAGTTGGTCAAACCATGTCACTCCCATTGGAAAAGCATCATGGCGGACATTAAACACAGACAAGACACAGAACATGTGTGTATGAGGCCTCAGGACTCATATGTGCATACTTACAGTAGACAGCAGAGTGCAATACAGTGCATAGCCCATGAGTCCCTGAGAGGTTTCTGTGTCCGTTGAGTCGATGTTGCTGCTACTAGCTGACAGTAATAAACACTAACTAGGAACAAGCACACTTTACATACTTTACACTGGCTATAAAACACTGCGATTTAATTCATTTACTCCAACAATAGGAGCAGCTGGTACATGAACACAAGGCTGCTGTACTTTATACCTCATACTAAGCATTTAAAGTATGAGGTATAAAGTATGGCAGCCTTGTGTTCATAAAACAGAAAGATTGGGTATTGGGTAAGACTGACGTTATGTATGTGTCAGGACCTTTCACTGCTTCGTCTCAACCATTACTCAATGGCTCTGGTCTCAGCTACCGCGGTGGATATTTTGACATTCTGTTTTCATTATTTGTTGGAATGTTGCCACTACTGTTGGAGCAGCCATAAACTACACAGGTTCATCTCGATGTTCTGGGCATCTTTGTAATGTTAGTGTTAGTAAAAAGCAGGTAAAAGAGTAACGTTTGAGGTACTTTAGTAACCTGACATTGACTTCTGGAAGGTTGAGCATTGCTGTGGTCCATTTAATGATACACTGATGGAAGAACAGATACGTAACTGTATGATCTGATGACAACAACATAAACACATTGTGCCTGTCAGCAGCAAGAGATTCATTCACTGCTTTTGTTCATGCAGGCAACAGTGATGTTCATTATTCAAGTGGTGGATATGCATGCCAGATCAGCTACAAAAATAGTGGGACCAGACCACATATCTTAAACTGCTAATTAGTTTAACATTTAGCCTTTCAGCTTTCCTCCGAAACCGAAAGAAAGCCCACATACACACGCACGCACGCACGCACGCCTACCAGGGATGTGACCAGCAGTATGCAAGGTGACGTGACCCGACTGAACAGAGCCATTTGTTTCAATAATGACATTGTCCACTTTATATTACACTCACTGCTCCACAGAGGACCTGGCACGCCCAGGACAACCTTAAACTCATTTCACCCAGTTTAACGTGAAACAGGGCGAACACAGAGGACCTGGCACGCCCAGGACAACCTTAAACTCATTTCACCCAGTTTAACGTGAAACAGGGCTCCACAGAGGACCCGGCACGCCCAGGACAACCTTAAACTCATTTCACCCAGTTTAACGTGAAACAGGGCTCCACAGAGGACCCGGCACGCCCAGGACAACCTTAAACTCATTTCACCCAGTTTAACGTGAAACAGGGCTCCACAGAGGACCCGGCACGCCCAGGACAACCTTAAACTCATTTCACCCAGTTTAACGTGAAACAGGGCGAACACACAGAATCAGCCGATCAATAGGCTGACCAGCTAATCAATCATGCCCCCTTCAACTGGCCAATCAAAAGATTACCTGACCACTCAAGCAGCCCACTCATAGACATGCTCGGGCGTGTGTCAAAATTGAAGGCACAATTATCCCAATATTCCTTGCGAAGCATAGCAGAAGCATGAGCGGAAGCTTGACCCTTGAATTAGTGGCTATTTAGCACAATTAATAGTGAATAAAAGCATATTTATATAGTCTGTAATAGTCCATACCCAGGGATGCGTGCACCAACTGTAATAGACTAGAAATGTGGGAACGCAACTACTGCACTACAGATCCCATAGGCTAAGAATGCTAATATACATCTTAGTTGGGAAGGGTTAGATGGACATACAAGGTTTCTGCCTTATTTGTTGCCTTGCACGATTTTGCAACTTCATATTTATTGGTCAACTCACTGAGGAGAAGAAATGGATGAGGACAGACAGAAGGTCAGACAGGATTAGTAATGTGTGTGTGTGTGTGTGTGTGTGTGTGTGTGTGTGTGTGTGTGCGTGTGTGTGTGTGTGTGTGTGTGTGTGTGTGTGTGTGTGTGTGCTGTGTGCTGTGTGCATGTGTGTCATAGGCTACTCCAGAGAGAGAGAGAGACGGGCGGGGGGAGGATTTCTTCCATGACAAACTGACACAAACCCACTCTCCTTTGCCTCCATAAATATGCATGTCCGGCATAATAGTTAATAATATATTGATTGTGAGCAGGTGTGGGCAGTAAGGGTAAGGGTGGCAGTAATCATATATTGATTGCGAGGTCTGGGCATTAAGGATAAGGGTGGCAGCAGAGGCCAAAATACAGTGAATAAAAGATGTGAGCAGAGGAGAGAAGAGTTCCAGAACACTGAGCAGCTTATATTTAGAGTGTGTGTGCGCGTGTGAGTTGGGCAATTAAGTCCCTTCTCTTTCTGGCCTCGCGTCCCAGGGCGACCCCTCTCCTTCTGGCCTCGCGTCCCAGGGCGACCCCTCTCCTTCTGGCCTTGGGTCCCAGGGCGACCCCTCTCCTTCTGGCCTCGGGTCCCAGGGCGACCCCTCTCCTTCTGGCCTTGGGTCCCAGGGCGACCCTTCTCTTTCTGGCCTCGCGTCCCAGGGCGACCCCTCTCTTTCTGGCCTCGTGTCCACCCTTAGATCTTCATATATGGAGCTGACCTGTGCCCCTCATCTTTAAAATCAGATGATGATCAGAATCACAGATATGTCACGGTCTGCACCTACTAAGCTAGTCTATACTTCCTGTAAAAAGTAAACCAGGCAGGCAGGCAGACAGGCAGACAGACAGACAGACAGACAGACAGACAGACAGACAGACAGACAGACAGACAGACAGACAGACTGTCAAGCTGCTATGGTCATGACTCATGAGGTTCATTTGAACAGATACTCATTCATACATTAATATTAATCAAGTGGTCTGATTATTAGATAACAGAACCCTTGTTGTTCTCTTATTTAGCCTTTTTAGGGGCATGGTATTTCATGGTTGGTCAGTCACTTCACTTCCTGGTGTCCCAAATGTCAGGCTCACCCGTTGTCTTTGCACATAGCCTGCAGTCTGATAGATTAAAATAAGCCGCCCGCCTGCCGTCATATGTAATTCTCTGAACGGATTGATTGCTTTAAAATATTCATATGGCTCTATTGTACTGTGTGTGCAATAATATACAAAGAACAGTGGGAAATAATTGTGCACATAAAACATTGGGAAACAAATGAACATAGAACGCTGTAACCATCAGACCCATTTAAAGGGGAATACCACTCATTTTACTATGCCATTAATATACCTTAGAGCTATTGTTTGGAAATAATAAAATAAAACATTGTGAATCACATCTTGAATGGGGGGGGGGGGGGGGGGGGACCTTTTATTATTTCCACACAACAGCTCTAAGGTATATTAATGATATAGTAAAATGTTGAAAATGAGTGGTATTCCCCTTTAAACATTACAATGAACTCTCACCAGCAGCTGATTTTGGCACTGTGAAACTGCTGCAGGCGTCTCAGGTTGACAGCTGTGTTGACAGCTGTGAGGGCAGACACTGCAGTGCTCGTGTCTGGCAGCTTGTCTGTAAATGATCCAAGTATAGGTAAGTAAAACAAATAAACAAAAAGCAGCTTCAGTTGAGAGAACTGAAACAAATCACATCGCAGGTTTGGAGGGAAGAGATGGAGTGGGGGTCAAGAAGGTATGAAGGTATTAGGTACTATGAAGGGGATGTATGGAAGTATATAGGGTTGAGGGGATTTAGGAGTAAAGGATGAAGGGATGTAACCATGAGGGGTAGAAAAGAAGGGAGGACGTATAGCGGTAAGGGGATGTAGGTTGTAAATATTGTCACAGCCCCCTGTAGCTTTGCCTACCAGGGTCTGTGCTGCCTACTGTATCTGTCTCCACAAGGCCTGCAGGTTGGGGAATTGGGTGCCAATCAGTACATTGGGAGCACCTGGCCAGTATTCCCAGTGTGCTCTATAAGGACTCACTCACCCTCTCTCTCTCTCTTCCTGTTGGCAGCAACACTTTTAGTTTAGCCTTTGGTTTGCACCATTCAACACCCCACACTACTGAAGGGAGGACATAAGGGTTATCAGAAATGTTTCGAATCAGGTGAGTGTGGGAGGAGAGGTTATCAAGTAGATTGGAGATAAATAAGTGAGGGAGAAGTCATCTTGTCATCATGTCATCTTTATTGCTCTATGGATGCATCTGATGTATGCGTGAATGTGTTGTCCTTTATACATTAGACTTCAGATGTAATGAGTGACATTTGTTTCAATCTAGAAATCTGGAAATCTAATTTCAGTACAAAACTTCACTGGAAAAGTTGCTACACATCGATGTCTGGTCCCTGGACATAAGGCCTGATTATACTTGACACGTACATAGCTGCAACAGTCTGCGGAAAGCGGATACATGTGTGGTTTACACTACAATTTGGTGTCTCGTTCTGCACTTCCCACTTCTGCCTGCATATACTTTCATCTCTTCTGACAGTAAGCAATTTGTTTGGGTGCCTGTGTGGCCGTTTCAAGCATGGATGCATGTTTGTGTGTGAGTGTGTTTTATCTTTGGCAGCCTAGGGCATGTGCACAAGTTGGTTTTGAGGGGCTTACAAATGGCCGGCCTCTCCAAAAGGAGGGCTAACAGTTAGTAAGGTACTGCTCACTAGCAGCCATTATAGGAAGCCTCTCAATTTGGAGGAGGCATTGTGTCCTTATCCATGATTGATGTCTGCTGTGTCTGACAAGTAGCTATACTGTATTTAACAATGTTCTGCCTTATAGGCACTTTATTGTAACTGGCTATAGTTCTCCTATCATCTGACTGCACTGACACAGTGTTTATGTCCTTTGTACAAGGCATCATTGCACTTCTGTTTATGTGGACATAAATAAACATCTGAAATGTCAGACTGAGATGTGATCTTTGATGGGTAACTCTGGCCTCCTCAGGCTTGGCAGTGATATTGGTAAGGCACGCTCCCGACACCGGACGCCCATCTTGTTTCTATGACAACACTATTCTGTCCGGCCTGAGGGGGGGAAGTAGGAGATGAGACGAGACGACGGGATGGGGGAATATGAGAGGATGGGAGAGGAGGGCAGAGGAGAACATAAGGGTGAATTGGCAGGAAGGAAGGAACGGGAGCAAAGCGGAAGCAGAGCGACAGGGCAATTACAGCATATTAAATCCATCAGTTCAGGTGTCAATGAAGAATATAATGAATGATGACAGTTTGTATATGAGAGCAGTCGTTCCCACTCAGCACAGAGGTGTATCACCTTGTACGGTGATGGCTAAAGGGCTTCAGAAAGGAAAACAAACTACATTGAGGAATGTGTTGAGATAACCGTTAACATGAACCCCCAGTCTGTGTGTTATTGGTGCGTGACAGAAACAACACAACTAACTATCCTCACTGGTTGACTAAGCCAGGTTGTCAACGTTTTCAGGCTGAGACTTTCTGCAAACACGTATCCTGTTCTAATATCAGCTGATCATAGTTTTATACATCCAGCGCAGCGATAGTTCATGGAGCCACAGAAGTCAGGAGGCTACTTCTAACACCCCCCCCCCCTCCCCCATTCATAAAGGTTAATTCATTATACTCCCTTAATTCATTAATTCCCTTCAAGCTAACTCACACACACCCTCAGTACATCAGGGTCTTCTCTGGGTGGGTTGTGGTCTCAGATTGTCTATGTTACACAGGTAATCTGTGATATCACGTGAGCACACCGCCTTAAACTAAATGCAATAGCTTTGCAATACATGGTAAATGGTTCATCCTGAGCTGAAGTGAAGTGTCTCAATGAACTGTAGTTGTTTTGTAGCAAGAGGTTTCTCCTTTGATGCTTTTTGTTTTAGCTGCATGGTGTGTGTGAGAGAAGTTTGTATGAATCTGGTCTGAACCCAGCAGGAGTTATGTGAAGAATATGAATACAATCTACAGACTAGTTAGTTCTTCAATCCCAACATTGGAATTCAAAAGCATAGCACTGATAGGCTGAGAACCAAGTTCAGCGCGCGTGCGTCTGTGGATGCGTGTGTATCTATGTGCACGTGTGCATGTGTTTTCTGAGTTTCTCTGCTGACGTTTTAGGTCAGACTTCCATCAAAGTACTAAGTTCTGTTTCCTGGGGACTGTGTGTGTGTGTGTGTGTGTGTGTGTGTGTGTGTGTGTGTGTGTGTGTGTGTGTGTGTGTGTGTGTGTGTGTGTGTGTGCGTGTGTGTGTGTGTGTGTGTGTGTGTGTGTGTGTGTGTGTGTGTGTGTGTGTGTGTGTGTGTGTGTGTGTGTGTGTGTAAGGAGAGAGAGATAATGGCATAGGAGTTGCTGAGCCATGAGTTTATATCCTGTCTTCTAATTGCATGTTTTTTGGTCCAATCACCATCAAGGGAGGAATAACCTCTGAGTCAGGATCTGAGGGAGAGGAGAGGGGAGGAATCTGAAATGTCAAACATCAGCATTACAGTGCAAACTACTCCGACGATGATCTTAAAGTGATGTCCCCTGAAAACACACTGTATACTGTATACTCAAGGGCCATATCCTCTAACTAAATGATAAAGTAAGAAAGAAAGAAAGATCGCAGTGCGTTGTGGGCTTTTGATTTTTGCAAGACATGTGTTTCTTACACATGTCTTGCAAAAATCAAAAGCCCACAATGCACTGCGATGCAAGGTGTTAGTGACAGTCAAATGAGTGAATGTGTCGTCCATGGGTTTTATAAACGTCAAGCCAATCCAAAGCATCAACAAGAGCTTGTGACTAAATAGTACATTGGATGATTGGATCCATTGGAACAAAGGTTCTTATTTTTACATTTACTGAAAAGTAACGGTTTTGGACATACAAAGTTTCTACCCAACAGCGATGAATGAGTGCGTGTGTGCGTGCGTGCGTGCGTGCGTGTGTGGCCTGTGAATATGGAGATTTGTCAGTTGATCGTGGAGACGAAGTTCGGATGGAGTGGGTGAGGGGGTGTAAGGCAAGAGGAGATGAGAGGAGAGGAGAGGAAGGGAGGAGAGGATAGAAGAGGAGACAATGGGAAGAGAGCAGAGCGGTGGAATGAACAGCTTTGATCTTTGCTTTGAAGGAGAGAGGAAACGGCGGTAATTGACTCTCTCTCTCTCTCTCTCTCTCTCTTCATGCATTCTTTTGTTTTAATCTGAGAGGAAGATGGAAAGAAAAATGACTCATATCCTGCTTTCATGAAGTACAACAGGCACGCACACACGCGCGCGCACACACACACACACACACACACACACACACACACACACACACACACACACACACACACACACACACACACACTAAGTCCTAAGAGGGGCAAAAAAGTATATATATTATTAATGAAGAAGGGGGAGGTAGGAGGCAGCGAGAGAGAGATTTGGTTAGGATGGTCGAAAGGCAGAGGAAAAATGAGAAAATAGAGGAGCGAGACAGACAGACAGACAGACAGACAGACAGACAGACAGACAGACAGACAGACAGACAGACAGACAGACAACAATCTTGATATTGTGAGAACGATATAGAAGGCATTTGTTGAATCGACCTCAGGTCTTAATGGGTTCATCATCATCCTTCCACTGCCATTGTCGAGTCCAATTAGGGATGTAGGATTAACATTAAAGAAGAGGATCCAAGGAACTCTGTTCCAGTGAGGTGAAAAAAAAAAGCCTTTTTTATTTAAGAGTTAAGGCATGGTTAGTACGAGTCGAGTCACCACCAGCTGAGCTTTTCGGCACTCAGCCTTCGTCAGGGTCCCATAGTTATGACATGCAGCAGGACGTCATTATATAGCGACCATCATAATTGAAAACACTTGACAGCAATCAGTGTCACTGTCAGTCTAATACATGTCAGCACAATAAATGTCAGAACATCAATGTCCGCACATTTTAAGTTAAGTCCATATGGTTTCAGATACATGGGTATAGAAACGACTGGGAGGTTTCGTAAGAGAATACAATAAATAAATGAAAAGACAGATTCCCCAAAACAAATACCAGGAAAAGGTTGTGAACAGTGTGTGTGGAGGAGGAAACCTTCAGAGAAATGGGGTGAAAATCGATATCGTCATTAAGACCAGGGAAGTTCGTAGCTTTCATTGTGACAATCCAGAACGTTTCTCTCTGCAGCAACTGCTTTAATCTATCGCCGCCTCTCACAGTTTTAGCGATGATTTCTATAGCAATGATTTTTAAAGAGCTTGGGTTGGTATGATGAGCCTCTTTGTAATGTACCGCCATGGGATAATCAGGGTTTTCAGTCCGTATTGCATACTTGTGTTCTGCTAGTCTATCTTTTAGTCTGCGCTTAGTTCGTCCTATAGGGATATAGGATTGTTTAATACGGTACTCAAATTGGTAGAATTGTTGTATATCAATTGGGTATAGACAACATGTGCTCTCATTCAGAGAGAGATAGAGTGCCATACTGTGGATACAAACTGCACATTCCACAAGCAGCCTGGTGTTAAGGATAGTGGGGGGGTCATTTACCACACCTAACCTAACTCAGCAGAGGAAGAGAGTATAGTAATGCTGTCTCTGGCATGTGAAACCCAGTGAAACGGATGAAGGTGGAACTGCTGGTAAATACATTCAGGGATCATAGAAGAACCCATTTATGTATATTCATTCAGACCTTTTCAAACCCCTACTGTGTACCTACTGTGTACACTTTTATTTTGGTTTATGTATTTGACAGGGATGGTGCACGCATTAATAAAACATTTCTGTAAACTATAGCAGCTAGAAGCTAATGCTGTAAGCTTTTCATCCATGGGTGCCAGAATCTGCAATCTATACCTGTCTGCGTCCTGCGTTCCTCATTCTTGCCTGTCTCTACATCTATGCGCTTTTTACCTATAATATAAAACACATATTGACGTTGACCAATATGATTGACGTTTGATTGAAAGATATACAACTGCAGGATACAATGCAAGCTTTGTGTGCTGCGTTGTGTGCTATTTTTGATGAAGAGACGTGTTATCAAACTACTGAGAGGTTGCTTGTGACACATCCATCAACTGTCGACTCTGATCGTTAACTTGCCTCTCTCTCTCGTCTCTGCCCCTGCTCCTCAACCCTCTCAATCTCCGATTATTTCTCACATTATTTTGTTAAGGTCAGGATGTGACATTCTGTACGCACGCGCGCATGGACACACACACACACACACACACACACACACACACACACACACACACACACACACACACACACACACACACACACACACACACACACACACACACACACACACACACAAGCATGCATCGATGCACAGGTGTTCAGCATGTATATTGGTAAAAGCAGTTGTCAGTCAGTCATGTGTGTTACAGAACCACAAATGTTACCATTCTGATACTGCATGGGTTCACTGACTGAGACTTTCTCTCTCTCTCTCTCTCTCTCTCTCTCTCTCTCTCTCCATCCACTTCTCCTTCCCTCACATAAGCTTATTGAAGTTAATTATACTCCAAATTTGGAACCGAGATCAATTTAAGAAAAACAAAACACAAAAGGAGAGAGAGAGAGAGAGAGAGAGAGAGAGAGAGAGAGAGAGACAGAGAGAGAGAGAGAGAGAGAGAGAGAGAGAGAGAGAAAGAGAGCTACCTGCTATTGGACCTGAGCTATATCTCTGAGAAATATGGGAGGGGATGGCGAGGGAAGCTTCCCCTCCCCAAACCCCAATTGGACAGATAGGTGGGTGGCTTCCCTTTGTTTAAAGTAGATTATAAAGTTTGCATCATTACCTAATATGATAATGAGCTATGCAAATACATTTTCTTCAATCCACACATGCATACAAAAGTGAAAGAATATCTTCAAGACAAAGAAGATTGGACCATGCATTGCGAGGGAGTTTATTTGTTTATGTGTATTGTGTCATTAGTAATCCATTCATTTGGCACATAAATGTGCTTGGCTGAGGAACCACTGGACAGATGCTACCATCTGCGGGCCAGTTGTGACTGAACGTCTCTATCTGACAGATTCCCGCCTAGAGTAGATGGAATGATGTGGCCAGCACTGATCCTTGGCTGGCTTGGCGTAGCCACGGGGCGACTGCCCAGAGTGGTGGACGGCACTCCAGATGCGCGCTTCATGTCTATGAATCACTTGGTGCCAAATGACTCATAAACAACCTGATTTTGGTGGGCTCCGTCTGGATGTTGTTTATGGTAGCCTATTAGAGCTGTGCTCTTCTCTCCAAGCTCATGTAAAGGATATGCACATCCCAGTTTTTAAATACGGTGCTGGACTCAAAAAGTGATCAAATGAAGAAAAAGTAGAATGTCCGCACACAATATAATTCTGCTCCCCGTTCCCATTTTTATTTCAACCTACAACAACAACAACGTTTCACCCTTCCGGGCTTTCTCAAGTAAGAAAGCTAGTACTTGAATTCCCCTTTCATTGTCAATGGCAAATCTTGAGACGTGTGGGGACAAAAGCTTCAAAAAACCTCACACCTGTGTGAAATGAGGGGCACTCTTGTCATCGTACATCAATTTATGTTAGCAGACATTTGACATTGCTAATTTGCTATTATAAGGTGGTCCCTTATTGGCCAAGCGCTCCCACCAGCATGTGATTGGTTAGCCGATTTGCTCGTTTACATATGACGTTTTCCCTTCAATGTCAATGGCGTTTAATGTTTTGATGTTTAATTTACGTCATATTTAGCGGAATTCTGTTCATTGTCAAAGGGAAATGTTGAGACGTGTGGGGACCAAAGCTGTTTATACAAGGGGCTAGCGCCCCCCATCCGTGTGAAGTGAGGGGCGCTCTTATCATTATACATCATTGTTCTGGCCTCAGTGCTGTTAGTGTTTAGAACTATAGTGCCAATGTATTTTGGCTCTTGTTTTCTGCACAGAGTTCCTCCTGTTAATTGCTCATTTAGACTCCAGGTGCTGCCTATTGAGTGTTGGCAATCAAGGGATAATCAGGTAGTTTAGCCTCAGTCGCTCAGTGTGAATTCAGCTCAGTTTGAGAAGCCAGCTTCATTCGACGGTCAGGCTTTTTGTTTGTGCTTAAAGGAGCTGATTTGGGTGATTTGGAAAAAAACCCGGTCCGACCCGGTAACAGGGGTTAACTGGGGACAGGGAGGAACTCCATATATGGTCAGCACACTCTATAAAAAAAAAAAAAAAAGAGGTGATATTTGAAATCACTGAATATACCTTTAAATAATCGTTGTAAGTATAACTTTTCCGAATACATTGTGAATCTTATGTTTAATTGAATGAGTGGTGTATTTGGAGTTCTGTGCTTTTGTTTGTTTGACATGTGCTACTTTGTCATGCCTTTCTGGTACCTAAATGTTTGATTTGCTGTGTTTGAGTACATGCTTGATGTTTGACACTGTTTGTTTTATACTCAACCGTTTTTCATGTTTGTGTTGCCACAAACTTACATCATATTTGAGGGACATACTGTATGACCTAATTTCTCCTTTCATTGTCAATGGCAAATATGAGACGTGTGGGGACAAAAGATGCATAGGAGGGGCCCTCAAAAACAACATCAGCGTGGAATGGTGGCGATGGCGATGTCATTTTGTTGACGCGCATCGGTGTAGTCAGGCATGCACGGCAGCCGTTGTGTTGTGAGTGAGGTCATAGGGAGTCAAGGAGAGGGTAAATCATTGTCCATAAGGAGATGATAAATAGAGGATAAATGAAATGTATACTGTACATTCAGAATTGATGATGAACCACCACTCGAAGAAGGAGCATCAATCTTCCCAGACTAAGGCCCTCTGTTCTGATTTTACATACCAATCGAGTCATGACAACCTCTACTGCCAAATGCCCAGGAATGGACGGATCCCCTCAGATTCTAGACTGTTGCCAGACTGTTGCCTCTCGCAATTTTCATATGCTTCCATCATACAGTCTGGAGCAACGGAAGTTCTATCATGAGTAAATGATAGAACTTCCGTTTTGTCTTTACAGTTGCACAAAGTTATCCTAATATAAATCAGAATCATCTAAGCATAAACTGCTTACTGCTTAGCAGAAATTATATTTTAAAATATGTTTTCATGAACGGAAATGAATTAATTTCAGTCAGTCAGGTCATCTGGAGGCACACCAGCGTTCACACCAACATAGCCACACCGGGGAGAAACCTTTCCACTGTAAACAATGTGGATTGAGCTTCAGTCAATTAGATAATCTGAAGATACACCATGCAGCGTATTCACACTGGAGAAACACCTTTCCACTGTAAGTATTGTGACAAGAGTTTTACTGTGTTAAATTACCTCAAGAAACACCAGCGTATCCACACTGGAGAAAAACCTTTCAATTGTAAAGAGTGAAATAAGAGTTTCAGTCATAGGTCAACTGAAGAGAGTTTTAGTGTGTCATTAGCCTCAAGAGACACCAGAGTGATGTTTGCAAGGCGAAGGGTGACAGTCTGTCAGTAAAGGTCAAAGTTGCGTCGATGTGTTGCTTGATAACGGCATCACATTGACACGAGGTGGGGAGACACGATCAGAAATTGATTTGTTGTGGGACCGACGAAGGCTTGATTGCACTTCACTTGTCCTGTCACAGACGCTACCTTATATAGGGTGAATCGAAGGTGGATTTTGTCAATGCCATCAGTAGTTCACCTCACCGTATAAGGGCGTAACCAGTTTCCTCAGTAGATTCCTCTCCCTTAGTTCCAAATTGAGAGATGTCCGAAAGGGCCTTTCTGTGTGGATTTAGCATGTTCTCCCCGCGTCCCCTAGGGTAGGTACCCTCACATGTTCTCCCCGTGTCCCCTAGGGTAGGTACCCTCACAAAAAACATACCGTAATCCTGGTCTCTAAGCTACCTCCCCCTGAATGGCCAGCTGGGGCCTGATGGAGGGGAGAGGAACTGGTCGGAATAACGTGTTCCCTCCACGCGCTACGTCCGGCCGGGGAAACTCCCCCTGTCAGGTGAAAAGAAGCAGCTTGGACTCCTCATGCATAGGAGGAAGCATGAGGTCAGTCCGCTGCCCCCCCCAGGTTGGCAGAGGAAGTGTAGCGCCCAGGATTACATGAGATAATTGACACTGGGTGAAAAAATGGGTTTCAAAATCGTGGGATAAAAATAAACAAACAAACCAAAACAAAAACAAACACCCTGTGGTAAAACATGGTAAAAAACACAATCCAAGACAAAAATCTTAGTGTAACACTTCTTAAACAACCACAACCACACAATTAAAGTCAGTGTCTCTCTCTCTCTCTCTCTCTCTCTCTCTCTCTCTCTCTCTCTCTCTCTCTCACACACACCTGGCTATGCACCAGCATTACCGCTATGAGCATTGTCCTTCAACATGAAACAAAACAATTATATTATTCCTGCCAGGTGCTAAATTAATTGGCCATATCATTTAATACACGTCACGTGCCTTAAGATAGTATGTGCGTGTGCTGTGCAGCATCCCACTGATTGCCACACCTGTGTGGCGTAGCGGTTCTTTCAATCACAGAGGCACTGCGCTTTGTGCTGTTTCTGCGCTAGCGCCATACGTACCTTTGAGCTTCCTTACCAGTGCTTCAGCCGTGGAACATGCCAGTAATTGATGTGGCTCCAAAATGACACTTCACAGAGCGGGGAGCTTTCCTGTTCTCAAGTCGAACCTGATGAAGTGGAGGATGCGAGGACTGGGAAGTTTGAGTATCAGCATTCAGCTTCTCTCTCTCTCTCTCTCTCTCTCTCTCCGTATCTGTTTGAACTGACTAGGAGGCTTCACATATAATGACAGCCACACACACACACACACACACACACACACACACACACACACACACTCACACACACACACACACACACACACGCACAGTGTGAAATTGAGATGGGGCCACTGTGAAGGTCTCAGCAATCACCGACAGGTTTACCCCTAGTCTCTTTTCCATCATTCATTCGATCTGCACCTCCTCTTCACCTCGAGTCTCTGTGGCCAATCACTCTGTCTAATCAACACCTTTCTTTCCCTCACAACTTCACAACTCTCTCTCTAACTTGCAGCTCCTATAGATGAATCAGCGGAGCCGTGCCCTGTAGGTCAGCTGTATTATATGCAACCAATGCTCCTTGCTGTGTCAAGCTGCCCTAAAAAGGGATTGTGACATTAAAAAAAGGTTTTTGTAATATATATTTTTTTTTTGGGAGGGTTTTCTGAGCTCAATTGCACCTGAACATTTAACATTCAGTAGATTGTTTGTGGTCTGGGGGTTTCTGGCTCAAACAAGTGCTCTGATTTCCCTGCTGTTTGTGATGCCACAGCCTGCAAATCCCAAATAGGTATGTCAATGGGGTTGCAGCTCAAAACGATTCCAAACCCCAGAGAAAACTCCAGACCACATAAAATCCACTGAAAGTTCAGGCTTTCTGGGTGTAATTGAGGTCATAAAACCTAAAACAGAAACGACAAATAAAAAACCTTTAATGTGACACCACAGCTATGATTGCACCCATGGCAGCATGGATTTGCCTATAAGAGCCTACATACCTATTAGGCATGAACCAGCACATTCTCACTTTCAAGCTGTGAAACGGTAACGGCTTGGGACGGATTTGACCATATACTATTACCTATTACTATATACCTACAGTATTGTCACATGCAGGGAAGTGATGATTTACGATCCTTTAACTATCGGAACGTAATCGGGTCATTCAGAACGCGCTGGAGTGAGAACTGCTGAGTCAGCGGACTCAGCAGAGCCTGGCGGCTCGCTTGACGGTGCCTCTTGTGCCTCAAGTACACTACTTGAGAGTGGGAATACGTTGCTTGAACAGCTGAACACACACAGTCACACACACACACACACACACACACACACACACACACACACACACCAGTACCAGACAGGGTACCACAGCACTTATTGCAACCTTCAACTAAACATTCACACAAGGTGTGAGTGCACGCGTGTGTGATCCCATTGTGTGAATTCCGTCTGCCACATGTCGAGATAGACGGCAGTGTGTGTGTGTGTGTGTGTGTGTGTGTGTGAAGATGATCATTAGATGTTCATTCCCTCTGAAGTTCTATAAACCCCCTCCTCAAACAGATCGACATTCTTGACCTCGCCTCACACACCCTCCTCTCCTCTCCTCTCTCCTCCTCCCCAATAGGCTCCTTTCACATCTCTGTGTCTGCTTTCATTACACTTACTGTATTTACAGTAAGTACTGAGCGTTTCAGATGAACTAAGATCCCAGTGTATGTTATTCAACCATGTGCTCTGTTGTCTTCATGCTCTGAAACACACACACACACACACACACACACACACACACACACACACACACACACACACACACACACACACACACACACACACACACACACACACACACACACACTCTCTCTCTCTCTGCCTTATTGCCTTCTTTCTTTCCTCTTGGTCCTTTCATTCACTCTCATCTATCAGGAGATTGGTGGATCTCTGGGAGCGTGTCAGTCACACACACGAGCAAAATCCATCCATCGAAACCCATCTCAGCCCCATGCGAACTTCCTGCCAATTAGATCCATAACAAGTACAACATGCGCACACACACACACACACACACACACACACACACACACACACACACACACACACACACACACACACACACACACACACACACACACACACACACACACACACAAGACGGGCAGTTTGTCAGTCACACTGGCACAGCGCAGTGCAGCCAGCTTCCTGTCCGATCGGCGTGTCATTCCATCTCCCTGTCCGTACAGCGGTGGTTTTATAATTAAACACAGAGGAGCCTCATTACAGACACACAGAGAGGCAGCACAGACACAAGACACATTCAATATACGTACTGTACACTCTCTTTGCAGCCTGATGTAACAACTCCCAACATGAACATGGTAGCATCCATGCTGCAATGTAGAAATACTATGTTACAAGTAAAAAACTGTATTGAGTAAAAGTATAATAGTATTAGTAGTACCAATTGTAGTGGAGTAAAAGTGCAATATTTGCCACTGAGATGTAGTAGAGTAGAAGTAAAGTAGAAAACAGAAAATTGGAATTACTCCAATAAAGCCAAAATGCTCATATTCACTTCAGTTGTTAGCGTCAAACTATGGCAAATTTCAGCAAGAACGCAGAGTCATACTAGTCCGACCATAATATCAAGCATATTGTTATTTTAGTCATGGCCTGGCCCCTAATTACATTCTAGAGTCACTTCTGAGCCTGAATGCAGCCTTAGATCCTGCAGAATCTGGATCTAGAATACCTGGCATATACAGTTGGAGAGTCCTTCTCACAATGCCGTCCATGCCCAGGGCAGTAAAGTGCTGTTGGTGACTGTTTTCATTTGTAGCGGGACAGTATTTAATACTCGCACGGGAGGTGACCGTATCCGGACCGCACGGAAGACTAGGGATTTGGGGATGAGAAAATATCCCCCTTTCATCTGCAGCTAGGCTGGCAGACCGGCTAATGTAACTTTAATCTGTCGAAAGAACAGAGGAGAAGGGTTTCTGCAGAGGAAACATGATTTTGACAATTTCGACCTTCAGGCAGCACTATACTTATACCAGTCGTGGTTATTCCCTACATTTCAAAGTCATTTAGAAGAGCAGGAAGGTGACCAAATACAACCACCGTATATGGCACACTCTCCGGTCCCTTTTAGGAAGCCTGACCACACAGCAGGGCATAACTATATCCACTGTGGAAGTGGATACAAGAAGAGATAGACAGCTAGAGAGCGGATCAAGTCTCTGATCTTCAAAGCAAACTTACCAAATCTCACAGGTTCTGTCACTGATTCATTATATCACTTAACCTCCTCCCATTCCCATGAAGACATCACTGCCGCTAGAGGGCAATATCCCCCTGGGTCACAGCGTTATTTTATTCTATTGGAATTACTATAAATCTTAAGATTGCATCATACAAGAAGTTGAACTGTGTTCCAAAACTAAACAAACCAGCTGGCAGATTTGACTCGTTATGGATATGAAGCATCAACTGACTGTGAAAAGTACACATTTTCCCCAAAAAGAGAGTCACCTATAACTGACAATATCGCCGGTCTGATTTGTTTATTCTTGGAACACAGTTCTTATATGATGCAATCTAAGATTTCCCTGTGGTAATTTCAATAAAAAAGATACTTACGTGACCCAGTAGCGGGAGTGATGTCAGGACTTCTGTACTCTACTCTGAGATGAGATACGCCTCTCTAGTGTCCAACACAGTATTATTTGGTCAAAATAACAGAAACATTTTAGTGGAACCACCACTATTGCAGCAGAAACCCATTGTAACCTAAGTCCATAGTTTCAGTTGGAGTGATTAAACCGTTGGACAGGCTGTCTCGACTTCAGACAAAGCTTATCAATCTTCCACGCCAGCGCTTCTGAACTCAGGTGTCATGACCCCAAGAGAGCCATGAGATTAAGTGAGGTAAGAAAAAGAAAGAAAATCAATGCCAGAGCTGCAATTATCTTAGCATGTCTCTGCAATTTGTGTGCTTTTTGTCTTGAGGAAATGATGAATATTTGCTAGTCATCGACTCCCACCAGCAATTAACAAAATGGAAAAGGCTAAGAGACAGGGGGTGGGGGGAGAGAGAGAGAGAGAGATAGATAGAGACAGAGAGAGCACAAGAGAGAGAGCACAAAAGAAAGAGAGCACAACTTCACAAGAGAGAGAGAGCAAGGCAGAGATCTTAAAATAACCATGTTTTGGAGTCATCTTTCCAAATTGTGCAGCTACACCAGATGGTTGCCAGGGCGTGTTGCATCATTGTGCGAGACAGTACCCTTATTTATACTCAAAGGACAGTATACAGAGTGACACAAGTAACTATAACAACCATGTGTGAACATACTGAAACTTAAACAGTTTCTTCAATATTTAGCTCATGTTGCTCACTGTGACACTCGCCTTCTGCCTGATAGGCCACAACGAATTGTGTTTAATGATAGGCCAAAACCTATTTAAAGCGATATTTCACTTTCAAACATGTTTGGGGTCACTTTAACATCTTCTCAGGAAACTTAAGTTGCTTGATTCCGTACTACTTATATATGTTTATATTGTAAAGAAAAAATAAAACACAGACTTGACATCACTCGCTCATCTTAAAATCGTCTTATAGATTGATTGATTCTTTATTTAAGTGTCATGCTTCCGAAGAAGCCCAGCCCATATGGACTTACAGGACACTTTTTACAGTTTACATAAACAATTACAATAAACCGACATGACGGTTTGCAAACAATGATCAAGTGAATACCGAACTGACTAATACGCTCCAGATCCTTACAAGGCAGATTACATAATATACAACATGAAATAAAATACCATAAAATAAAATACACCATTAGGCCTGTGACAGGAGACACATGTACTTACATTCACAGACTTCATTGATTTAAAGTCAAGAAATAACAAAGCAATACAGTTCTGCCGTCTCTTCTTTCCACCAAATATTAACAAAGTATCGCTATAGTGGCATCGATAAGGATCAATATGTGTAGGTATTTGTGTGGCTGGGGGTCTGTGAGTGGGGTGACAGGGCTGGCTTTGCCAGCTCACATGTGGCGCACCTGCAGCAGATTGTGTCAATTAAATGAAGGACAGCTGCTGTGTATACAAGGAAGCTAATGTGCTTGTGTTCTCTGTTGCAGTGAGAGGCTGGGTCCAAACAGAGCCACACAATACTCCACATTCCTGCCTGCTAGAATTGGATGTTTAATGTCACACGCGGTGACTGTTTAGTTGAGGTTATAGGATTCACATTGAGGACACTGTGACTTGATACATTTTAGTTTTGGCCCCCGTTTAATGAGGGAGACCGTGTTTGATGACTAATTCCCTGGCTTAAGAGGAATAAACAGCCTGCTTGAGAACAACTGCCTGTGTCGTGTCCTTCCGTGGGTTGTGACCCGCTTGGTCACAATTTGTACATCTGCCCGGATACTGTAGTGTACACAATGGAACATGATGCTGCAGAAGGGGATTAAACAAGTGTGCTCAGTGTCATGATGCAGCACAATGCTAAACGCCTACAGCTAATTAAACATTGCAGCACTTCAGCGCTGTAGCAGTCTGCATAATGGATGTGGCTTCTGTGGTCCTGATTCACAGAATCTGATCCTGAGGTTCATGCACGCACACACGCACAAACACAAATACAAACACAAACTCTCATTCAAGAGTCAGTGATTTGGAAAGGAAACATCTGGTGAGGAGAGAAGATTATAGGCCCCATTTACACTGTCCAAATCCACCCTGAATCAGATCTGTGCCACAGCCAGATTGGAATCCGATTCGTTTAAATTAGTCTATGATTTTATACTTAACAAATCATTGAATTTGTTATTTGTTATAGATTTTGCTTTTTTGGGGAATGTTTGTTGAAAGTGTTTTGAAATAATAATAATTAAAAACAAAATGTAGGAACGGAAAAATAAAGAGACCCATCAAAATGTGAATGGGTCCCGACCCAGTGTTTGGGAACCATTGCTCTATACTGTGTGTTTCATCTGGTTGCAGAGACGTATTGTTTCTCCTCTGTCTATTCACAGTGGAGAAGAAGGCAAGACAAACAAAACACCAACAATCAATCAATCAATCAATGAAACTTCCCCAAAAGCCTAATTCCCTTCATCCATCCAGAGCCATGGCCAGAGCAAGTGCTACTTCTGCTATAAGACATAGTTGGTTCGGTTTGCCTGACAACCGACAACCGATGTGTTTCAGGTGAAGAATCACTGTGCCTCCATAGCGCCGTTCAATGCTCCTAGGAGAAGCCATTTAGAAGAGTGCCTTGAAAAAAAGGGGGGAAAATAATATTACACACTCACAAAGAAAATGCTAGCGAACACACGGCTGGAAAGAAACAGGTGAAAAGAAAGAAACCATGTGTAAAAACTACAAACCTCCCCACTTGCCTCCTCATCTCCTCAATCTCTCTTCTCCTCTTCTCCTCTCCATCTAACTTCTCCTCTCCTCTCCACCCCTCCCCTCACCTCCCCTATCCCATTACCTCATGCACTCTTTGAGGTCCAGCAATCCACTTTTCTGTTTTAACAGCGTCGCTCTATAAACATGTTGATGCTGTCTCAATGTCATTGGCTTGTGTGTATGCGTGCACGCATGTGTGGCCGTGTGCCTGTGTGTATGTAAGCCGTAAGTGGTGAGTCATCTCTGTACAAATATTTCTGTCGCTTTAATGGTCTGGTGAACAAATCACCAAAGATCATTCACACAAAATTCTACTTCATGCGGGCTGAGCCAGTTCTCTGCCTTGGCTTGCCTGTGCGTTCTTTTCCAATCTTCTCTTGTGTGTCAGTCTCTGCTATAACAATATATTTTATTCATGAATTGAGATTCTTACGAAGGAGACTGAAAGCATTACTTGTATGATCAGTATTAACTTAGAGCTGTCGGCTACAAAAGAATCATGAGAATAAAACACAACGACATTTTGCAGTTTTTTGTTAGTCCCACTCTTCCCATTAAAAAAACAGACCAAAAAGTAGAATCTGCATCCGCAGAATCTGTGTGTGTGTGTGTGTGTGTGTGTGTGTGTGTGTGTGTGTGTGTGTGTGTGTGTGTGTGTGTGTGTGTGTGTGTGTGTGTGTGTGTGTGTGTGTGTGTGTGTGTGTCTGTGTGTGTGTGTGTGTGTGTGTGTGTGTGTGTGTGTTTGTGTAAAATAAAACGGTTGTCGGTCTCAAATTACAATGGACAAGCCAAGGACAGCACACTGTCGATCTACATGCATCATGTTGAATGGTTCAGCACCACTGCCAATGGACAGCAACAGCCTGTTGGAAACCGATGTGGGGGCATGAGGTCATGTATTACCACGCTAAAAAAATATGGTGCTACTGTACCTAATTTGTGGTGGCGCTACCAACTGAAAAGCTTGGTGGCACCAGTGCTACTGCTGTGATAAAGTTAGTCTGCATGGAGCCCTGGCAACAGGCTATGCACGCTGTAACCCAGCAGGGTGCCCTTGATAAAATACCCAAGAGCAACACACGGAACTGCCGTCGGTATGTTTGTAGTTAAGCCATTAGCAAGCAAAGAGATAGAACACACAGAATGCAATCTCGGAATAACAAGCTAGGATGCGGTTGACAAATGAGTTGTGATTGTGTAGAACACTATAGGGCTGTATTTTGCGTGTCTTAAGTACCAGGTCTTATTCCCTAACTTGAGTAAACTAAAGACCTGGAGGCGTGATCAATGCCATCTGGCTATTCTGAGTGGCCAAAGAGCATTGATCCAGGTCTTTAATTTACATGTCACACTATGGACAGAGTGGATCAAAATACCTTGTTTTATTGAAAACTACGGCTGTGCGGCGTGTAATTGTTTCCCGCACACTAACCGGACAAGTGGTGCAAACAAGAAAGCAGCTTAGATTTTGCATTTGTACAAGGTAAGAGTGATTTTGAGGCAAAATTGTTCACCCGCTCGCTAAATTGGGCAGTAGTGCCGCTTAGACTCTAGTGTAACTGGTTTCAATAGTTCTCAGCTGCTCTTAAAAAACCTCAACACAAGCCTGGAAGTGGAAACACACAAATATTCAACCACCATTTATTTTAGGGGTGGGTGCTTTACTGCCTCTTGTTCACCGTCACCTCTCATCTCGTGTCTTGATCCCATCTTTTATTGTTTCTCTCCTCTCCTCTCCATATAACAACTAACAGGCTCAAAGATGTACTTTTATGGCAATGGAAAGTTTATTGCAGTAAACAAACACACGCGCGCGCGCACGCGCACACACACACACACACACACACACACACACACACACACACACACACACACACACACACACACACACACACACACACACACACGCACACACGCATGCGTGCACTGACGTGCGAGCACACATGCATGCAGTGTTTATTCTGAGCATGCTCCATCAATAGGGAGTCGAATTTAAGCCGTTGAAAAGTGAGATGAACGGTATTTCTTACTTATACTTTCTACTACACACAACGCCTCACGACACCCTTACTATTCCTTATAACACCCCGGGGAGCAACCCACACTGACAGCTGTAACAAGGTGCTGTATGTGTGTGTGTGTGTGTGCGTGTGCATGCGTGCGTGCGTGGGTGCGTGCACATGACAATACAGTAGATGCCTAAACAGAATCTAATTAACACTCGCCACAAGGGACTCTCTCTCTCTCTCTCTCTCATTTTAACACAATAAACACTTGAACCGAAGGATTGTTCAACAGCTGAATTAATCCTTTCGCCTTCGAGCTGCAGAGGAACAGATTATGTTGAAAGAGAGACGTGAAAACGTGGTCGTAGAGAGAGATCTGTGATGCCAGTGAATGTGAGCTACGAACACAACGATAGTATAGACAACCACCAGTAATATAACGCCTTTATATAATGGGAATACTTTTGTGGGTAACCAAAGGGCCGGCCCTCCCATCAGGCAGAACATGAGGAGAGGGGGGGCATCCATCAAGCGAAAAAACAAAAACACAGTGTTTTCTAACACAAGGGGATCATGGTCATTCTTCAAGGGGGCATCACGGAAAATATGCCTAGGGCACCAAATTGCTCAGGGCCGGCACTCAACAACAAGTTAGTTTGCAATTAGAGTAATCCATTAGCTAGTTTTTTTCCAAAATCAATGGGTGTTATGTTACTGGTTACATTTAAGACCTATATATTTCCCTGTTTTTTTCTGTTGCCACAAAGGAAATCGGACACTTAGCGCTTTGTTTCCTGAATGAATGAGCTCTCTGTCTGAGACATGAAAGGCTGCAAGCAGAAAAACCTTTTGTCGTGTTAGTGACCCATTATGCTTTTCAGTCTGTGGTGATTGCGTAATGATTCTATTGTACCAGATTCAATAGGGCACCACGTTTGGTGTGACACACACGGCTCTTGTTTCTTTACAGTAGGCCTAGATTCTGTTGTACCAAATGACAGAGCTTGAGAGAAGACGGAGAGTTATTCTTTAGTAAGGCTGTGGAAGTATTCACACTATTTTTGGATTTATTGGGGAAAGGAGACGATTAACGTCAATGTGATTTGGTGAAACAGCAAGCAGCAGCTTGCTGGAAAGCCTGGTACAACACTGGTATTTTTTAGTTTAGTTATTTTCTCAATGGTGGGTTGTAAGTAATTGTCGCCATTTGTCGGTAACGCAAAATAACGCAAAAATAATCTAACAGGTTACTCTTCTCAGAAGGTAACGTCACAGGATTATTCCGAATGGCAGCAATTCAGTTACCTAAGGATGCTACTGTAGAAAGTAATGATACCATAACACTGTCAACCACACAGCTGCATGTGCGCTGGACATGGCACAGGTGCTCCAGGGAACTGCAGATAATTAGAAAAGGTTCAGGAAATCATGGTTATGAAGCATATAGTGGAAATTATTTCCCAACAACATGTGCTGCTTGTACTTGTACTGTAGTTTGTGAAACATGTGTGTGTGTGTGTGTGTGTGTGTGTGTGTGTGTGTGTGTGTGTGTGTGTGTGTGTGTGTGTGTGTGTGTGTGTGTGTGTGTGTGTGTGTGTGTGTGTATACACGCCTGCTTGATTTGTGGCCTTGAAATTAATAGATCTTCAAACGTCTCTGTGAGTTTTAATAAAACTCCTTGGATGAAAGTAATGAGCAAGCAAGAGTATAACTTGTTATAGCAATTAGTTCCTTATATATGCTGAGCCTTGAGTAGTTATGATCAGGACACATGCATCACTTTCGATTGAGCTGTCATCTCCATTACTTGTGCCCGTGAGGCTTAAGTGGAGGGCAAGTTTGTGCGGTAGACACATAATTACAAATGAATATCTTTACGCATCAGGTGATCCTTCTAAGGCTTTTATAAATGTACAGGGAAATTTGCCCTGGCACTGTAATCTTAGGAGACCAACAGAGATGTTGGAGAGGATCGTGTAAGTCCCAGAGATGAAGGTGTTTGCCTTAGGGTAAGACGTAAATAATGAAGTGCCATTTTGTGACATTCGGTCAAAAATAATGTTTAACACTGGATGAATTCAACCAATTTACTACTACTAAAAAAATATTTTGGCCATTTTCCATTGTCAGAGAGTACAGTGTAGTAGAAAGACAAGAAATCAAGGTCAGAGAAGAAAGACATGCGACCTGACGATGGGAGTCGGATTCGTACACGGGTCTTCATGACTCACACACAGGTCAATTGTTAAAAACTATAGGATAAAACTACAGGATAAAACTATACTATAGGATAAAACTACAGGATAAAACTACAGGATAAAACTCTAATAAAACTATGACTATAGGATAAAACTATAGGATAAAACTATAGGATAAAACTCTAATAAAACTCTAATTGTAGAAAAGAGTCATCCTAGTTATCAACAGCAACCCTCCCCCTGGCCTACTCATGGATTGGATCCACCCACTTCCTGCTGTCACTCCCTCTCAATCAGTAATCTCACCTGCTCTCACTCACACCTCAATCAGTGGCCAGCTATATATACAGTATACTGCCTGAGTGCCTGTCCATGTAGTCATTGTTTGTCAGCAGCAGCAGCAACAACAACAACTCCACCACCTGAGAGCCCTCTGTCCTGGAGCCTCAGGCCTTGGTTATGCGACTTGCGTCACTGAATAAAAAACATAACTGTGAAGCCTCACCACCTCCTTGCTCAAATCTAAATACTTGTCTGTGCAACGGAAAATAAAGGCGGAACTCTCTCTCCTTGTCTGTATATTCTGACTGATGTACCATGGTGATGTGAATAGTCCATGAGCCAGTCTAAAACCAAACCCTACCCTACACTACACTAATAAAACTCTAGGATAAAACTCTAATAAAACTACAGGATAAAACTATAGGATAAAACTACAGGATACAAGGAGCAGTTCTGTGCACTATACTAACTGGCTGAGACACCACAAGTCAGTGTTAGTGAAAGAGTAGTTTCAGAGGGTTAGGGTCAGTGTTACCTGAGATGCTCAGGTAGACAGAGGGGCTGGTCTTGTTCTCCCCCGTCAGTTCATTCACCGCCTCCACATATTCACAGCTGCTGCCGTGGTTGTCATCAAAACCAAAAAGAAGGCATTACACATCGAGACAATGACCAAAAACAGTAGCATCAACACGCGTTGTCCTGTCTCAGATGGGTGCTCTCCCTCTAATTAAAGTAAAGAATTGTTATGAAGCTCATTGTTTAGCATGCATAAGACATAAGACACAAAGAACATGTAGAGAGAAAAGGGGATTCAGAGAGCTTAAACAAACCTCTGTGTGTCACATTGATATGGGGTTCATTTATTGCGGTCCTTTGTTCCCTTGGCCATTCGACCTCTTTTGCCAAGTTCATGTTTGGCAGTTCTGTTGTTCGGCTCGTGACATTGATCCATGCCACCCCCATTTCCCTATATGTGTGCCGGCATCAATCAATACGCCACAGGGATGCCGGTGACATGTCCGCAGGTGTGAGAGCCAACGGTGGAGAATGGTGATATGTGAAAAGTAAACCAACGCAAGTCTTCTGTTGGGTGAACACGGCGACATTGGAATCAATACAGCCACGTGGGGAATAAAGCAAATGAGATTACTGTCATGATTTAGACACTTGTGTGTGACTAAAATCAATGTATTCTAGCTGTTCTTTGCAGTGGTTTAGGAAGCTTGTAGCATTGTGCCCATTGATTCGATGTTTTTCTGCACACACACGGCAAACATATACACACCAACCAGTTATATGTATACAGTACGAGTCATGGAAGTACCTATTTATGGGAAAGGAGAGGAGAGAACATTTGTAATTGAATTAGAAGGAGGTCTGTCTGCTCTATCACACACACACACACACACACACACACACACACACACACACACACACACACACACACACACACACACACACACACACACACACACGACATTGAGACGGCATCAACACATTTATAGAGTGAAGCTAATAAAACAGAAAAGGCACAGACTGTGTGAATTGATGGACCTCAAACAGTGCATGAGATGACAGGAGAGATGGAGGAGAGGGCAGGGGAGGAGAGGGGTGGAGAGAAGAGGGGTGGTAGAGGTTGAGGACAGGTGGAGGACAGGTGGAGGCAATGTGGGGAGGAGGAGAAGGAGGAGGAGGACATATTTCATTCCTTACATTAATTCTAAGAGGATACCATTATGCAGTGTATCAAAGCAGAAGGGAAAGGGATATTTTATTTTAAATGATGAGAGCACAAATCACTCTTTTGGTGTGTGCTTGTGCGTGTATGCGTGCGTGCGTTTTTTTTTATAATTTATATCCCACGATTTTGCAACCCAGTGCCAATGATCTAATGTAATCCTGGGCCCTACACTTCCTCTGCCAACCTGGGGGGGCAGTGGACTGACCTCATGCCTCCTTCTATGCATGAGGAGTCCAAGCTGCTTCTTTTCACCTGACAGGGGGGAGTTTCTCTGGCCAGACGTAGCGGGCGGATGTTTTTTGTGAGGGTAGCTTGTACGTAGCTTGTGTCCACCTATTTATGGAGTTAGAGATAACTGAAATTCAGGAGCAGGACCACACCCCCAATGCAGCCGCCTTCATCTCCTATCTCCTATCAGCCATCTCCAATCAAGCCACCTCCACCTATATAACCAGCCCATCTAACCACTGGCTCTCCCCTGTTCTCATTTCTTGTCCACACGACATACGAGAGAACACAAACGTTAGCCATTCTAAACGGTTAAAATTTTCGAATACCAACTATGAACCAGGACGACGTCCTCGACCTCGCCGCATCCGACGAGGACATTTTCGGTGGTCCAAGCTCCGACGGTGACAGCGACCATTCCGACCAATATTCATCTTTCGACGAAGACGCCCAGTACAGAGATATTTTTGAGATCCCAGAGTCTCCCAGCAGCGTCGACACTTCCAACCTCAGCCCAACTACCATCAATCCGGCGCCCGCCGTTCACGCCTCCCCAACCTCCCCTCTCCTCCCTCAGCAGCAAAGAGACAATAACTCCAGCTCCTCCGATTCAGTTTCAAATTTTCCCGGCCCACAGAACAGAGGCCGACCCACTCACCGTCTCCGCCACTATCCACCTCCTCCCTCACGATCATCTCACAGGCCCGGTAACGTAGCACCCGCTCAACCCACTCGTTATGCAGCCGCTCCCGTGCACTCTACTCGCACCCCCCGTAGTCACCTCGCTCCCACTAGTAACGTTTCCAACACTGTCATCTCCGATTGGACCGTCATTTCACTGCAGAAAGCTCTCAAATCTAGAAGCATTAAATATCACCGCTCTGACAACAAAGCGTCACTTTTCCTCGCCCTCACGTCCACCAGCCCACCACAACAACAACGCTCACGCTCCTCCCACCGTCCACTTCCTGGTAACGTCACCACGGCCACACACCCCGCGGCACCAGCACGTCATGACGTCACCATCCCCCCCACCTCCTTGCGCAACTCCCAGCAGCATTATTTCCAAGCCCCAGATAGGTCCACAAATGACCAAACGTTTATATCTGACTCAGTATTCGACTACTTCGCCACGCAGGCACCCCCCGCACCCCCGCTACCCTCCAAGCTCACAGACATCACCCAGCCCCAGCCCACCAAACCCACGGTTACCACTCAGCCCCAGCAGCGCCCCCTACTCACCACAGAAGCCACAGACTGTGGTCAGGCCTGGCAGGGACCGCCGGCACCGGGATGCCGGCGCCCCCTACTGACCGCAGCGGCCATAGTCAGCGTGCAGCCTCAACGATCGCCGGCACCGGGATGCCGGCGCCCCCTACTGACCGCAGAGGCCACAGCCAGCGTTCAGCCTCGGCAACGATCGCCGGCACCGGGATGCCGGCGCCCCCTACTGCCCGCAGAGGCCGACACCAGCCAGCCCTAGCAGGGATGGCCGGCACCGAGATGCCGGCGCCCCCTATTGGCCACAGAAGCCACAGACAACAGCTAGCCCCAGCAGGGACGGCCGGCACCGAGATGCCGCCGCCCCCCCTCGCCCACAGAAGGCGACATCAGCCAGCCTCAGCAGGGACAGCCGGCACCGAGATGCCGGCGCCCCCTACTGGCCACAGAAGGCGTCACCAGCCAGAACCAGCAGGGACAGCTGGCTTCGAGACGCCGGCGCCCCCTACTGGCCACAGAAGACGACACCAGCCAGAACCAGCAGGGACAGCTGGCTTTGAGATGCCGGCGCCCCCTACTGGCCGAGGAGGCCAAAAACGACCATCAAGGCCACCAGCGCCCCCCGTCGCCCACCAAAGCCGCAAGCGGCAGCCAGCTCCAGCGCGGTACTCCGAAGCCGAGTCCCCAGCGCCCCCTGCTGCCCGTAGAAGCCGCAGGCACCACTCAGCCGCAACGGGGGCCGCTCCACTCGGGGGCTACAGCCGCCGGTACACCGAACCCGCCGTCACCTTCCACCACCAACAGCAGCCCCAAGCAGGGGCCCCCAGCACCACATTCAGCCAGCAGCACCACTTCGGCAGCTCCGTAGCGCCCGGCACCGTGATGCCAGCGCCCCCCGCTAACTATTCATTCACACCAGCCCAGCTCGCCCCGTCAGGAAGTGCCAACTTCAACTTCCAGCCACACGCTCAGGCAGAGATCTCCGGCACCGGGATGCCAACTGCCCCAGCGCCCTTCCCCCTCCACCAGCAGCTCCGCACTCAGTTCCCAGACCCAGGTCCCGCTATCCAACCCGGAGGGAACTTCACCCTAGCCTCAGCCATGCCACCCTCTCGCCATCCCCAGTCGTTCTCTTCCCGCCCATCTCCAGTGCCACCCAGCCTCCGTCACCAGATCCTCCAGGGTAAATACATAGACCTCGCCCTCCTCATCATGCCATCCATCTCCGATCCCATCCCAACCTCCCCAGACGGACGAAACACTGCAGACAAAAGGAAACCCAACAGATCCAGAGAGCTCTCCCCCATCGAGTTCACTTACGCTTTTTCACTCCTTAGAGACGTCATCTGCTCCCTGTACCCCGCCCGCCGCCAAGAGCTAGACGACTACATTTCATTAATCACAAACCTCGCTCTTCGCTTCGGAGGGGACGGCTTCTATAAATACCACATACAGTTCGCTTCCGAAGCTGCAGCCCGTCTCAGCCAATTCAACGAGAGCACTTACTGGGGAGTCCTAGACAGCGAGCTGTACTGCCGCACCTTCGCGGCCCGAGCTTCACTCCCCTGCACTCTCTGCCTGGCTCCATCGCACCCAGCTTCCACCTGCACCGTCCCAGCTCACGCCAACCCGCCCCAAGGCTCATCCAAGGCCTACAACTCCCACGCCTCCGCCTTCACACGCCTGTCGCCAGCCCCCCCATCCACCACGCAAGCCCAGATCCCCCCGCTCCTCAACCCATCTGCCAGCTTGTCCTCCGCCAACCCATCCATCAACGGAGTAGACAAGAAAGGCAGACCCACATTCACAAAAGGGGGTAAACCAATTTGCAACAACTATAACGACGGAGGTTGCGGGATGTCTTCCTGCCGCTTCCTCCACATCTGCACCTACTGTGCCGGAGGCCACGCCCGTCCAGGCTGCGCCCACAACCCCGTCAAATTCGGTAAGCACCTCTCCACACCGGTCAACATCCCAGCACTCGCATCAGCCCTCCAAAATCACCCCGACCCCGCTTTCGTCCAATTCCTCATCCGTGGCTTCAGCGACGGCTTCCACCCCGGCGTCATAGCCCAACCCTCTACCTCCTTCACCTGCAAAAACCTCCAGTCCGGCCTACAGGAGCCGGAAGAGGCGGATCGTCTCCTCGCCAAGGAAGTCAAAGAAGGGTTCATGATCGGACCTTTCGACCTTCCTCCATTCCCCACCTTCCGCATCAGCCCCCTTGGCATCGCCACAAGGAAATACTCCGGCAAAAAAACGCATAATAATCGACCTCTCAGCACCACACGGCACCCCAGTCCCGAGCATCAATAGCCTAATCCCAAGTGAAGACTTCTCCCTCCGTTACGTCTCCATCAACCACGCCATCGCCCTCATCAAACTTGCCGGTAAAGGGTCCTGGCTAGCAAAGGCAGACATCGTCAGCGCCTTCAAAATCTTGCCACTCCATCCCGACTTCTGGCACCTCTTTGGCGTCCGTTGGAAGGGATCCTGCTACTTCGCCATCAGGCTCACCTTTGGGTGTAAAAGCAGCCCCAAACTCTTCGACTGCCTGTCCGAAGCCCTCTGTTGGACCCTTACAAACACCCACAAAATCCCTTACCTAGTCCATCTCTTAGATGACTTCCTCATCATCTCCCCCCCCTCATCCCCACCCGCCGACGGCATCACCACCCTCACTTCAGTCTTCAAGGAACTAGGAGTCCCCCTGTCCATAGAAAAAACGGAAGGCCCATCCACATCACTTGAATTCCTCGGAATCACGCTCGACACAGTACAATTTCAAGCCTCCCTGCCAAAAGAGAAGCTCGACAGGATAACCCTCATCATCTCCAACTTCCTCATCTCCACCACATGCACCAAACACCAGCTCCTCTCCCTCCTGGGCCACCTAAACTACGCCATCCGAATCATTCCTCAAGGTCGAGGGTTCATCTCCCATCTGTTCTCCATCGTCTCTTCCGTCCCATCCCTCACCGATACCATAACACTGAACCGCTCAAGCCGCGCCGAGCTATGTCTCAGGCGTCATCTTCTTGCCAACTGGAACGGCATTTCGTTCTTCTACGAAGATCGCCTCGCCCACCCCCTGGACATCAACCTCTTCACGGACGCCGCTCCTTCCGCCGGTTTTGGGGGTTTCTATAATGGCAGATGGTTTGCCGAAAGATGGCCCCCGGAACTAGCAGGAGAATGCTTGGTCCCTTCCTCAGCACTCGCTGAGATTTACCCCGTCGTAGCAGCTGTCGTCTTGTGGGGCCACGAGTGGTCCCGCCAGTCCATCCTCATCCACTCGGACAACATCGCCGTCGTTGACATCATCAACAAAGGCCGCTCCAACTCCCTGTCCATCATGCCGTTCGTGCGCCGCCTCACATGGCACTCCGTCTCCCACCAATTCATCCTCCGCGCCGCTCATGTTCCCGGGTATTCAAATGCCATCGCCGACTCTCTGTCTCGTTTCTCGTTTCAGAAATTCAGACGCTTGGCCCCGCTTGCAGACCCGCTTCCAACCCCGGTTCCTCCCTATTCGGCCCTGACGTTCAACCTGTGAACCCCGCCCTGCTCCCCCTGGTCAACTCCTCCAGGATCCTCATCATAAACAGTCTGGCACCCTCAACCCTCTCCTCCTACTGGACAGCCTGGCAAAACTACCGCCACTTCCATAGCACATTCAACCTACCGTTCCCGACGTTCGATCTCATCACCCTAACCAGTTTCATTACCCACTCCTGTACTGTAGCTCACATCAGAACTCCCTCCATCAGAGCCTACCTCAGTGGCATCGCCTTCTTCTCCAAGCTCCTAACCGGCAGCCCTAACCAAATCACCAGCCATCCCCAAGTCTTGTCCCTACTCAAAGGGCTCCAACGCCAGGAACCCACTCAAGCCCCCCGTCGTCTCCCCCTCACCGCAGACCTCCTATCCACATGCATCGGAACACTCCGTTCCGGGTACAGCTCCCCGCACGTCAGCAGGACCCTAGAGGCCATGTTCTTATTAGCTTACTCTGGCTTCTTGAGGTGCTCTGAATTCACTTCCTCCTCCCAAGCTTTCGACCCCCGCCGCGACGCCCGTATCTCAGACCTGTCGCCGCACTCAAGCGACATCCTGGTCTACCACATCAAACACTCAAAAACAAACCAAACCGGCCCCAGCGTACCCGTCTTCATCTTCAAAAACCAGTCCGCCCTGAACCCGTTCCAAACTCTCTCTGCCTACCTCTCCTACCGGAAGTCCCAGAGCCACTCTCCTTCCGATCCCCTCTTCTCTTCCGAGTCCGGCCGCGTCGCATCCAGACAGTGGTTCCTCCAACATCTCCGCAACGTACTCGCCCTGTCCGGCCTCTCCCCCACACACTACTCGGGCCACTCCTTCAGGATCGGAGCAGCCACCTCCGCCTCTCGCAACGGCATCCCCGACCACCTCATCCAAATCATGGGCCGCTGGTCCTCCCAGGCGTACCTCCGCTATATCAGATCAGACCTGCAAGATCTGAAGGCCGCCCAATCCCGTCTCCTTAATGAGGTTTTGGGGGTCTGACGTGCCTCGGGAGCACGCCGGGTCCCCGAGGCTTCCCCACCTCTGCTTATCGATGCCGCCGCTGGCCCGTCGTGGGCCATCTGTCTAACCATATCCATGCTATTCCTTCCTAACATTCAATAAATGGTTAAATGTTTCCATTGGTGGTGTGGTCCTTGATAGTGAAGTACAAGGAAGTCATGGAAGTACCTATTTAAGGGGAAGGAGAGCAGAAATCCTTTGTAAGTGAATTAGAAGGAGGTATTTCTGCTCTCTCTTTCACACAAACACGCACATACAATATGCGTGCGTGCGCGTTAGAGGATGCTTTTATGACTAAAGTTATTAAATACCAGCCACTCTTCCATACCAACACAGAGTTAGGTTACAGCCTATAGGACAAGCACCTAATGGCATGAAAGATTCCATGTGCCATCTCTTAGTGGTCTGTTTGCAATGAATCCAATATTAGATTGAAACCCCAAAAAATTGATAGAAGAGATTTTTCAATTGATTCTATTGTTTATGCTAAATTACAAAACTCCATCTTGAAAAGTATGCCTTACCAGAATTTCCAAAATGTTTATATGCTCTGCATAAACTTTTTATTCTGTATAAACATTTGTATGCTGCTGTGTGCATCATGATAAAAAGGCACCGCTCACTTCACTGACTATATGATCAAAACTTATCTGGGTGACGAGTGGCCTTTAAATCTCTTTAAAGCCTCTCTTTAAGGCCTTAAATCTCTTTTATCTGAGTTTGGTTGCGGTGTTTACTTTTTGCTTGTTTTTCTTCACAGTGTCATTTAAGCTCCCGCCATCACCAAGCACCACTGGCACTTCAAGGCTTTTTATTTGGTCTGATTCACAACTTCTCAAGCTTATTTGCCACTAAATCTTTATAAAAGCGGGCGTTCCAGAGCTGGGGGTAAAATGTCCCACGGCCAGCGGTGTGGCAGCCGCTTCCAATGTTCTCAACCGATAATCACCAGTATCTTGTTCTTATCAGGACAATAGAGTCAATATGGACATTTACACGTGTATACTGTACTGCCCCCGCCGAGTAGGAGACTAGAACAATACGAGTAGGAGACTAGAACAATACGAGTAGGAGACTAGAACAATACGAGTAGGAGACTAGAACAATACGAGTAGGAGACTAGAACAATACGAGTAGGAGACTAGAACAATACGAGTAGGAGACTAGAACAATACGAGTAGGAGACTAGAACAATACGAGTAGGAGACTAGAACAATACGAGTAGGAGACTAGAACAATACGAGTAGGAGACTAGAACAATACGAGTAGGAGACTAGAACAATACGGAAGTGAAATGACTGCTGAAAACATCTTGTGAAAACATCGTGAGACTGACCTACAGTACGTGTCCGGTTAACCCTGTAACACCCAGCGTTGCAATACTACAACATATTTTAATTAATTAATTATTTTTGTTATGTTCTTTTTTCACCTAAACGTCATCATTGATGTTCATTGCAATGCCATTGCAATGCCATTGGTCATGATATTTGCATATAAATACCCCCCACAGAGGCTGAAATTCACACAAATTAAAAATCTCTGGACAATTTTGACATATTAAGACTGATATGAGGTTAGGGGATTTATAGGTGGGTTAGTGTTAGGGTTAACTCCTCCTTGCACGCAGTGGAATCTGCTCTGCTTGGTCTGAGGCCATGCTGCCAGCAGGACATTTACTGCAGGAATCACCTTTACAGACATCATCAAACGCCTCCGTTGGCTCTAACGAGTGGCCATCGGTATTTCCACCTCGCCCTCCCTCCATACATCGGTCTATTGAACTGATTAGTAGGCAGGAGCACGCACGCACGCACGCACGCACGCACGCACGCACGCACGCACACACGCACACACGCACACACACACACACACACACACACACACACACACACACACACACCTGGCACACATGCAGGAAAGGGGGTAATTATACGGTGTGTGTGTGTGTATTTGGAGTTGGAGGAGGGATTGTTTGTTTAATGTCCCTTGGCATGGTCAGGGGGACAAACCAACCAACCAACCAACACTGTGAAATCCAAGAGTGTTAACTGAACTCTGAGTCTCGGAGTCAGAGAGTGTAAAATTGGTGGGGTTTTCTACACTCTCTGGGTGAAATGAAGACTGAGGATTTTGCAGTGAACGAACGGTACAGCAGTGGGAAAAAGGCTAAAAGGTGAGTGGATGGAGGACGAGAAGAGAGGAACGGAGGGATGGGGTCAGACCCTGAGGAAGGCTTTTCTCTCCATTTGATATTTGTTCTAGATCTCCCATGACACACTTCCTCCCTCTCTCTCTCTCTCTCTCTCTCTCTCTCTCTCTCTCTCTCTCTCTCATTTTAACACAATTAACACTTAAACCAAAGGATTGTTCAACAGCTGAATTAATCCTTTCGCCTTCGAGCTGCAGAGCTGCATAATCATTGTTTTTAGTGTGTGTGTGTGAGTGTGCATGCATGTGCACTGTAGCCCCTATTAGCTGGATGGTTCTCTCTAGACAAATGTCTATTATCCTAATTAGCACTGATTACGTCTGCGTCCAATTAACCACACAACTGGCAACTGGTTTTCTGTCTGTCTCTCTCTCAGTCCACTGCAGGTCTTACCTTCAGAAAGAGAGAGAGAGAGAGAGAGAGACTGCAGTTGTTTTTTAGTTCATCACTGACTTCACTGTGCAGTCTGGTCCTTTTTAAACATACAATCTGATGGATGTCTTATAATCCCGTTATCCCGTAAAGGACACATGCGCAGAGAGGCACAGCTGTGTTCTCACAAACACGTGCACTATCTCACGTGCACCATCTCTCGCTGTGCACATGTGTATAAGGGCCTGTAAGTGATTCTCCTGTCACCGTGGCGATGGGATCAATACAGCACAAACCATTGATTACATCTAGCGTACAGAGCAGTTTGTCCACGTCACTCTGTGATGCACAATCACACTCAGTGGGGCTTTTACATGCTACACTGTCTGTCTGTCTGTCTGTCTGCGTGCATGCGTGCGTGCGTGCGTGCGTGGGTGCGTGCGTGCGTGTGCCCATGTGGTTACATACACGCATACTAAGAAATCAAAGTCAAATCAAGGCCCAGACAGCTGGCATAGTGGTCTGGCCACCTATAGTTTCCAATGTAGCCTGACAGAGATTTGTGTGATGATGAGTGCCGTTCCTGAAGAACTTTGCTGCGTATCTCCCCATCTCTCTCTTCCTGTGCATAGTGGCAAACGGCAAAAGTCAATACAGCTCAATACATGTGAGTGCAGTACATACAAAGTAAAGTGACTTAGCAACAAACGGAGGCCTTGGCCTCTGTGAACATATTTTACCAGATGCTTGGAGGAGATTATTGTGAAGGAGAAATAAGCAAACACCAGGCCAAGACAGAGCTAAAATGAAGCTCTGTTTGGTATCAGGAGAGTATTTGGAATCCATATTATGACATTATTATAGAGCGCCGCAGTCCCACCTCCTTTCATGGCAACGACAGGCCCAGGAAATAATTCTGCATGCATTTTTTCCCATAGATATTTCAAAAAGTATTTATTTAAAGATCTGTCATGACAAACAAACACAATTAGAAAGAAGAAATAAGGGGGGGTACAACACTTTTTTGTTATTTTTCTTCTTTGTAATTATTTCCTGGGCCTGTCGTCGTCATGAGCGGGACTGTGGCGCTCTATTGGAACAGACACCTAAACAAGAAGGAGCACAGTTTAGGATGAGGTTGGTTGCTTTTATTCCAGATCCATGGGGGGCAGCACCTGGTTGCGAACGCAGTGAGCACTTACTATGAGACCTAGCAGATCATGTCTGTCCGTGCGTGCGTGTGTCCCCCCTTTGTGCCCATATATGGAGCTGAGTGATTTGTTTGTGATTGATGCAACACACTCCATATTTGGACGTATAGCTGCTTTAGGGACTCCTTATATGGTTATGGCTAAGTTAAAAACTTAACTTAAAAAAATAATAACTTAAAAATAAATCTTAAAAAAACCCAAATATGTACGAGCTGCGTTCGCTTCCCGCGTTTGCGCGTCTTACTGGTTTTATGTCAGATCCATGGGGGGGGCAGCACCTGGTTTTTTATGTCAGAAAAAGGTTCTGTTTTGACTCTGAAGAAAAAATAATAATAAAAATAAATAAAATACTGTAAAAGTTTTGATACAAGTTGCAATGCACATTTATAAAATTGTTGCAGTGCTTTTTACAGTAGCCTCAAGCCTATTTTAGGCTGGTCCGGTGCATCTCAGGAGCTGGTATGAGGTAGAAGGAAGGCACTCTGGAGCAGTCTCGGACAGTTAAAGCCTTTATCTAGCAGGGTGCAAGTCAAAAACAATAACAGGTCAGTGATTGAACAGTGATTTGTCACAAACACAGTTTGAAGATAGAGGAGAAAAGTGATATATCTGCAGATGGGAGAGAGACAGGATGGAGCCACGGAAAGTTTGTGGCGGTGGGATCGATAGTAGTCAGGTGGGCGAATATCAAGCGATCGAATCAGACAAACACCCGGGGAAGAACCTTTGACCTGATGCTCCTACATTCTCATTTGATGGATCAGATCAGATCCAGATAGAGGTCAGAGGTCAGAGCAGAACAGCAAGTCAGAGGTTAAAGTTCAGCTTCCATACTCCGTGAGCTATTTATGTGTCAGCCCAGCTCACTACTCCAAAGACCTACCTAACTACCACATTAGCGTGCATGCTGCACTATGCTCCGCAGGTCTGACTGGACCTGACTCTATAATGAAGATAATGAAGATTAGAACTGCTTCTGTTAGATTCAATTTTCTTTCACTGCTCTTATTAATTCATAACTGAGCTTGCCCTTCATTATGTATTCATTGTATTGGATCCTGAGCGATGTTTGTAAATGAACTTAATGTTCCACACATTGCTAACTTTTGTGTTTTGGTAAATGGTTCGACTTCATTGATCGTCCATCCTTTTGAGTGGGAGATTTGTTTTGTTTATAAAATATAGCGTCTGAAAGAAAGAACCTGCAGTAACCTTGAGGATAATTGTCGGATCGAGAATGATTTAGCCCTGTAGACTCATGGTGAGAACTCTCTCTCTCTCTCTCTCTCTCTCTCTCTCTCTCTCTCTCTCTCGCTCTCTCTCTCTCTCTCTCTCTCTCTCTCTCTCTCTCTCTCTCTCTCTCTCTCTCTCTCTCTCTCTCTCTCTCTCTCTCTCTCTCTCTCTCTGTATAGGTAAGAACCAGCAGAAGTGTGTGTGTGTGTGTGTGTGTGTGTGTGTGTGTGTGTGTGTGCGCGCGTGCGTGCGTGCGTGAGTGACAATGCGCAGCTCATGCAGCGAACAGTTCGGTGTGACCATCATTGTCACCTTGGCTGCGATTGGGTAACCCTGCTGCTTGTGCTTCTGCAGCCGCTGGTGCTCCTATACATTCGCCTGCAGCCTCCAAAACACAATTTCCGGTTGTCTCGCCGTGGGGCCGCGCGGCGTGTCGGAGTGTGGTCCCCGGTCGGATCGCTGAGTCTCGTAATGAATTCATCAAATGAACCTCTCAGCGAGGCCTTAATTGAACTCTGTCTATCTCGTTCTCTCCACATTGTGTTTCAAAATCCAAGTCTTGCACGCACGCACGTACGCACACACACACACACACACACACACACACGCACACACAGAGAGAGAGGAGAGAGAGAGGGGAGAGGAAGACACTGAGGATCAGATATAAAAAAGAAGACATGGCACCTCTTATAGATAAACATCTACAACATTCATCATCATCAGCAAAGGAAACAGAGGACACATCCCCCCCCCCCCCTCCCCAACACACACACCTTTCATTTTTCAGCGCCCTTTTTCAGGCTTCCCTCCCTCTGCCTCACGTGTGTAATCCACATAACTCAAGAACCGTTTGCCCCATCGACTTCAAATTCAACACACATTCCACACCACCACAGGGGATTGCCTGGTGTCGAGTCGGTCCCACGAACCCACGGTTGTCCAGAACCGCCATAAAAGGCCTCTGCCCGGGCTCTGGACAGGGCCCCTGCTCAGGGTCCATATAGGGAGCTGCCTGTCCTATTCTGACATCACAATGATTGTTCTGACATCTGCATATATAGACTCCATATTTGGACATGCCTGACAAATATAAAAGGGACACAGTCAGACATAATAACTGGGTGGGGCAAGCATTTCCAACTTTCCATCGTTCCAAGTAGGCCAGTGCCCAATGGGCACCGCTCTAGTACCTTTAATCATTCCACCGCAGCTGCTGAAGAAAATGTGTTTTGTGTTTATGGTCAAATAATGTACAAAACAATATATGCAAAACTTGTTGCGAATGCATTGAGCACTTACTATGAGACCTAGCAGATCATGTCTGTCTGTCTGTGTGTCCCCCTTTTGTGCCCATATATGGAGCTGAGTGATTTGTTTGTGATTGATGCAACACACTCCATATTTGGACGTATAGCTGCGTTCGCTTCCCGCGTTTGCGCGTCTTACTGGTGGTATACAGTATGTTTTGGCAAGGACCCAGGGGTTTCTGTAAATGTCTGTGTGTCTGTCTGTCTTGTACCAATCCTCATATATGGAGATCTCTGTCCGTCTGTCTGTCTGTCTGTCTGTCTGCATGTGTCTCTTTTATGCCTAAGTATGGAGCACCCTCATGTCATCAATATGGTGGGTACTGCACTAATAGGTACAGTAGAACGGGTACCTGACGGGCATCGATCGGCCTACTTGAGTAAAGCCATCATCAGCCTCACATTCCACATATTTTCTCCTTTCCAAAAGTTGTTTTCTCTTTTATGTAACCTTCGATTTATTGGAGGTAGGCTACGTGACAGGGCAGAAATATGAAGCCTGGGGACAGAGTGGCCTTGAATTTATGCCTGAATAACAAGGTTACAGCATACCATTTCTTATACTGCATACGGGGCTAGTTTATGCTGACATCATCTGCACTGAATATACCAGAAACAGACCGCTGAAGGAGAGACTTCAAAAAAGCATATTGTTCTCATTGTTTCTACCAAAAATAAAAAAATTATACTTGTCCTGAGGCCAGACATGAACCCACATGAAAACAAAACAGTGTTTGAGCAGAGCCACAACAAATTGTTCCTGACAGAACTGCTAATGAATATTCATAGCGTGACAGCAGGGCCTGAAGTGCAGCCTTCATAATACAATTCAATCCCACTCCACCTTGACAATGAGTAATATGGCTGAAAAGTGCTCAATACAATTAAGACAAGTCGTCATTCTGTGTCTCTCCTTCTTCACACATACCTCTGCCTGTCATTTAAACATCCTGTCAGGGATTATTTCTCAACAATGGCAAAGTATTTACTTGCTTACACTAAAATAAGTATTCCGCTTTGTGGACACGACTGTCACATTGGAAGTGTTAATATATATTTTGTGTATTTTTCCATTCAAATGTTTTCAAAACATTCTTGAGGGCAACGTTTAGTTGTAAATGACATATGGTGTGTTTGTTTACATGGCTGTCTTGTTGGATACAGCACAAACTCTGTACAGATAAGTATTTAACAAGCAGAGTATAGCTGCATAGCTTTTCTGCATAGATATTATACATATTAACTAAAACTATATTTGTTTTTCATGCAACGTGTTATTTTCCGCCACATTACCAGACCAAAGGAGCAATTCAATTATAGTTTGGGAGAGAGAGAGGGGGACGGGACAGAGAGGGAGAGAGCGGGTGTTGGTGGTACGGTCCGTGACGTGTTATGTTTTCTTGTGTACCCTGTTCTTGGTTTTTGTTATTGTTTTACCTCTTGTTCCTGTGATTTTTGAAGTATTGTGTTTTCCCTGTGTCTTAGTTCCAGTTTGAGTTTCACCTTTAACTTGTGTACCTTTTATTTTGTAGTATTGTTTTGTGCCTTCCTGTCTGCCCCTGTAGTTCTATACCTGCCTTGTCTAACCTGTATTGTGATTAGTCTTTGTTTTCCACCTGTGTCCTCTTAGTCCCCCAGCCAATCCCTGTCTTGATTTTGAGTTTTGTTTCACCTGTGCCTAGTTAGTCTGTGTCTATTTATACTCCCCTGTTTGTTCAGTTCCCTTGCTAGTTCGTCACTTTATGTCAGTAGTTTTCTTCTCGTGTATCCATGATTTAACTCCTAGTCTACTGTGGCAAGGGATTTTTATTTTAAATAAAAACCTTGCATTGAAGCTCATTTGCTTGCGCCTATCCGTCTGCAATTGGGTCCTAAAGCTCCTGCCTTTGCACTGTGACAGGTGGGGATCACGGGACAAATTAGAACACAAACAGTTATTGCAGGCAGCAGAGAATAAATGCTGTGGAGAGTGCGGATATTCCCCTTTTTCCAAGAAATGCCGTTGCCTCATTTTCATTCTTCTCCATCTGGAGTCTTTATGTGGATATCATTAATAGAACTCACTCTAATGACTTGAAAATGAATAGGCAATCAACTTTAATAGCATTGATTTACAAAAAATGAAATAAAATGAACTAAAACCTCAAAAATGGAGTTAACCTCCTGACAGTAAGGGTACTGTATAGGCCTACGTACTGTATGTTTAGCAGAAATGTGATCAAATAAATGGATAGATCGATGTCATGGGGTCTTTTATTCAAAAGGCAATCACATGTAGTTTCCAGTTTCGTCAAAGGATTAATTTCAGAACAGTCTAGATTAGCTCAATGTAATTCCATTCACAGCATTTATTTCCACCATCTTTACCTGCAAATTCATTGCACTGATCCCCATGCCATCATCTCTGTCACTCAACTGTCCCCTTAGGTGACCATGTGAGTGAGTCTGTCTCCTGAACAGAGCTTGTCTCTGAAACACTGTAGAACATTTACATGGCTTTTCAAAGTGCACGTCTGTCCTCCATGTCCTTGTCCTTTCCCCTCTCTCTCTCTCTCTCTCTCTCAAAATGACACATTTTGCTCTTGATCTTTCACTTGCTTGCACACACACACGCACAGCCAACATCTGCAACTTCTGTGTGTGTGTGTGTGTGTGTGTGTGTGTGTGTGTGTGTGTGTGTGTGTGTGTGTGTGTGTGTGTGTGTGTGTGTGTGTGTGTGTGTGTGTGTGCAGAGCGAGGGAGAGACAGAGAGAGAGAGAGGGAAGGAAGTACTCAAGATAATGAATCACTCACTCTTTTAGAGTGCCATTTGACAAAATCTAGAAGAATGAAAGTCGCCCCCTCTATACCTACATGCAACCTGCTGTTGCTAGGTTTTGTAATATAATGAGTCCCAGCAGGACTCACATGTGGGGTCCTATAGGGACATTCTATGGATCCACAATTAAAACAAAAAAAGTTTGTGGCTGATTCTGTCAAACTCATTTGATCTTATAGTTATAATGATGCTTATTTTCATGTATGTTGAAAATCAAAAACCAAAATAACTATACAATAGACTGTTTTGAAATGGATGAAGTGGTGGTACTGTAGCCTACTGTACTATCCATGCATCGGCAATACCACGTTGTTAATCAGCTCCATCTCAGACCTCATGGATGTGCAGAAGGTATACAGTATACACAAATAATGATGATTCTTCAATACAAAAAATTTATAGTTTCCTTTCGGGGACAGAATATGTGATGTATTTGATGCGGGTTGTGTAGGTAACAAGGTAACAACACGCACGCACGAAGCACGCACGGAAGCACGCACGGAAGCACGCACGCACGCACGCACGCACGCACGCACGCACGCACGCACGCACGCACGCACGCGCACACACACACACACACACACACACACACACACACACACACACACACGCACACGCACACACACACACACCCTATGGCAGATGGCTGGTTAGACCAGGTCTATCAGGGACGAGGAATATTTCCCATGAGGCCCCATCCCCGACAATGACCACCTGTGACATCATCAGCACTCTGACCTCCCTGACCCAAATCTACAATCTGTCATACCGGGAACCCTCTGTTACCTCCTGACCTATCTGACACACCCCCAGAAGCTCAGCCTCGTTGTATTTGTATTTTTTTTTAATATGATTATGGCAAATATAGTCCCGCAGCTGCTCTATACATCTCCTTACAACAGTGTTTTACCGGATTTTGCTGTTTGTGTTAAATAACACCGTGAACCCGCCATTACCCTTTTCATGTCACGCACCCCCTAGAAGGCTTTCGCGCACCACAAGGGGTGCACGCAACACAGTTTGGGAACCCCATGTGTTACACAATAATATCCACTTCAATGCCATACACATGATGCTTCTGTATCTCTATTTGATCAGTCTGGTCCTCAGCCGTGGTCTGATGGACAAAGGACAGGCTCTGGTTTCCCCTCCTCTCTCATCTCTCTCCTCTCTGTGGATGCCAGAGGGTAGAAACTATCATTTCACATCCATCTGCTCTGAGCCTCAGAGCTTAATTAGCAGCAGCAGCAGCTCTCCATTTCTGGAACCTTCAACCTGGACTGCCAAGGTTTCATCAAAAACACCTACATCAAAATCTAGCAGTCTCTCTTTTCTCTCTCTCTCTCTCTCTCTCTCTCTCTCTCTCTCTCTCTCTCTCTCTCTCTCTCTCTCTCTATCTCTCTCTCTCTCTCTCTCTCTCTCTCTCTCTCTCTCTCTCTCTCTCTCTCTCTCTCTCAAAAAAGAAAATATACGTCAGATGAACTTCAGAGCACATGCAGGGAAATGAAGACATGCCACTTTGGGAAGGGGAAGGCAGGCGGCAGGGGGGAGGTGAAGAGGGAGGCGATAGGAGGGTGTCTGGTGGCGGGGGGACAAGATGAGATTAGAGCAGGGCGTGTTGAAGTGACAGCTTGTGAGGACTCTACTGGCCGCTATGCTGAGAGCTGGGGCGTCCATGGGGATGTAGAGTCACACTGACAGATACTGGCAGATACTCATGGAGGGATTGGTTGTGGGTGTGTGAGAGAGAGAGAGAGAGAGAGAGAGAGAGAGAGAGAGAGAGAGAGAGAGAGAGAGAGAGAGAGAGGGAGGGAGGGTTGGGGACTGAGGGAAGGATGCACATCCGATCAATAAACTTCATAAACCACATCATCAACTCGGTCACCATGAACACAGCCAAATACCAGGCACCATCTGGCCCTTTCTCCCCAAACACACACCCACACCACATGCACACGCATGAAGCACACACACACACACACACACACACACACACACACACACACACACACACACACACACACACACACACACACACACACACACACACAAGTGTGCTTGCTCTCACACCTAATTGCACAGACACACATGCCAGAAGCAGGTACTGACTTTGGTCTGGGAAGACCAGAAGAGTGTGCGTGCGTGCGTGTGTAACACAGCTGGCTAATTAGTTTACTCTAGAGCAGACGCTTATAGTTCAGGAACATTATCAGCAATATTAATATTCTGCTATGACAATGAAAATACAGGGTAAAAGTATTGTACGTATAATATGTATAACACTAAGCAATAACTGCAGGACAGTAATCAGAACTGCATTTACAAAACAAAGCACTAGCAATAAATGAATACATCTTAACTGTGGTTAAAAGTTCAACTGACAATTAATACACTTACAATTCCCAAGAAGCATATCAACATGCTTTATTTGTCTTTTTTCACCTTTGCAAAGCAGCATCATGATGAAACGAAATAAAACTAATAACATTTATCCTAAAAGACAGAGACAATGAATGAATCAAGCTGTGTCAAAATTGAATTGAGTAAAAGTTCAAACGAATTGGTAAAGTACCAAAATATGCAGAATGTCGCATTTCGGAAGTTTTAAAATATATACAAATATTTTGCAATTAGCAACACTTTGTGAGCTTGTAGATCGGTAATTTTCAAATGGCCAAAATGTATATACTGTAAGGCTGAAGTGGTTAATATTCGTAATAAAAATCGCAATCTACAAAGTAACTAACTAAAGTTCTCAAATAATTTGGGTGGAGTTAAGCGTACAATATTTGTCTTTGAGATGTAGTGGAGTAGAAGTTAAAAGTACACAAAATAGCCTACATCAAAAAGTACAGTTCTTGAGTACATGTACTTATTACTTTACACCTCTGCCAGACATCTCTGCCTCAACAGAATGAAAACACCATCTTTCATTTCCTCCTGTACTTTGCTAAGAGGCCAGTGTTGTGTCAGAAGATGTGCATGGAAAACAATATACGTATAACGTATAAATAAGAAATGACAATCACAATACATTATGGAATACAAGCATGCTATTGTGTTTTGTCACATCCCCAGCCTTTATTTGCTCTGGGAATATAAAGGCTTATGAGTTGGGCAGTGATTTATAGGTTTTCATTTTCAATGTAATGAGTCTTTTCCATGGGTCCCAGGGAATATTATTTATGAATGCATTTATGTTAGGAGTCATATTTTGTATTTTATTTTTTTGTTCTCCCCTGGATGGATTAATGCCA
>NC_137864.1:8810720-8960720 GCF_963924005.1 Protomyctophum bolini | reverse complement strand
ACTCTAGATAAGGATGTGTGCTAAATGATTAATTGTAAATTGTGCTCGCCACAGAAAAAAACCACTTTATCTTCATATAGAGCTGCTGCTATACTGCTATACTTTGAGAGTGTGCTGGCAGAACAGACTAGAGCATATATACTGATCACACACACACACACACACGCACACGCACACACACACGCACACGCACACGCACACACACACACGCACACGCACACGCACACAATCCACAACAGTGCATAAAAGATGAGTTTGGACGTGGAAAACATTACTAAGACAATCAATTTTTCTATTCATTTTCTGTGAATAAGTGAGAGTTGCACGGCTAAGCAGTTTCCTCTGCGGTGACAGTGTGTGTCTATTTGATTACAGCGTGTAAATTAGTTTTATTCCCTCTTTTAATCTAATAAGTCTGCCTGTCCTTGTTTCAACAGCCTTTTAAAAAACTCTTAATTGGATTGACAATGCGGGTGGTGAGCATATAGGGGGGGAAATGAGTCGGTGGCATGTTGCTACAAATCAAGAAACAGGTCCAAACGAACAGATAAGGTTAATTCATTTAACATTCATCAAAGTGTGCGACTGCTGTGTAGAGAATTGTTTTTCCTTTTTTTCTCCAACTGCCCTATTTTTGGATCATTTGGGTGGGTGTGATAATTATTTGAATTGGTCCATTCGTTCGCGTCGGGGAGTTTCACTTTAAATGGGGTCATTCGGGTAATTATACAACTATGCCTTTTATATTTTCCTATACAGGCTTATATTATTTTATTCATCTGAAAATGTTATTCCACTTGTCTCCAGGGATATTTATCGCATTGACATCCCATGGGAGTAGAGTTGTGTGTGGAAGGGAGCGTGGGTTCATTCTTGGCACTGAGTTTGTAGTTTAGCACGTTTTCTGGTTGAAGAGTTCTACCACGTTTTACCACTTTGTTCCAGATGCACGTCAGAATATTCATCCGATATTCAGCATTTAGATGAGGAATTAGCATTTTATTACAAAGCGTGGACGGTTATCTGAGCCGGAGTATGTTGTACAAAGAGCTTCCGTTAACCGTGATGGTGAGGAGCAGAGCAGAGACTACTTGTTGCTGCATATTGCATCTTGCCTTGTACCTTGTTGCGAATTCAGTGAGCCCTAACTATGGAAGCCAGGCAGAACATGTCTGTGTGTCACGGTGTGACACCACCCGCCACCAGAGGGCGCAGTTACTATGGAAGCCAGGCAGAACAGCGCAGTTAGCTGTCTAACGTGTGCGCAGTTAGCTGTCTATTGTGTGTGTGTGTGTGTGTGTGTGTGTGTGTGTGTCAGACTGCCACAACAGCGCTTTGTTGTCTAACTAACGTCTGTGTGTACCACACGTAGCTGTTACAATTTACGAGCTGCGTTCGCCTTCCCGCGTTCGCGCGTCTGAAGCCCATCACACACCGTCTGCGACCGCCACGCGTCAAAACAGCCGCCTCCATTATTTTCAATGAACCTATCACACACCGGCTCCGTCCGTCGCGTCGCACCGCGTCGCCTGGCGCGCCGATAGAACCAGTTCTATTTTCCAGGCGGCGCCGCGCGGCAACGCGCCGCGTCGGACGGAGCCGGCTTTACTTAACTCTCTACCGCTAGCTGTTAGCATGAACCCCAGACGGAGTTTGCCCTGCAGCTCTTCACATAACTGACAACATGTTTGATCTCTGTGTACACGCACAGCACCACAGTCTGCACAACCTGCAGCGTCCAACTCAATGCTTGCAGCCTCTGATGATGATGGTTATGCAATGAAAAGGCCTGTCTAGTTGAGCGGAATTTAAGTGAACCACTGATCCAACGCACGCCGCTGTGCCGGGGACCCACCTGGCATCACAAAGCAAAGCGCTGCACTGCAGGTGGTGGGAGAACGGCGGCCTCCCTCTCAGCCGGGGCTCTGTCAGACCTGGCAGAGTGTGGAGAGAGCGTGACTGAGAGGGGCTGAGGGACACAGAGGGCAGAATGAGGATGGTCAGCCAGCAGCTGTGTGGACTGCATGCTGCTGTTATTCACTCTCTGACACTCTCTGGCAAGAGTGCACGGCAGAGTGCACGACAGAGTGCATGGCAGAGTGCACGGCAGGATGAGACATGTTGGATAAAAAAAAAAGACCACAAGACTCTCTCCACCCTGGCACCCCCTGGAGAGCCAATCATCCAGCACTATACTGTAGCTCTTCACCCCTGGATTGCCTGCTCCAATCACAGCTCCCTAAAGCTTTGACTGACAGCTGTCAGGGAAAAGGTTACAGACTGCTGCTGGCTCATCCTGATGCATGCCCGGCGGAGACACATTGCTGACACAGTCAATGCTGAACGCACACGCATGTAGAGTACGTGCACACTTGTGCGCGCGTGTTCAAAGACCTCCGAACATCGACGTTTTGATTTCAAAACCATGGAGAAAAGAGCGTGCAAAGGCCGCCGCTAAAACAGAAGCTAATGTGGTCGGGTCATACAGAAACGGCGCTGGCGGGGCCCTAGCAACCGTAAAAACTAAATACAGCGAGGCAATATCATAGCGATATCAAACGCCTCCAGACGAGCCTACTCGTCATGCGTGCCCCTCCTAATTAATTGATATGACGAGCATACCTGTCCTTAGGATCCAACGTGTTAACAACTTCAACACTTCACGTTGGCTATTTTTCAAAAGATTGCTGTAAATCTTGCAAACTTCTGCAATGGGACATTCTGCCGAACGAGTATTTGTAGTACGTATATTTTGATGCCAACACTTTTACTCAAGTACATTCTGAACAACAGACTTTTGCTTGGAACAGAGTATTTTTTATATTTTACAGTAGGTCTTGTCTGGCACCGCTCCCTGCAGTGACAGTGATTTCCACCTCCTTGACTCCGATCAAGCCAATCTCAGCCCTTCATCCAACTGGAAGCAGGTTAACCAGGGTGTTAAACCCTCTAGGACAGTGGTTTTCAACCCTTTTCATCAAGGTCCATTCTTTATTCGGCATTTGAGCCATCATTTGATGAGATTTTTTCCTCTCAGGCCCAAATGTAGAATATTTAGTTGTCGTCGGATAAGATTTTGTGTACAATTCCAGAATGTTATCCAGAATTGGATGCTGCGGGGCTCAAGTGATTAAGTACTGCTTTTGAACCAATGATCGCCCTTATCCAGATTGACAAGAGAGGTCCGAGTAAACGGCGGGAACGGCTAGTGAACAAACAACAGGGCAAATGGTTCATGTACGCAGAGTGCAAAGAAAACAATTTAATGCTTCAGAGATCACAAACGAGGCTGTGCTGTGTCATGAAACAGAGAGCGAACGGGAGCCTTAAAATGTCACTTTATGGCTGCCTCTGGCATTCTAGTGTGTGTGAGTGTGTGCGTGTGTGTGCGTGTGTTCGCGTGTGTGCGCGCGTGTGTGTGTGTGTGTGTGTGTGTGTGTGTGTGTGTGTGTGTGTGTGTGTGTGTGTGTGTGTGTGTGTGTGCGTGCGTGTGCGTGTGTGTGTTGGACATGCAGTTGAAATGTCACACCATTAAATACGGTAGGTTATTTTATTGGAGGACATCCCTTTTGATACAACAGGATTTGTTGTTTTACAACAGGTTTACATGTTTATGAGGTGGGAGGGGTCTGGGGAGGATGTGATCAATGACATTTAAGAGCAGAGGCCGACTGAAACGGACACACACACACACACACACACACACACACACACACGCACGCGCGCACACACACACACACACACACACACACACACACACACACACACACACACACACACACACACACACACACACACACAGATGTCAAGTGTTTTGCAACCACTGCTCCCCTCTCTCCCTTCTTCTATTCTTATACTGAAGCATTTGAAATTCCCTCATTAAAAATCGAGAGTCCCTTTGGAAGCAGCAACCCCCCCCCCCCCCCCCCCCCCACACACACACACACACACACACACACACACGCACACGCACACGCACACACCTCATGAATCTAACAAGGGCTTATCTTGTGTCCATGGAGAGACATGACTCAGAGAATCAGAGAAAATAAATCGAGGAGAGGAGAGGAGAGGAGAGGAGAGGAGAGGAGAGGAGAGGAGGTTTAAGACATATTGATCTTTGTTTTACAAGAAACTAAACGGTCTATGTTGCACACAGCAGATCCGCAGACTCCACAGCAATGTCTTTGTCAATATTTTATCAACCTTCTGCCTCCATCAATCTGTATCTATCTCATTATTCATCTCCATCTGCCTTTATGCTGGCAAGTGACAGACAGACAGACAGACAGACATACAGACGGGGGGAGACGGGGGGAGAGAGACAGACAGACAGACAGACGGGGGGGGAGAGAGAGAGAGAGAGATCAGAGAGAGTACTGTCCTCCCAGTGGCATGCATTATTGGACAACAAAATAATAATCTCTGTGTGTGTGTGTGTGTGTGTGTGTGTGTGTGTGTGTGTGTGTGTGTGTGTGTGTGTGTGTGTGTTTATACGGTACTGTAGCATGTCTGCATCCTTGTGCATTTTGTGGATAGTGAGCCCTCTCTGTGGTGACATCAGCCACTGCAGCACGCACGCACACACGCATACGCACGCACACACGCACGCACGCACACACACACACACACACACACACACACACACACACACACACACACACACACACACACACACACACACACACACACACACACACACACACACACGTCACACACACACACACACACACACACACTCCTCCCCCCTTTCTCTCGCACACTCAGTCATTCTCTCAGACAAGGACAGTTCATACTGTTCATACTGTTCATCTGCCCTTCACGTATAAGTACGTGAAGGGCAGACCCAGTCTATGTGAACTTTCCTTCAACAGACTCCCAATTAATTCAATAAGACACAGGAAGACGTCCTTGAGCTATATATGTTATGCACGTGTACTCTCAACCAACACTGAACATGTGCACACTCACTCACTTGTACGTGCGACGATGCCCATTCATGCAGCCAGCCACCCCCGGCAAGACTTCCAAAGTTATCAGATCGCTGTGCAGTTCACAATACACAAGTTAGCCTCTCGCAACTTGCAGGGTGTCTTTCTTGAGTCGTCGTTTCCAGACGTGACTGATCAGCAACAGTGGTTGTCTGTCTATGCGCCCCATGTACCCTGCTCAATGGCTTCATATCTCTATCTATCTGGGAAATATCTGCTCGTTAAGCGTGTACAGTTATGTAAACCAAAATACATTAGCCCCCTCTCTAATTAGCCAGCCCCCACAATTTTCTGGAGACTATTTCGTCCTCTCATTGACAGATGCTTTGTAAGTAATTAAAGTTTAATGTTTGAAACTGTAACCGGGCCATGTCTTTACCACCTCATTGAACTAACTGATCCCCAACCAGGCTCATATTTAGAGCTTTCTCATATTACAAACGTCCAATATAACTCAATTAGATACTGTAGGTCAAATGTATATGACATGTGCAGTTATATTAATTAAGGACATTTGGAGATTCATTCTGATTTCTGATTAATGTTTAATGTGAATGCGTAGGACCTACAGTATAGTAAAAATAGAACAAATTCGATTCAATTTGGACACATTAACATTGTGTAAGAATCCTCTAACATAACTGTTTGATTAACTATTAAATGTGTTCCAGCTTACATTAGCTAGCTACTGCTGTTAAATTATGCTGTTGCAGTGGCCCTTAATCAACACCCCTTGCTGATGATGGCATATATTACTGTTGTATTAATGTAACTTTCTTGTGTGAATAATATGTTATTTTTTCCAATTTGTATTTCAGAGTATGTTAATAGGATGAAACGACTACAATTAAGGTGGTTCTATGCTCAGTGCTTTTCTATTGAGACATTTAGATCCTGTTTCTGGTTTGACACAAATCATGACCTGAAGGTCAAGATAACATAATGACATAATAAGATAACATGGCGAGCAGACTGGCTTTACTCAGTGGTAAGCATGTCTTGTACAGGAGACCTGCAGGCTCAGTGTATAACACTAACAGGAAGGATACGTAGTGCGGCTTTACAGTTTTTCCACGACTGTTAACACACGTTTTTCAAAACAATAACGACTTTCTCAAAACTGCACGCAGACAAAATGCAAAACCCTGACTCTCCTTTGCAAGATATGAGTCTTTGCCATCAAATCTCTGAACTATGGTCCCAAAATGGAACTCGTGTTTCATTTGGTACACACACACACACACACACACACACACACACACACACACACACACACACACACACACACACACACACACACACACACACACACACACACACACAGAGAGAGGGTGGAGTCATCCACATGTATGGTCATGAGAGCGAGCTCTGTTTAAAACACTACAGCAGAGTTTTGATAGGGGAAAATGGAGATGCGTATGAAAATGAACCCGCACCCCCAATGAGAGAAGGATTCACAAGTTGATTGGCGATAGAGAGAACACCTCTCTCTCACAGTCTCATTTTTATTCATTCAGAATTTCAGTCCCAATACCCTTTATTTCTTACTTTTCATTATTTATATATATATGTGCCTTTATGGTTATGATCACATGGGAAATGTACAGGGTACACACACACACACACACACACACACACACACACACACACACACACACTGGCACATGTTTACTCGGGGGAATATGAGTATATCGATATCGTACTGCTCAACGGTCGGCATGAGACTCGCTCGGCAGTGCCTTTTATGCATTGTGCTTGAGGATGGCACTTCCATACACTTGGAGTGCAGAAGTGGCTGGGACGGCACCGTTTGACTGGAAGGGGACACCCTTGACGTTTGGTCACATTTGTCCCAAGAAGTGACGGGTGAACAGGCGATGATGGGAAAAAAAGAAAAGAAAGGAAAACATTTTCTGTGACTGTCGCTGTGTCTTTTCCATTAGCTATTCATGAGCGTGGCTGTTCTCAGCTCTGTCTACCTGGAGTAGGAACAGGGGTGCATTCAGGAGATTGTTGCCTCTGCTGTGCTGCCGCTGGTGGCTGGCTCACTGAACGTGGATTAAAGAGTGTCACGATCAATGCAGCTCTGCCTTGTCACCTGGAGAGAGAGAGAAGCCTTGTTTATCTCATCAACCGGCTAAAGGAAAATAGGCCCTGACCTACACCAATTTGTTTTGTACAGCTGAAAGGGAAGATAGATTAGATTTGTATGCGTATTCCTGCTGAAGTGAAATGTTTTCTACAAATCAACTTGAGTGTGTGTGCGTGTGAGTGTGTGTGTGTGTGTGTGTGTGTGTGTGTGTGTGTGTGTGTGTGTTCATAAATGAACATGTGCATTTGTTTCACTTTGTTTATCATGCATGCTGAGAAGCCACTCAAAGAGACAAGCAGATGTGAAATTACTTGTCTTTACTTTTCCAACGTCTCTTTCGTTTTCCTCTTTTCAAATTCACCGCAGAACAAAGGGTATATGTATTAAATAATACATCATATAATTAATTATTATAACTCTGCTCAGTTTCTTTTGGTTGATTTCACGTGATTTTAAAGTAGAACTTCAGCATGAGGCCTGCCCTGTCGGGATGAAAGTAACAGGAACTGGAGAACTTGTACCCATGACAGAAGACATCGAGGTGGCATACTGGCAAGGACAATGCAGCAGTAACATAATTTATCATTAAAGAGGGCCCTCACCGAATACAAACACCAAATATCACTTTAATAAAGTGTCAATCAGTTTCCAACGCTGCAGTGCAGACTCTGCATGTGCGCGTATACCAGTGTGTTTTAGGTGCTGCATACAGCTTCTGATCCTGCTGCTAAACAGTTAAAGATATCGGTCCATGCAACCTCACACTAATTTACACGTGTAAAGGCCGACGCATAATCTAGTGTTTAGGTGATAATAAGCTACTCACCGTCGTGGAAAACATGACGTCACTGAAGAAGTGATGGTGATAAGCAACTCACCGCTCAACCCAACACCCAGCATCACCTATAAGGCAGTGGCGGAAGGTTCCTCTAACGACAGTGGGTGCCCACCTTAGAGTAGCATATATATTTTAAGGTGCCCACCCGCCCCGCAACATATTATTATTGGCTTATTATTTTGCCAGTGGGTGCTTCGGCTCCTGTGCACCCGCGGAGTTGACGCCTCTGCTATAAGGTATGCGTGGGACTTTAGAGTCATATACCTGTAGGTCACAAAGACCACATTTCTCTCTCTCTCTCTCTCTCTCTCTCTCTCTCTCTCACTCACCTGGTCACAGCTAGCTGCCTCAAGGAGAAGGACACCTCTTCGCTTGTTGTCCAACCTAAGCAGTGACTATAACTGGAATGCTATTGTGAATTAATGCCAGAGTGGAACCCAGACAGAGACAGATGACAAGTACAGGAATGCATCTCTCTCGCACGCACACACATTATTGTATTGTATGCACGCACGCACGCACACACACACACACACACACACACACACACACACACACACACACACACACACACACACACACACACACACACACACACAACCACACATATACAAGCACGAGCAAAACAAAATTCCAAACGTTGTCTAGAAAGTTGCTGTGCAAGGTGTGTAGTCTAATTGGACATGAGTTATTACAGTGAATTACAACACTGTCTGTGCAGTCAAAACTCAGTAGTGGAGCTTTTGCTTGGCATCCCAAAAGAACTACCCTTCCCAGAGTCAAAACACAAAATGGTGCGCTTCCTCTGAAAACTGCCCTTTGTTTATGGCAGTGGGTGCTCAGCTTTGAAAAAGTGGCACTCCAAAGTGCCACTGGCTCAGTTAGACTGGGCTCAGATGCAATTTCTCATGTTTATTTGAGAACGCTGATTCGTTTCGGCAGTAGCCTTCCTCAGAGCAGACTAAAAATACTTGTTAATCTGCTCTGAAGAATGCGCCAGCGTTCTCAAATAAACATGAGAAATTGCATCTGAGGAGTCTTGCTTCTTTTATTTTGAAGAAGTATACTCCATATACACAGTCTGTTTGATGGGAGTGCGAGAGGCAAATTCAGTCCTTCCCTGGGTCTCTCGGCCGAACTTTTAGCCGTGTTACATGGCCGGGAGACCATGGGGCTCATGTGATATTGCGATTATGCAACAGTTACCTTTAAAAACAACACACATCAACTCAATGTAATCATTACTAAGATATTCGATAGAAATTCATCGTTTTTAATGCCATATTTAGCCAGTATGAACGCTACTGTGCCATCCAAATGACCAGCCTAACCTGCCATGCTAAGTCTAGTAGCTTTAGTTTTTAGTTTTCAGACTGTTTTCACCACGTGATGTACAGTATCATAATGATATTTTCAGGGCGTGTCATAGTATCATTAACAGTCTCATTTCAGATCACTAAACAGACTTTCCTGTCATCTTTGACTTTTTGCACTGCCTTCAATCAGGTTCTCTTTTGTTTTTATAATCATTTTTTTATTGGGTGCATGGTATACATTCTTAAATACATATCAATACACAATTTCATAAGCAATGATCATAGTCAAGGAGGAACAGAAAATGGTTTTAGAGTTTTTAAACATTATGTATTTCATTAGGTTAATGGCTTCATCCACCCAATGGTTTTTTTCATTTTATTTTCATTCAAATGAAAGTGAATTTATTTCACACCTCATTCTTATTAAGAACACACACACACACACACACACACACACACACACACACACACACACACACACACACACACACACACACACACACACACACACACACAGCTACATGTCGAGGGAGATGCGGGAAGAAACAAGAGAGAAACGACACAAAAACATCACACACACACAACAGGCTCCTTAGGTTGTCCAGCACAGGTTGACTCAGCGGCTCCACTCCTCCTACAACGCCTCATACATTGGACTCCACGGAGAGTTAAATTGGTTTTCTTTATGACTGTCCTCCGCCTTCAATCAGGTTCTGACGATCTGTCAGCCGCAGACTCGTATAACACACACACACACACACACACGCAGCCAGAAATACACACGGTGCACCTCCACAAACACACAGTACATGTACAGTAAATACTGTACATTCATACAGAAAGCATAGAACCGTTAAATGTATGAATTTAACTCAGCAGCAAGATGGAAACAAGGCTAAAAGATACCGTGTGTGAGTGCATGTGTGTGCATGTGTGCGTGTGTGTGCGTGTGTGTGTGTGTGTGTGTGTGTGTGTGTGTGTGTGTGTCGCACGTGTGTGGCAGCCTCTTGACTGAAGGCTTTGTAAAACTCTTGTTCATCATAACTGTGATGTTCTACCCTGAGGGCTCGGAGGCGTAAAGCAATTTCCCTCTCGTTACGCCATGCATGTATTAACCTCCGGAAACACACACACACACACACACACACACACACACACACACACACACACACACACACACACACACACACACACACACACACACACACACACACACACACACACACACACACACATGCTGCTCCCCTGCCATTTGTCTGTCATGTCTTGTATAGCGGGGACTAATCTCTAGAGCAGGTTATTTATAATGAGGGCCCTGTATACTTGCTTATGACTGTACCAGTCTACAGAGGAAGATATATCCCCACTTCGTGGCATGAAGGCTGCTTTCTGAACGACTTGCCTGAGGCCAGTGGGTCTCCAGAGTTAGCCAGCAGCGGTGTGATAAACCCCCTGTCCTTTCTTCTACAAGACCAGCCGCCGTGTGCTGCTGCCCTCTTTAGTTCAGATGCTGTTCTCCCTTTTACTTTGTCTTCTGCTGGGTGGCGTCTGCTTGCATTGCGCCGAGGGCTTGGCACCGTGCTTGGCATCGCCCGGGCACTGCTGCGTTGTGTTATGCAAAAAGGCCAATACAGGCCAATGCAATTGGATGTCCCTTCACCAGCACAAGCCTCCTGCCCCTTAGCCAACACACAGGGCCTGGTTTAATGATGTCCCGCGCCATATTGGCTGAGCAGCCGGCTAGAAGCCTGGCTTTGGTGTTTGTTTGTGTGTGTGTGTGTGTGTGTGTGTGTGTGTGTGTGTGTGTGTGTGTGTGTGTTCTTTCTTTGTGTCTAAGCACAACATGCATGTGTTTTTCTATATATAGAGAGGTGTAGGAATACTAGCACAGGATAACATGATAATTACATTTTCATCAATAACTGATCGTAAAGCAGTCATATAGTTCACATTATACATTCACCCATTCACACACACATTCATACGCCAATGGCGGAGGAAACCATGCAAGGCACTAACCTGCTCATCTGGAGCAATTATAGGAGTTCAGCATCTTGCTCAAGGACACTTCGACACCAACTCTGGGGAGCCCGGGATCGAACTAGGAACCTTCCGCTTCCCAAGAGGCCACTCTGGCCTCCCTGAGCCACTGCTGCCCCCCCGCACAAAGTATATTCATAAGGTCGGACGTTGAGCATGGGTGAGAGCGAGGCTGCTATCGGGATCTATGATACATTGACGGTGAGCAAAGGATACTGCACACCTCTTCATCACAAATTTCACCCACAATCCGATCAGGAAAAGTGAGTGTCCTTAAGGGAAGAAAGTGTTGTACATTGCTCTGGGCGTGCCCTGGGTCTTCTTTCCTGGCTACGAGGCAGAGCCCAGCTGGGCTCATCAGCCCTGCACAGCTCCTGAAGTACTGACACATATGCACAGTGCTGCAGATCAGAGGTATAGAACTTCCCACGCAATGGATGGAAGAGTTACCAGGTACTCAAACGCCTACTCTTTATCTCTCCCTGCACTCCTTTCATTTATCCCTCCCCAAGGAACTATGAATGAGTGATTATCTAGTCCCTGCTATAGAAAATATTAGTATAGCATGTGCTACATAAAATGATGGAGATGTCAACTACACTATGCTATTATTATTACCCACCTGGGCACCAAACCAGCCTCAAAGCTACAGTACTCTCATGTGGTCATCAAACATTATGTTACATTGCAGTCAAAGAATGTGACAGAGAGACACAAAGAGAGAATTTGGAGAGGAACCAGACACCAGGACATCCATACTGTATGGCACAGCCTGCATACTGTCCAAAAGATGAAGGAAGGTCGACTAGTGAGTGAGTCGCTCCCTTGGCAAAATGGAAATCACGATCCTTATAAATAATAAAATCTGGACTTCTTTAGAATACCGGTAGTCTAAAGTGATCCTTTCTCCCATAAGGCTTTTGTTTTGATGTTGATATTATACTGTAGATTACATGGAAACCAACAACATTGGATAATAATAAGCCTACATAATGTTCGATGCATCTATCCAACGCGATAAAGTTTCCGGCTTCTGATCGGACTTAATCCGAGTTCCCAGAAGTTTTATCTTCAGTGCAGTTCAGCCTGACAATCAGTGGGACAGAGCATGCAGCTGAGCAGCGAACCTCTGCACGTGAACAGCGCAGAGCTTGTTAATGAATGGTTCCATTGAAAAAACAACATTGGAAAAGGAAATAATCAAAAGGAAATAATCACATAATCAAGGAGTTCATTTCATTTGTGTTTTCATATGTGACAACAGTAGCAGGAGCTGCACTGCACTCGTGTAAGGGCTTGAACTGCCTTACTTGCCCGCCATGAATTAGTGGCAAAATCATCCTTCAACGGAATGTGTGTAATGGAGTGTGTGAAATAAAGTTCAGATGTTTCATAGTTACAAAACATAGTCATAAGAACAGAGAAGACACAAACAAGCTTACATAATAGAACAGCAATATCAAAAATACATAAGGTGCCCTTTGTTTTTTGTGCTCAAAAGAAATACAGGCAGAATATCACAGTGTCTGTCACTTGTGCTGTAAAATACATCACTTTTTGTACAATTATTCTCAGTGCGGGTAACAACTGAGAGCAAATGGAGCTGCATAAGGAGCTGAGCACACTCTTGGGTCTAATCCTTAAAAAGTTACAGTGAGTGTATTTTAAAATACAGAAAATACGTATTTTCTGTATTCTAAAATACAGAAAGGCATCAGAGTGTCATCGGCATAACAGTGTTAGGATAGCTTGTGAGCAGAGACGACAGAGCTTTAGTGTACATAGGGAGAAAAGGAGGCGACTAAGTACAGATTACATACATAAGTGACATCAATTCATAGTCATACTGTACTCACTGTATCATAAAGTGATAATGTCTGTAAGCCTATGTCGCCATGGCTGAAATTGCTCCTGGCGGCGGGGCTACATTGGGGACGGAACGGAACCGTACCGCGGGTGGAGCGGAACGTGAGTTCTGGGTGAGTGCACAGACGTGTGTCCGTCCCGCGGGGAGTTCAGTATTTACTGTATTTTTCAGTCTTTGTAGTGTGTGTGTGTGCATCCTGCGCTACGTGGTAAATAACTATTTTTTACACAAAAAAGACAGAAAGCATTTGATGCTTTTGTAGCTGTTGTGGCTGGCTTCAGTTTCTCTCTAGATGTCACTGGTTTACATTGGTAGACTGTCGCTTTGTAAATGCTGCTGTTGTAAATGCAGGCTGGCATCCTCGGTGCTGTTAACCTCGCACAGGGTGAAATGGGTGCTCAGCTCACCTCGTAAACAAAGGAGATGAATTGCGTGTCTTACATTTGTCTATATACACAGTGTATGCGTGTGTGTGTGTGTGTGTGTGTGTGTGTGTGTGTGTGTGTGTGTGCGTGTGTGTGCGCACGTGTGTGTGTGTGCGTGTGCGTGTGCGTGTGCGTTTGTGTGTGCGTGTGCTTGTGAATGTGCATGTTCCTCTTCTTTGCATCTCGCCAATGTGTGTGTGTGAGTGTATTGGAATGAAACAGGCTGTGGTTGGGATGCATGCATGCTCATTTTGACACATGCACACACCTGTACAGTATGTGCATGTCAGGATTCCAATTTACTGCTATGTCTGACGGCTGCTCTCTAATTCTCCCAGAAGGCCGAGCAGCGGGTAAAAGAGAATTACTATTGTTACACCCTCGCCAAGCTGATTACCTATCGACTGGCCTAAACACCCTGGAAACACACGTGTGTGTGTGTATGTGTGTGTGTGTGTGTGTGTGTGTGTGCGTGTGCGTGTGTGTATCGCATGAACTTCCAGACTTTTAACAGGTTGTTCTGATTGGTAAGGTCGAGTCCCTGGTGATCAATAGGGTGATGACATCACTCAGCAGGGTCAAATCCTTATCTGTCCAATCAGCTGGCAAGCTGACTCTGATGACCTCATCACTATAATGGCCAGGAGTATTAACTCTACGTCTGAGTGAGAGAAACTAACCCAGATAGCAGCTGACTCTGTGTCGACTCCGTTTTCAAATCGCTGGAATCCCTTTGCAGTTTCTCTGGATGAATGCCTCTGGACCAATTGTGGCTAGCAACGGTACAGTGCAACGGTCGTGCACACTGCGGCCGCCAACACACACACACGCCGTCTCTGGAACGACTTAACGCACTATACTAACCAGTTCTATACACTAGTTTTGAAACTCATCAACATAAACTAGTTATTTTCAACATGTGGGCAAAGGACCACTGGTGGGGCAACGAGGGAATTGCAAGTGGGCCCCAAAATAATTGACAATATTGACGATAAGATAATGTCAACATTAAAAGTTAAAAGTGAGCATTTCAATCTGAATACTGGTGAATAGAGGGTATATACGTGTGACATCATCATCATAGCGATCTAAGGGTGGCAGTGGGGGCAGTGTCTTGAGTGTACAGTGTTTGATGAGGTCAGATGAGGTCAGGTCAACCTATGGAATGAATTCTGTATTGTCCATATTTGGAGCATGTCATATAGCATATGGACTGACTGACAGGTTTTGCAGGTTTTCATAGTAAAGTGCGACCTACTGTCCCAATTAGTTCCAATGAACATGCTCTGAAAATCCACCTTCTGTGTGGTCAGATGGGTGGGCCGCAAATGCTTTCGACGTTTTCAAGTGAGCCCTGTTTGGGAAAAGGTTGAGAACCACTGACATCGATTTAAAAAAAGGAAATGTAATTCGGAATTGGTGCTTTTGAATACTATACTACCTCACAATCTACTTGTAACGAAGTGGTCCTCCGTTACTGATATTTGGCACATTTAAGTATTTATATTTGCACACATAGGAAGAGTCATGAGTGGAACTGGTTTATTGAGAGTATTGTGAACATGAAAATGTAATATGAGAATGTAATATGAGACTTATGGGTACTTGAATACCGACTGCTTCTGTTCTGTCTGTTCCAGTGTGTTCGGGCAAAAGAGTCCCCATGGCTACCAGAGCACCATATTGGTCTGGACTGGACCACAGTGAAATGGCCAGGGGGTGTTTGAGTTATGTATTGGAGCTGCTAATGATAATGGGATATGTGGTTTATCTTGCAATAGTGGGCATAATTGATATTTACTTAATGGTGTAGTGATATAGATTTATAGGCTCATGTGATGTGGGTTATGTGGGGTTCAGAAGTATTGCATGTTTAACCAGGTAGTATGGTAGAGTCTGCACTGATTGTTTCAGCTGCCTATAAAAGGCTGCCAGGGAGCACACACCCACTCAGTGTTGGATTCAGTGAGAGGGCATGGTGGAGCTGCACACCAACATGCCCCATTTGTTTGCTGCGTGTATCATGCTGTACAACTTCTTTTGGGAATAAACCATGGTGTGGCTGCCTTTTTACATCCTGACTCTGTGCTCATTTCCAGCTGCTTATCGGGCAAACACTACACTACTAAGTAGAATTTGACAAAGCAACTTTCCCTTTGTCCACTACGGCCAACAACTCATAGTGCAACGAGGTTGAAAGAGAGAGAGAGAGAGAGAATGAGAGAGGAGATGAGGTCAAGCTCTGCAGCCTTCCATGTGGGTGCCATTTCAATTAGGCGGAAATGTGGAGATAAAAGGATAAAAAGGACAGAAATAGAGATAGGAGGATAGAGCTGAGTAACACAGTGTCCTTTTAAATAGTAGAAAAACAAATCTTCCATTTGCAAGTACACACACACACACACACACACACACACACACACACACACACACACACACACACACACACACACACACGCAAACACACACACTCCCCCACATGTGTACACAAAGTACAAACTGCACATGAACACTGCCCCTCGGTTCAATCAAAGCCACTGCCATTACAGTGGCAACACGCAATGAATCATGGCATTGAAGTCATTTCTACTGCCGGGCTGAAGGGAACCACGGGATGAATGCAGAGGAAGAGAGGGAGGATATAGAGTGGGGGTTAGAGGAAGTAGTAAGAGGGTTAACTGGACGAGGGAAATGATCTATCAGTCTTTGAACAATGTGACCTAACAAGAACACAACAGCAGAATGCAGTCTGAGAACCTGCTGAGACACAACCAAGATGATGGAATAATGAAGATGCTGTATATACTGTACAAGAAAGGAGAGAAGGACAGAGAAGGAAAGAGTGGGGGGGTCATTCTCATTCACTAATGCTAAAACATAAAAGAAAAGATTGTTTACGAATCTTTGAGTCAAGTCTCGAGTCTTTGAGGGGTGATTCCGAGTCGAGTCTGCAGTCTCCACAAATGCAACTCGAGTGTGACTTGAGTACGAGTCTTTAACTCGAGTGAGTGCACATCTCTGCCAGAGACCTCATGCATTAAGTGTGTTTTCGCCAGAGGAGAGGGAAAAGGGACGATACCCAGGCGCTCCTGTGAGATTTTAACTTTGATATTTCATACTTTCATGCTCTCAGTGAACTGTGCCTACACTGTACTAAGGTTCACTGACTAAGAGCACACTCTGTGTGGCTACTACCCAGCCGTGAACCACTTGGAGCTTATATTATGCATCCCCACAACCAGCCCCTGTTGGGCTGCTAAGACATGTCCCGCATGGAGGTTTAGAACCATCAGAGAGGGACACCAAAGTGTCTGCACTTCATGGGAGAGGGGAAGTCCCTAGCTGGTCGCTAGCTGGTCCTAACTTTAACCTATAGTATAAGTGTCTCCTGGCTCTTTAGCCAGAGCTTGTGGAGGAGTGCATATCCCATGTGTGGGATGAGCAAATGCGTGTGTAAAGGTAAAGGTCAGTGTGCGGGCAGAATTCCTCCCCATTGTCGTGCAACCATGCCCTTGTCTCTGGTCTTATGTCGAAAAGGCCAGCTTCTGAAGGCGGTCTGGCATATTATTAGCAACTTCATTGGAGTCCGCGCTACCAGATAGTGTCATATGCAGCTGTCAGGTCCTGTAACACTGCCCCTGTCCAGCTTTCTCATTGTCCTGTAAGCTGTCTTTGATGTCTTTTTTTAGTGCTGTGAGCACTACCGACTGTGCCACCGAGCCCCAGTCTTTGATGTCTTGAGTAAGTAGTGTTAGTAGTAATCTGCCATGTGCCCTGCCACTATACGGAAGTCTGCTTTTTCCTGCGGTAGCTGTGTGTCCACCATGCTATACCGCTCTGCCTAAACACCCAGACAAACACTTCCAAACAAACAACACATCTGTTGCGAGTCATTTGTCCTGAGTGGACATAGTCTGGAAACAACTACGGTAAAACACACACGCACACACAAACACAGGCTATTTGACTCATGTTGTACATTAGAGAAACATCCCTATCATATCATATCACTCTTCTGCAAACCCATTGTGGACTCATGCAGTGTCTGGTGAAAATAAAGAACAAGTCAGAACCATAAAAATCGACCCGAGTAAAAAGGCTACAAACACTGTGTCTCCTCTCTCTCTCTCTCTCTCTCTCTCTCTCTCGCTCTCTCTCTCCAGCAAGGTCAGTGTTAATTAATGGCCTAAGTCAACATGTGGACCATTCATCTTGCCGGTGAAGCCGTTTTCGTTTCCAGAGGTCCTCCCAGGACCTTGTTGTGTAAAAGCGGATCCTCGTCTGACCTGCCCTGCTGGCTTTGGTTCAGTGGGTCTTACATCACTTTAATGTGGGAGGAGAGCGGCGGACCCGCTGTGCCCCTTTGACAATGACACTGATTTCATTCATGGACGACCACGTTAAAAACACATTTACGACTCACGCTCATTTACCCCAGAACGTGTAAAACGTGGACATCGTTATTGAGGGTGGTTGATCGACGAGTTTCCATTATTATGAGGTTATGCATTGCTGAAGTGTAGCGAGAGGCAGCGAGAGGAGTTATCCCGCCTAATATCACAGGACAAACCTCTTTTATATTATGCTTATTCTGTCTTTTATTCGTATCCTGGCATGCCCTCCGTCATCGGTGAGGAACAGCTGAATTATAATGACTAGAACCACCGTACAGCAACCGCAGTGGCATACCGAGGGAGGGGCTTCACCCACCCCTCCACCCCACCGGGGAGAGCAATGCAGCGCCACACACACAGACTGTACAACGGCTACACAAAGACCTGTCTCTGACGCCTCCACAATGCATGCGGCTCTGACCCATGAGTGAACAGGAATTTAACTCACCTGTGTGTGAAAGAAAGAACCACAACCAAGGAGAGAGAGATTGAGACAGACTTGGCATTATTTTCAACAGCATTTCGGCAGCATGGACTTGTGAAAAGTCAAACACACTTATGTGGAAAACACACTTGTAAACTATTACAAGTGCTGTGAAGTGTTAATAGCACAACACTTGACATAAAGTGTTCTTTATGCCCGAACCAAAATCTCAGGGTCAAAGTCGTTGCTCAGTTACACCATAGAGTATTAAAAGGATAGAGACTGAACCGGAGCGATTCCTGTGTAGAGACTGGATGTCGGCCAGTTCACTCTCCTTCAGCCCTCCTCTTCCAGGGGTGCATCTTTGTTTACATTCCTACTAAGTACAAACTGTACACGTCGTTGCCGACAGATTGAGAGATTAAAGAGCAGAGAGATTAACACTACAACTAAGGCAGACGGCGACAGAGTTTTCACTTCCGGTTCATCTCCGGTTGTATCTGTCACTTAGCAACCTATAACACCATTCATATACATATGTACATTATGGCTGTTTTGGCTCTGTTTAAAGTCTTTCCGCCTTTCCTGTCCCAACATCACTCTGTCCTTCTGTAATATCACATTTTCCTCCCTGCAAAATGCACCCTTTCATCCGGAGAGCTGCAGGGTGTCGTGTAAGTGGGGCATCACACGCTCCACTCGTTCTCTGCTACTTCACTTTTGGTGCAATTTGAGACTATGTCTGGATCACATCATCCCACATTTGTCTCTCCCACTTTGTTACTTTCACTCTCCGTCCCAAATGCCATTATAGCCTAGTAGCCAAAAAGTTAACCTGGACATTGAGTACACCAACGTTTTATGTTAGAAATGTTTAGTATGGGTCCCCAGCATGTATAAACTGCCGGATGCTAACTTGCATATGTTGGGCAATTTTCATAATTGGCATAATATGTGACCAACAACCTATAGAAGGCAAAATATTCAAAATTTCATCATGCTTTATCTAGCATGTGATGTGTCAAACTAGGGGGTTTTCATGATGCTGAATCCATTCCATTAGTTTTGCATAAAAACCACTCATTGGGCTTAAAACGGCCATGCCCACATGCACCAAATGTGCTGACATCATCAATTTGTGATGACGGCATTGGCCGTTTTTAGCCCAATGAGTGTTTTTTTTAAAAACTAATGCCTGTGTGTGTGTGTGTGTGTGTGTGTGTGTGTGTGTGTGTGTGTGTGTGTGTGTGTGTGAGTGAGTGAGTGAGTGTGTGAGTGAGTGAGTGAGTGAGTGAGTGAGTGAGTGAGTGAGTGAGTGAGTGAGTGAGTGAGTGAGTGAGTGAGTGAGTGAGTGAGTGAGTGAGTGAGTGAGTGAGTGAGAGAGAGAGAGAGAGAGAGAGAGAGAGAGAGAGAATGTGCGGTGCATATACCTACGTACCGCATGAATATAGATATGAGTTTATGTGGGTGCTTGATTGTGCATTAATATTTCATGATCCATTTCCAACAAAGTGAGGACAGTGCTGCTAAAATATAGTCCATTTAGGAGCTCTGCAGCCTTTAAAGGCTTTTATTATGAGACGTAATGAGTGATGGCAGCTCGTTCTCTCTATGCCTCTCCATATACCACATGGACGTGTATACCACTGAGTAACTCCCACGGAGGACGAGACCAGAGAGGCATGGAAGGGGGAGAGAACGTTGGGGAGCAACAGGTTCTCAACCCGACGCCAGACCGATGGCTGCCATTATACTGTAGCTGTATGGTAACTTTACAGGAATAGAAAGCCTGCAGTTGCGATTAGCTTGGATTCCCCATCGATGATGTCACTGGAAGACAGGTTTCTGAACTGCTTTGATTTGATTTTTATTCTTGCCATTTTCACATTCACGTTAGACATTAGTGAGGACCAATTACCTGTATATATGAAGATACGTTGAAAAGTGGTGAAGTCATCCTTTAAGACATTTGTAATACCCAAAAAAGAAAAGACCATTGCTGTAAAGCAATCAACAAACTATACCGTTAAAAACTAATAAGACAGATAACTGAAAATAGCCGGTCTACAAGGATGCGAGGTGAGGAGACATCTGTCACGGCACGCCTACAGGTCCTGAAAGGGGGCGTGTGGAGTGAGGAGGGACGGGATGAGGTCATGGCCCCGGAAGACAGCTAATGAAGACGGGAACGGGGAGGGGCAGCGAGTGGCCTCTTTAGTGGGCTGTCAGGGAGTGGACGGCTCCTTCTTTGCCACTTATGGGACATGAAGTTTCAGTGCAAAGTTTTGTAAATGCATTGACAATGAAGGGAAATTTGTTTTACATCACCATCACCATATCAACATGAGTTAGATTATAGTTATATATTAGCGCCCCTCACTTCACACAGGTGTGATTTTTTGTTATTGCTGCAGCGATACACAAGTGGAGCTGCCGACCAGAATGCAGACTATTCTTTTTCACTGTTGACCTGCAGTTTTCCCAGCACAAAAAACTGATTATATGACGTGAATCTCTTCTTGCCATTTGAATTCTCAGTCCCTTTCCGCCAATTGCATGGTTGCCCCCCCAAGAGAGGGATAGAGAGAGAGAGAAAGAGAGAGAGAGAGAGAGAGAGAGAGAGAGAGAGAGAGAGAGAGAGAATATGCTGGCGTCTAGCACTAGACAGTATAATCTATCACACAGCCATAAAAATCATGATTGCTACAGTCAAACAATTTCCATTTGAACGCAGCCAAGAGGTTTGTTCTGAAATAGCTCCTATCCATTCCTATACTTGGTAAAATGTAGTTCCTGTGATGTCTTTTCTTTGCAGAAAGTGTTTGAGTGTTTACCAATGTGAACGTCCTCCATGGTTGCTCTAAAGGATTATCGAGTGCTCCAATATTGTCATCATCACAAGCACAAGTACAACCACCGCGTTGCTATGCAAAAGCTATTCATCTGATCATTCTGAGATCATTTCACCAGACAACCACATTTTCAATCATGTACTGTATCCCTTTCCAAGGGTTCTTTTGGAGGATTACATTTTAATCAGGGCTGTGGCTCTGCCAACACTATACTTCAGGCAACTCTTTTTTTCCCCCCTTCTGGAAAGTGGTCCAAGTAAAATCAATGGACAAAGTGGACTTTGGACTGGAAAAGGCAATGCTATATATGGTACTTGACAAATGATGCTGGGCTGCAGCGAGAGAGAGAGAGAGAGAGAGAGAGAGAGAGAGAGAGAGAGAGAGAGAGAGAGAGAGAAAGAGAAAGAGAGAGAGAGAGAGAGAGAGAGAGAGAGAGATTTTTTTTTTTTTGATTTTTACCAAAAACTTTTATTTACAAAACTAATTAAAACAAATATACATCAGATCAGATCAGGTAAAAACATTACAGTTCCAACAATAGCTTCAATTCTCTACCTAAAAATTATATTAAATATTAATTCATCGTCTACCACAGAACAAAGTGCATCATCATAACACCATTTTCTCATGAACTCATCAATGTCATTCATTTCTTTAAAAAATCTGTAATCAACCCATATTCTGGCTTTTGTAAGCGCAATAAAAAAAGGAACTGCATCTTGTCCTTCCCTGCCCTCGACTTTGTTCTTTCTACTGCAGTATATAGACAGTTTGGCTTCACCTACGATCATGTTCAATAATTGCCATTTGACACAGTTAGCTTTCCTATAACCTGCTCCCAAAATAAAAGCAGTCTTAGACCACTCTTCACCAAACAAATGAAACATGTTTTCCAAAACAATAAACAGATCACAAAGTCTTTTACACTCATAAAAACAATGAAAAACGGTCTCCACTTTGTCACAAAAAGGGCATAAACTTGAGACTGTGGGATTAATCATAGAGACAAAACTGTTAACTGCAATGGCACCATGTAAAATCCTCCACTGTAAATCACCAGTTCTCTTTTTTGTAGGTGGTTTGTATAATACCCTCCATACAGGTTTTACTTCAATGTCCAGCTCTAATTTTTGTCTCCATACTGTGTCAACCCTCCCATTCAACTTACACCTGTTCAGTGCTTTTACACAACCTTTATACATAATTTTTCCTTTTGCAGTGTACAAGTCTACATATTCAGTGTCTTCTTTCAAAAAAGCTCCTGAGAAACCTTCTAAGTTGGGAACGAAACCCAGTTCAGGAAAAGGATCATCCTCATCAGGAGTCTCTACTCCGTCACTGTATTCCTGCAACATTTTTACCTCATCCTCAGTCAATTTCTCAAGCCACATATTCAAAATGTTTCTGGTCTGTCGTAACGACCTCAGCCCAAGAAAAGAAGCTACAGCCGTGGTGTCACTCAGACCAGGACCAGCTAAATCAACTATTTTCCCCAGAGTAACGGCCCTGGTAGTACACAGAGTGCTGTTAAGACCTGGTGTTGAATTATTTTGAACATCCAACCTGGCTCCATTAATAAGAGGCTCCTCCAAAAGCCAGTGTAGAGAACATGTGGGCTCTAGTCTTTCCCATTTAAACAGGTCCCAAACCTTAAAAAGTGCTTTATAAAAAGGAGGTAAAGCACGTAGGTTTAAAACCTTGCCCTCCATTAAAAACAAAGCAGTGTCTAAGCCCAGCCCAGATGTCTTTCTCAAGATGCTGCTCGCCAATTCTCTCCACACGACATCATTTGGTCCTATAAGATACCGCTGTATGAACTGTAGTCTAAAAGCAGCTCTTCTGCTCTCTATGTGTATTAAACCTTGTCCCCCCTCCTCTCTTGGTAAATACAACACGCTCTGGGGCACCCAATGTAACCTGTCCCAAAAAAAATCCAAGAAAATGGCTTGTAGTTTTTGTGTAAGTCCTTTAGGGGGCTCCATACATGCCAACCGGTGCCAGAGAGCAGAAGCTACTAGGTTGTTTATGACTAAAGCCCTGCCTCTAAAGGACATCTGTGGTTTTAACCATTTCCATTTGTTGAGCCTGCCTTCTACTCTCGCAATTACCCCTTCCCAGTTCTGTTTAACTATAGTCTCATTCCCAACATATACTCCTAGATATTTTAGCCCATCCTTCCTCCATGTCAACCCCCCTGGTAAAATGGGCAGACCTTTCCTCCAGTTCCCAACTGCCAATGCTTCACTCTTCTCCCAATTCACTTTTGCTGCTGATAAAATTCCAAAATCATTCACAATTTCTTCCAATTTTTGTATGTCCTCTTTGTTACTTATGATGACGATGACATCATCTGCATAAGCTGATAAAATATGACTTTTGTTAAAATTATCTAAAAGCAGACCTCCTATACTTTTTCTTACTTTACACAACATGGGCTCTATGGATAACGAGTACAGCATTCCTGAAAGGCTGCAGCCCTGTCTTACCCCTCTGGACACTTTAAAAGGGGCACTCAGCCCACCATTAATTTTCAGTACACTCTCAATGTCCTGGTACAACACCTTGATCATGGCTATTAGACCAGGGCTGAAACCAAAACTCTCCAGAGTATCCCAGAGGTACAGATATTCAACCCGGTCAAATGCCTTTTGTTGGTCCAGCGAAATGAGACCAAAGTCGATACCTAATGAACCAGAGACGTCCAAAATATCCCGAATTAAGGACACATTGTCCAGAATTGACCTACCAGGCACACAATACGTCTGATCCTGATGAATGACCAGGTCCATGACCTCTTTGAGTCTATTAGCCAAAGCTTTAGAGAGGATTTTGTAGTCTGTGCAGAGAAGTGAAACGGGGCGCCAATTCTTAATCTCTTGTAGATCTCCTTTCTTCGGTAAGAGAGTTATTACTGCCCTCCTGCAGCTTAGCGGTAATGTCATGTCTTTAAAACTCTCGTTGAACACGCTTAAAAGATCTTCACCCATCTCGCTCCAGAACTCCTTGTAGAACTCGACTGGAATGCCATCGATGCCCGGGGCCTTACCCCCCTCCATGCCCTGCAGGGCTGTATGAAGCTCCTTTAGCCCCAGTGGAACCTCCAGCTCAGCAGCAGTTGTCTCTGGAACGTTGGGCAAATCATCACAAAAATAACGAAACAGTTCCTCGTTCTCTTTGTATTCACTGCTATACAGTTCAGAATAAAAGTCCACTGCCCGTCTCCGTATCTCGTTAGTGTCTCTCAATTCTTGTCCTGTAGCAGAGCGCAGAGCGTGCATCAGCCTCTTCTGCCCGTTCCTCTTCTCAAGACCAAAGAAAAACTTTGATGGTGCATCCATCAGGGTTGCGCTTTGAAAACGCGACCGTACCAGCGCCCCCTGTGCCTTAGTGCCTAGTAGGTCTGTAAGAGCAGATCTTTTAGACTTGAGGTCTTCAATATGACCTCGATTTCCAGTGGACTCTGCAAAATTCTGTAGTTCCACAATCTCAATCTCCAGATCTTGCATAGACCTGGTGATGTCCCGCGTAACATTGAGAGTGTACTGTTGACAGAGCTGTTTTATCTCTACTTTCCCACAGTCCCACCATTGTCTCAAAGATTTAAAATCATTTTTTCCGCCCTTAAAAACACCCCAAAAAAAACGAAAAACATCTTTAAAATGTGCATCAAGAAGCAAAGCCGTGTTAAAATGCCAATACGCACTTTTAGGTTTTACATTATTAATAAAAACAGTACAGCTGACCAAAGAGTGATCGGTAAAACCAACAGGCACTATTCTGCAATTCTTAAAAATACTCAAATGATGCTTAAAACAATAAACCCTGTCCAACCTCGCCAGAGATAATAAATTATCTCTGCTGTGAACCCATGTATATTGCCTTTTTCCATCGTTCATTTTTCTCCACACATCTGCCAGATCATGCATTTGCAATACTTTCCTCAGTGCAAATTTTGAAGCATTGTGAGGTTCCAAGTGATTCCTATCTAAACTATTTTCCGTACAGTTGTAATCACCTGCCAAAAAAAGATAATCTTCACCATTTAATTTACTTAAAAAATCACTTAACACTTGTAAAAAAAGCACTCTTTCAGGTCCATTTGTAGGAGCGTACACATTAATGAGAACACAAATATGTTGCTCAAAAACTGCTCTAACCACCAAAAGTCTGCCCTCTACAACTTCTTCTATGTCAAAAGACACTGGCGTGAAACTTTTTGAAAAAAGAATACCCACCCCCCCACTGTTTGTGCTCTTGTGACTCAGCACCACCTCCCCCTCCCACTCTCTTTTCCACTCAGACTCAATAGAGCTGTCACTGTGAGTCTCCTGCACGAACATAATATCAGTCCTTTTTAGTTTCATTAATTCATATAACAGAGATCTTTTAGCTACATCTCTTGCCCCATTTAAATTCAGAGTGCTGATATTAAAATTACTCATTGCAAAAGATAATGAAAAAAAACAGCAAAGAAATAAGCTGCACATAGAAAATAAACCCTTAAACATCATCTTCATTGTTTAATTCTGCTCTAATTTTGGACACAAATTTCCTCAGTCTAAACATCTCCTGGTCAGTAAACCCTCCTTCTCCTTCACTGCTCATCTGAAACCGAGCAGAATCAGCAAACTGCTGACTGTCAGAGAAGTGATCTCCCACCTTCACATATTTCTTATTTTTTGTTTTCCGTAAAAAAGCTCTTATTTTATCAACAGAAAACTCAAGACCACCATCATCTGTAGACTCATTATCACTCTCGCTGACTACTTGTTTTGCTGTCTTAATTACTTTTTCCTCACTTTCTGTTGTTTTTTTTGCCTTTGAACTTCCTTTACTACTTTTACCCTTTCTCTTCAGCCGTGGCACTTTTAAAAGTTCATCCATCATCTCAATATCAGCTAGGCCAGAGTCTGACACTGCATGCATTTCAACCCTTATATCATTAGCGCTTTGATCAATTTGTTTCCCAGAAATTATAGCCTTTGGCCCAAAAACCATCCCATCAACAGCTTTCTGTTCCCCCGTGTCTTTTTTTCCTGCCTCACTTTTCTCTGCCTGTCCTTCTTCTCTCCCCTGACTATTTGACTGTACTTCACCTTCCTCTTGTCCTCCCTCACTTTGACCGCTTTCCTGTACTTCAATCTCTTGTTCTTCCTCACTCACCTGACTGTCTGCCTGTGTTGCACCTGTCTCAGTCTTATCCTGTTCTGCAGCAGCCCCAGCCGCCCCACCAACAGCCTCATTCCTTGCAACATTATTTTCCGCCTGTTCTTCCTCACTCACCTGACTGTCTGCTTGTATTGCACCTGTCGCCTTCTCATTCTGTTCTACAGCAGCCCCAACCGCCCCCTCAGCAGCCCCAACCGCCCCACCAACAGCCTCATTCCTTGCATCATTATTCTCCGCTTTTCTCGCTGGACAAGCTCTTGCGATATGCCCCTCCCTCCCGCAATTAAAACACTTCATACTATCCGATGTCGCAAAAACGATGTAGTCAAAACCATCCACTTTAATCTTAAAAGCCAAGTTCAAATCGACATTCCTTTCATTAAGAATCATGTACAACTGGCGTCTGTGTGATACAACATGCTTTAATTCGGGGGCTTTACAACCCGAGTGTACTTTCTTCATCGGTGAGACAATCTTTCCATGTCTTGAAAGCTCACGGAGAAGAATGTCATCACTGATGAACGGGGGAACGTTAGATATCGTCACCTTCTTTGATGGTGTAGCGAGAGGAACAACAGGGACATAAGTGTCCTTAATGACAATGCCTTTCTCAACCAGCGTATTGGCTTTATCAATACTGCCAACGAAAATGATCACAGCGCTGTTCATCCGAGCAGCGGATTTTATGCTTCCACAACCGACCACTTTACCAGCAGCCAAACTACATTCTTCCACTGAACACGCAAAACTCGCTGACACTTTAACGCCGTGTTTCCTTGTCAGGCCAACAAAAGGCGTCTCCATCTCGGCGTGCACGGTGCACGCCGACCAGCGTGTGCTGGCCGAACGTAAACACACGCCAAACAACCACAACAAATCGCTATAGACACCAAAAACACGTTAAACTAACAACACTACTAATACATTTACAGGTAAAGATAAGATAATAGATAGAAATAGAAATCACTTGCAAAAACACCTCTCACACGCAGCACCTCACTCACTCGCGTCCTTCCACTCAGAGAGAGAGAGAGAGAGAGGATGAGAGAGAGAGAGAGAGAGAGGATGAGAGAGAGAGAGAGAGAGAGAGAGAGAGAGAGAGTAAGAGACAATTTCCACCACAGTGTCATGCATGATGTTTGTAGCTGTCATCAAGATTAAAAGCTGCCTTCAGAATTAAAAATTCATTTATAAATAACTGCATAAGTTCATAATGTTTTTTGTTTCATGTCAATTTCATGTTTCTATGTGTTTCTACTTTGTGTTCAATGTGTTTTGAGGTAATTTATGTTTGATGATTGATTGACTAAAGTCACTTTAACCTCTGAGCAGTGGAAGCCTGATCTGCTGATGGAGCAAGGGTGTTTTCGATCACTGGTAATTAGCAGAGCAGGGCAGAGCCAGTTCATTCTGAGAGAGAGCTTCAGCGTGCAACAGTCAAAGTGCATTGCTGCTGCCACATGTAGATCTGCTGTTTTGAGTTCAGTTCATGTTATCAGAGTCATTGTACTGATACTGAAAGATTTCCCCCGTTTATTCCCCCCAAAGTGGATGCGGCCAATGAGGTATATTTGTTACATTTGTGTTTGTTTATTGTAACCTGTATTGTTTATCATTATTGTTCTCTATGAGAATTTTGTACTGAATTGTATATTGTCTTTATGTTTTATTCAGTTCTCACGGCATTTAGCATACGCTAAATAAATGTCTGTACAACAAAGAACGCCTTGTGACGTATCTATCTACCGGAGGGGGCTACTATACACTGACACGACAACGCGTATTCAGGGCGGAGTCACCACCCCCAGGGTAAGTTGTGATTTGCTCTCGTTCACTGCAATGCAATTTGCGGCATTTTCAAAACAATATTGCGCAGAGTAGCGATTATCAAACGTATTTGCAATGCCATACGTTGAAAGATCTGTTGCCCGTAGACAAGGCACGTTACCTCCGCAGGTTAGATATTATCGGCATAGATGTTTGTCCGTATGTGATTAAGGATTGGAAAAAGTTGCATTGGCAGCCATAGAAAATTCTGCCCAGGGTAAATGTCCCGGATGTGACGTTTTGGGGCGTTCCTGTCTTGTTTCATGTCAGTGTATGTTCCAGTTTGACATGATGCGGTTCAGTCTCTGGTTTAATTTACCGTAGCCTACCGTGATTTAACAGTGGCCATTGATCAAATTGATCAAACTGGTCCTTTGACTAATGAGCTATTATAATTCTTAAAATCATAAGCTGGGGAACATGCCACATGTGCAAAGTATGTGCATACTAGTGCGCTCGCACACATACACACTCACACTGGGCGTGAAAACATGTTTGTCCGCATGCGTTCTCATTGAAATGCATCGACCAGATGTCCCGCTGTGGCCATGCAGGTTTGGTGAGAATTGGTTTTTGGTGGCATTTCAAGCGTAACAAATTGCCCTGGAGCCTGCAGAAAGCATATGCCGACCCTGCATAGACCCTAAAGGAATGTACACACACACACGCGCGCAGAGATTGGGCGCAGTTGGAGCCCAGGCTCGGCTGCTAGTAGGGAGCCAGACCACCTGAGACACCATTTGACATGCATTTCAGTCGCCATGCAGCCTCGACTCAGACACACTCGCACAGAGAGAGAGAGAGCACCGGGCAGCACCCAGCGAGAAATTACAGCTATACTGATGCTTAGGAGAGAGATAATTGTATGAGATGGAGAGGCAGGCGGGTGGGGGGTGGGTGTGGGGGGGGTTGTTGGAGGAAAGTGGAGGAGCAGCACAGCGCTGCCAAAGTGGCGAGCTGTCACTGGAGCGGAGGTAAATACCGTGTGTATACCACAAACACAACGATTAGTCTCACACGGCTCCGGCCGTGTGGTTTGTGCAAGTATGAGCATGTGCATGCGCACGTCACGGACGGTGTTAGCAGAGTGTGATTAACTGGGTCCTTTTTGTTCAGCCTCATCGGTACGAGGCGCCCAGCGATGCGCCGTGCACATTGTGACAGCGTTTGTGTGCCATCTGTTATCTGTATCGCTGCCCTCTAGGGAATGACAACAATTGTGGCAACAATTGATTCTGAGCCAGCAGCGCAATAGAAACCTGGACTCCACAGGGTGTGTGTGTGTGTGTGTGTGTGTGTGCGCGCACGTGCGCGTGTGCGTGTGTGAATGAATATGTGGGCTGCCATAATGTAGCACTTATCTGGGTGGTTTATGCTGACTTGCAGCGATGAAAGGGCTTATAAACACATTCAAACCAGGGGGGAGCTATTTCTACCACTCAATAGCACCGCCATCAGCCTATTGTCAGGCTGTACTGTATATGTACTGTGTATTGAGCTGTCAGGCGACAGAGAGAGAGAGAGGGCTGCAGCAGCCAGGTATAGTTTCATAGAAGACATAATGCTTCCGCTCAGGATGAAGATAAATCATAAGGAGGTCATCTCCACACCAGGGCCCAACAGCCTGACGTACATGGGACAATTAAAGCATCCCAACCTTCCAGCATGTATCTCAGAGATTATTTTTTAAAGTAGACAATAAGCTGTCTTTTGAGGTATGTGGTGTAACTTTAGCTGTATAGCACATCAGTTCCTGTGGGCCTTGAAAAAGTATAGTCAGAATTAGCGAAAAACACTTAGCGGAAGCTATCTCCTTTAATGAAGAACCCATTATAGCTGTCAGTGTGCTAAACATTCAAGAGGAGGAGAAGATGATGCTGATGCAAACAATGCTTTATGGGTAGGACAGTGTGTGTGTGTGTGTGTGTGTGTGTGTGTGTGTGTGTGTGTGTGTGTGTGTGTGTGTGTGTGTGTGTGTGTGTGTGTGTGTGTGTGTGTGTGTGTGTGTGTGTGTGTGCGCGTGTATTGTTCCACTTGATTGCTGTGCCGTAGACGTATTCTGTTTACGAAGTAAAGGAATACCATCAAGAGAAGCTTCAAAATGGTGGAGAATAAGAGATAATAAGAGGTAAAGGGGGAGAGAGAGAGAGAGAGAGAGAGAGAGAGAGAGAGAGAGAGAGAGAGAGAGAGAGAGAGAGAGAGAGAGAGAGAGAGAGATTGAAAGTGAGAGATTGAAAGTGGAGTGTCAAGCCTTTAGCAATGTTTACTTTACTCACGGTAAGCTCCACAGTCTCAGTTCATACAGCCCTCAGCTCCATCTCCATGTATAAATCTCTGTCCTACTGTATTAGTACACACATTTGCATTTGGTGTGTGTGTGTGTGTGTGTGTGTGTGTGTGTGTGTGTGTGTGTGTGTGTGTGTGTGTGTGTGTGTGTGTGTGTGTGTGTGCGTGCGTGCGTGTGTGAGAAGGGGGGGGGGGTTTATTGGCGGGTTGGGTAAGCAGTAAGCAAACAATCATATTTAATTTGTTGATGAGTGGATCAGAGAGAGGGTGTGTGTGTGTGTGTGTGTGTGTGTGTGTGTGTGTGTGTGTGTGTGTGTGTGTGTGTGTGTGTGTGTGTGTGTGTGTGTGTGTGTGTGTGTGTGTGTGTGTGTGTGTGTGTGTGGGGTGGAATGATTATCCACATCATTGAAAGGTCTCATATGCATATATGCATAGTGGTGTCACACGGCCATGGGAGTGGCTGTGATGGATGACAGAGACCAGCGTGATCAATTACACACCAGCAGCAGCAGCAGTATACTGTAGACTCGGAGGAGTACATGCATGTGTACTACAGTATAGGAGGAGGACACACACAGATATGCATCACACACACATTGTCATACAAAGACAGAAACACAGACAGAAACACACACTATAGGGCAATAAGCAGCTAGTCGACTAGTTTACTAGTGTACTAGTCGACTAGTAAATCCACTACTAGTCGACCTTGTTGGTACTAGTTGACTAGTTGAAAAAGTAATTTTTTCATTTTATTTTTCCCGATTTTGTAGGCCAGGATCAGTTAGATTATAGTTATAGTCACCAATGTACACAGTTTTCAAATATATAAATATTTATTTCCCCAAAAAAATAATATATATAATAGGTATAGTTAAACAACTAGTCGACTAGTAAACTAGTAGGCAACTAGTCAACTAGTAAAAATGACTAGAAGTGAATTAATGCCCTAACACTGTCACAGTCACAGACTTTTGGCATTCATTGTACAGTCTAGGTCTTGTATTTCTATGTGTTGTTCCCTGGTCTAGTTTTCTTGGTTCTATGTTTGTTTGCTCCAGCTGTGTCTCATTTTGTAATCAACCCTCATGTGTATATCAGTCTTGTTCCCCTCAGTCTTGTAGGTTGATGCTTTGACATTGTGATAAGTGTGTGCAACACCTGAACATTGTGTGTCGTGTTTGGACAAACAAGGTGTGATGTAGTGCAAATTGTGTTGAGTGATTAGGTATACATGAAGTGAAGGTTGTGCAAATTGTGCCAAGTTTTCGATTTCTGTGTGTTAACAATCATGAAAAACTGTTATTAATCTAGATCTATGCTGTTGATCCTCCTGTTGGCGACGCGACCTTATATAATCAGCAGCCTAAATTATCAACACACACGAGTAGACGAACACATGTTGTTTTCACCACAGTTAATAAAAAATGTGCACGAATGCAATTGAAACTGAAACGAGAGAGAGAGAGAGAGAGGGAGAGAGAGAGACATTAGTCTGAAAAACGGAGTGAGAGTGGAACTGCTTGGCCAGCAAATGGTGTGTCTGTTCCATTTGACCATCACTTTCTCCCCATCGCTGTGTGTGAGTATGTGTGTGTGTGTGTGTGTGTGTGTGTGTGTGTGTGTGTGTGTGTGTGAGACAGTGTGTGTGTGTGTGTGTGTGTGTGTGTGTGTGTGTGTGTGTGTGTGTGTGTGTGTGTGTGTGTGTGTGTGTGTGTGTGTGTGTGTGTGTGTGTGTGTGTGTGTGTGTGTGTGTGTGTGTGTGTGCAAGACTATGTGCACGTGTACTATTAAATCCACTCACCTGTCTGAAGTCATTGGCAAATAGGAAAAAAGTTAGAAAAACTACGGTAATAGAACACGCACATAACTTAGTTGAGGTACTGGTTTGGAAAGTGACAAAAAAAAACCCTGCTCCAAGGTGATTTAATGACGTTTTGTTGTCAATAACAACAAAACATGCAGACATGCAGGAAAAGAAAGACCTAAGCCAAATTGCAATGCCCAAAATCTCGGCCACTCGCTCACTCACACTCGATCACTCCACCATGCTGGAGTGATCGAGTGTGAGTCAGTTAGTGGCTGAGTTTTTGGGTATTGGAATTTGGCTCTAGAGAGAAAGAGGAAGGAAGAGAGCGTCAGGAAGCTTGAGTGCATGGTGGAGGATCTTGACAAAGGTCATGGGATGGTGAAGGATCATGACTGAGACAACAGTGAAGGCATGGTGAAGGACCTTGACAGTGTTCAGCAGATGAGGATTACCGTGACAACTGTCAGCGGAAACTGAAGGATCTTCAGACAAAGCAGAGGAGGTGTATCCAACACCTACTTGGAAGTTGGACCCCTCGCATCGCTAGCATTACCATTTGTACTACACTGTCAAATGAAAGCACTAAAGGCCTATATTCATAGTCTGGTTTTTCGGTGGTGAGGTGACCACCGCTCCGGTGGTGAGCTGACCATAACGTTGAGCGGTGGTGAGTAAAAACAGAGAGAAGGGCTGGAGTGGTGGTGGTGGTTTCATTGACCACCAGGTTCATTGAATTCCATTCAAAGTCTTCATTCTCTATACTATCTGGACAGTCTGGACTGACAGATGCAAAAAGCAACTGGTTGGCATCATACAACCGTGATGTAGCCTATAGGATCAATGACTCAAGCTAGGTCACCTATACTACTGTGGTTGTTCAGGTAACTATCAGCAGATAGAAAGCAGAGGATGGACACAGTAAGACACTGTACAGTGTACAGGCACAGCTTGTTTCTGGCCGTATTTCCACTCCAGACCGCATCAGAGAACCGGAATGGTTTGACCTATATGTATCATATGGATTTTGGGTGGACTCATGTTATTGTTTTCATTATTATCTTTTCTTTTCTAAAAGTTCAGTGTAATCTTTTTTAGTTATTTGCCTTTCAGACTCTTTTCTCAGGCTTATTATTCTGGAGTAGCTCCCCTCGCTCCACCTCCGTCAGGGACATATTAGTGCAGTGATGAAAAATAAAAAAATAAATGAGAGCAAAAATATATGGGCCACAACATAAGAGATAGGAGAGAAGAGAAGGAGAGAAAATAATATTAAGAGACAGGAGAACTGACAATGATAGAACATGTCTCCAAACACCACTGCTCTCCCAGTTGTCCATTTGTGTGTGTGTGTGTGTGTGTGTGTGTGTGTGTGTGTGTGTGTGTGTGTGTGTGTGTGTGTGTGTGTGTGTGTGTGTGTGTGTGTGTGCGTGTGCGTGTGCGCGTGTGTGTGTGATAAGACAAATTGAGTAAAAGTAATTAGGTCTGCGGTACACGCATGCACATTTCAGGTGGATATAAATGAGTACAGTGGAAGGTGAGGTGAGGGAGAAAGAGGGAGCAAACGAAGGGGAGAAAGCGAGGGATGGAGGAAGGTACAGAGAAAGGGTGAAGAAGAGAGCGAGAGAGGAAGGGATAATCTGGACAGGACGTAAAGGAGATTATTATCGGATTAAACTAAAACACACAACGAGTACCATGCAGAAACACTGCTTACACTTGACTTTCTTCAGTAGTCGATTTTTCCTAATGTCAATTGAAAAATGGAGGTTAAATATACTAATTGGTATTACGCACGCACGCACGCACGCACACACGCACGCACGCACGCACACACACACACACACACACACACACACACACACACACACACACACACACACACACGCACACACACACACACACACACACACACACACACTAAACTGTTCCCAATCACATATCTCTCAGTTGATTGGGAAAGCAATTTATTAAGCTGCCTCTTGGGAGCTGGAATGAAACTTAACTCCTACACTGGCCTGGTTTTGATGTGATATGCATGGTTGCTTGCATAGAGGGACGCCATACTTCTTATCCGTCATGCGAAGACCCTAACATTCGCTCTCTGTCTCTCTCGCACACGTGAAGAGTGCAGAACAGATAGAGCTCATTAGCTAAATAAGTTAAAGCCTAAAGGCTATTGATGTCACACTATACCAAAGACAGACAGACAGACAGACAGACAGACAGACAGACAGACAGACAGACAGACAGACAGACAGACAGACAGACAGACAGACAGACAGACAGACAGATATTACACATCATCCTGTATCATCCATTCGATATCCCTGTGACCCACTTCAAAGACCACCTGTGGGTCCCACAGCTGACTACATTGAACACGGTTCAACAACACTGAACAGTGAACGTTAAGGATGAAGTACAGTACAGAGGGCAAGGCGTATCGAATATTGTGGCAAATCGGTCCATACCTTCTGCTGCGTATAATCCTATAGCACTCTGCTTGGATCAACTTACTAAGAATAGACCTGCTTCATAATAAACAGCACCCTCACCCCCTCCCTATCCAACACTCATACAAGTACACCGTATACACACAATATCATGACAAAGTCATCCATACTGGAATAGAACCTTTGGACAGTGATGCATCTCCGTCTCTATTTATATAGTGCTGTAGCCATTGTTTGTGTACTGCGTACAATGCAACGCAAACATGCCACCATCTCTTCTTCAATGCTCTGACTCCTTTTGAAAAGAAAGTTTCAGAAAAACATATTTTACCCTGCCTCGAGGTCAAAGTGGATTATGTGAAAGCGTTCATATTTCCTGTATCGCATCATCGCATACTTTGGCCCTTGTAAAATGTGGGAGATTCCCCACTACCCATTGATTGTTATTTTAATAACTATAAATTAATCAGTTAATGCTGAGAACTGGCTGGCAGGCAGCGCTGTGACAGACTGACTACCCATTTTGGGCGGGAACCCCTTTTTGGTGTTTTAAACATTATGTTATAATTTAGCTATTGAAAAATAGCAGATCTACAAGCTCATAGCGTGCCACCGAAAAATCGTAAAAATGTGGCACAAATCTTTGAATATACTGTATATTCTTTCAAAGTGAATGTTTTTAACTCAGGTCTAAATGAGTCAAAAGTCCCTAAAGGTTCAACCTAAATTACTTTTTACAATTTAGGCATTTAGCAGACGCTCACATGGTAATACCTTCTTGCCACTAGAGAAGAGAACTCAAAGATGGCGGCGTGTTACAAACGTTCCTGTCACGGGGCAACCCGTGCCCTATAGACACTAGAAGACTCCACAATATAAAACTGGTCATGACAAACACACACTGCACAGATGCTTCCATTAATTGACTGTCATCAAGCTCCTTGGAGGGGTGGCCATGTGTAGCATCATATACCCTTATCTGTGTTGCCTAATTCTATTGTAATTGTTTTGTGTGATGTGATGCCTTGGAAAACATTCAGACTCTAAATGTGTAATTGTATAGTTGGTCTAACTCATGGGTCATGGTTTACCTGGTTTGAGTAGATTGGTCCAATTACTAATCATTGTGGGTGGGGTCCCACCTGGTACATAAGGGAGGCTTGTGGAAATGTTTGGGAGGGGAATCAGTTTAGCTTGAGACTAACAAAGGAGACAACTCCAGGGGAGAGCTGGCAGGGCCAGGAAGGCATAGCCTGTTTTCAGGTTCTTAAGTTCTTGTTTTGTTGTTTTTCCTTAGTCGAGTTGTCAAGTGTTTCCTTACTTTCTGTTATTTTAAAGTGTATTGTAAGTCTTTATTCGTGAAGTATTATTTTTGCCTGCACAGTCAAATCCAGCCTGGGTCGGTCACTCTGTGTTTTGAGGTAAATAAAATACCAAAAAAGATCTACATTCTTGGACTGTCGATTCTTGGAGCCTTGGCCGTTCGGGCAACTTTACAGTTCCCATGATGCATGTTACCTTGTTGCTGTGTGCGAGGCACTCGCATTGCGTCGCATGTTGTTGCATTTAGCACAAGAGGAAAGAGCAGTCTGCTGGGCCTGAGATTGTTTTGATTGATTTAATTATTTATTAGTCAAAAATGTAAACGGCACAATACAGTCAGACATTAAGGCTAAAAGGATAACACAAAAAAGTCCTGGGGACTTGTTTCCATTGTGGTTCTACAGCATGCATTACATTAATCAACATAGCATAAAGAACAACACACTAATACATGTCATCAACAAATAGAAAAATCATATTTTATGTTTGGCAAGGTGAAGACTCCAAACATAGACATTAGATTTGCTTTTTGGGGTTAATCATTAAATGGTCCGCGGCCTAATGCACAAACTGGCTGTCCCTGAATTTCAAAACCTCGGCTACGTTGAAAATGAGGGCTTGCCCTCAACTGTATTTCCGAATATGAATAAAGGTGAAAAAAAGGGGGGAAAAAGTCTGCCTATCACTGTAGTACAGGTTTAATGCAGGGCAGTTTGCCAGTCTTTTGGCACAGGTACAGCAGTGGCTGAACAAACCCAGTGACCACAGTGACGGAAAGACATATCCTTCGAGCGGAAGTCATTTCATCTGACCCCACCTTCCCTCGGATGATCAAAACAACCACCCAAATGCTACAAAGCATGTAATTTACCACAAAGGACACCATGATCAAGCCGATGATCATGAAGGCTCTCCTCTTCATGCCGTTGTCCCTGTCCCTCTCCCTCCCCGTCCCACCTGGACCCTTGGCCCCTGGACCGGGGCCCTTGTCCCCTGGACCGGGCCCCTTGGCCCCTGGACCGGGCCCCTTGGCCCCTGGCCCGGGCCCCTTGGCCCCCTTGGCCCCTGGACCGGGCCCCTTGGCCCCTGGACCGGGCCCCTTGGCCCCTGGACCGGGCCCCTTGGCCCCTGGACCGGGCCCCTTGTCCCCTGGACCGGGCCCATTGGCCCCTGGACCGGGCCCCTTGGCCCCTGGACCAGGCCGTTTCAGAGCCCTGAGGACAGCCAGGCTGCACATCAGCATCACTGACATGAAGAATAGACACAAACTCAAATAGAGGTAATAGGTAGAGTTAGTCAAACCGATCTGCGTGATTAGTACCGCTATTCCAATGATGGCCACCCAGGAGACCACAGAACAGCTCACCCTGTACCTCATGGGTTTGTACTTGAGGAAGAGCACTGGAAGAACCACTGCCATGAATCGCTCTACGCAGATCCAGCTCTGGAAGGTGGGACGTCCAACGTTCAGGACACCAAGAGCGAAGATGGTTAATGTCAAAATGTCTTTCTTGAATTGAGAAGCAATATACAACAAGGTGAAGAGGATCTCACAAGCGCTCAGATTAAGCGTGAAGATCTCTGAGGCCATGGGACCGGCTGCTCCGGTGAACACCAGCCATAGAACGCCCGCGTTGATGGGGAGTCCCAGGACTGTGTTGACCGAGAGGCAGGCGATGTTTAAAATATCCATGCTGCTGTAGTAGTGGGACGAAGCGTTTGATGCGTTCATTGTCCTGGCGAGACAGATTTGGAGAGACAGACAAAATGGTCAAAGGAGAGACAAAGACAGAGGAACCTCTGGATAACAGGTGTCCATGCATTGGACAGGATACTTGTCTTTGACATTGGGACTGTGTGTATCTTTGTTCTGCATAGTGCCAGCTATGATGTTATTTTATTATGTTTGTTGTTGGTGTTGTTGTCACATTCCTAAGCCGATAAGAGACCAGGAGTGGTTCCCTATGGAGGCACAAATAGTCTCCTTAATTTGTGTCTCTATAGAGCGTCGCAGTCCCACCCCCTTTCAGAACAACGAGTGGCCCAGGAAATGAATCCCAATGCATTTGCCCATAGGCTTTTCTTAAAGTATTTATTTAAAGACGGTTACGCCGCGGACAAAGCCAACTCGGATCGTGACAAATCATGACAATGAACACTATATGTTTTGGGAGCTGCAATCAAATTATTGGCTTAGGAATGCATCAAAAACCAAAAATATAAATTAATTCAAGTCTTCATTGGTTGAGTAATTGATAGAAAAAGTCACATCCCATATAACATACTAATTAAAACACCCACATAACATACCAATTAAAACCCCTCTATAGATACCAATTAAAACAGTCTCTATAACATACAGATTTAAACAATAAAATGTTAATTAAAACACTCTATAATACCAATCAAAGTACCTGTACAACATAACACTAACTATAAAACATGTCTACAACATAATACTAATTAAAACACCTCTACAACAAAACACAAATTAAACACCTGCATAACATCACACTATTTAAAACATCTGTATAACATCACACTAATTAAACACACCTGTATAACATCACACTATAATTTAAATAAACCCTATAACATCATAGTAATTAGAACACCTCTACGGCTTACAGTCATGTTAAATATAATATATTTAGAATCAGACCTTAACGTGTGAAGTGCTGTTGTCTGGTGAGCTCTGCTGTCCACACAGGTGTTTGTGGCCTGGTGAGCTCTGCTGTTCACACACAGGTCAAGTAACATCTGCTCATGTCCTAGGCTGGATATGCAAAATAGTTCTCATATACTGGCAGGGTATGTATCAATCAAATTTCCATCCATCATCAGGCTCAAAATATGAAAAGAAGATGGAAATTTAAAGAAAACGTTGCAATGGCCCATCTGTCGCCGGCCATTACTCAGGCAGGCATATCACAGAGACAACAGTGGCATTGTGATTTTTATTTTATTTATTTTTTAACAAACTGAAGTATACTGAAACCTTGAAATCAAACAATAAATGTATGTCAACAATGAATGTACGAAATGCATGTCTGTCTGTCCGTATAGTTCACATCGACTGTCCACTGTTTCCATTAGATACCGTATGGAAATTGGTGCCTGGTAGACTTCATATACCATAGGCCTACATCAGGGCTTCTCAAAGTCCAGACGTGTCTCAGAATACTTTGATAATATTTTGAATGTATCAATGTCACTTCAGTTTAACAACTTAGACCCCCAGTGCCGTCGCTGCCTATACGCACAATACACACTGCAGTAGGGCAACCGGCCGAGGGGGGCAACAAAAACTGCTAAGCTGTCTCTCGCTGACTGACCCTCATAATAACAATTCCGAGTAGGGCAACCAAATGTTCAGCTACATAGACCCTGTAGACCCCTTATATATACTTAATAAAACAGACCTGAGTTAAACTGTACTTGACCCCCTATATATACTTAATAAAACGGACCTGAGTTAAACTGTACTTGGTGCGTTCTTTTTCAGCCTACAGCACACGTCTCTTCACCAAAAGAATTAGCAGATCTAAAAGCTGTGCACGTTAACACTTTTAAATTAAACAGCCAACGGTAAATAAAATACAATTAATTCTAAATACGTTTAATTATTTTAAAAAAACACGCCTGTTCTCACCAATGAAACAATTGATTTTCAATGAATTATCATAAATTAATACCACATTGTGCAGAGTTGCAACAAGCATGGATCCATATTTCTGGGCCATTGCTGAAAACATTATGGGTGAGTCATTATCGCTGAGTCAAAACGACACACAGTTTGACCTGATCAGAGAGGACGATTACAGCTAATGTATTTGTGGTGTGCTTATATATATATATATATTGATCATCTTAATGACTCTCTCTCTCCCTCTCTCTCTCTCTCTCTCTCTCTCTCTCTCTCTCTCTCTCTCTCTCTCTCTCTCTATCTCTCTCTCTCTCTCTCTCTCTCTCAAGGAAGTAAGGAATAACAATACCCAGGGGAACATGTGAAACAGACTGTGACCCTCCTCTGCCTCATTCCCTCTCTCTCTCTCTCTCTCTCTCTCTCTCTCTCTCTCTAAATTATCTGAAAGCGGTAATTAAAAAGTGTTCTTTGGTTCCTGCAATGTGCTAGCAAGTAAAGTGCTCATTACACACGCGTGCACACACACACACACACACACACACACACACACACACACACACACACACACACACACACACACACACACACACACACACAAACACACACTCGAGCGCGACACGCACGGACACACACGCCTTACAATAACCTGGCTATAGTTGAGAAGCCTTGAGATGTTGGCGTATAAAACAGCCACTGTGTGGGTTGAGATACTTTTACTTTACTGGAGTATTCCCAATGTTTCTATACTTTTACTTCAACTCCACCTCAGAGACAAATATTGTACTTTTACTTAACTACAAGTATTTTACAACTTTATTTACTACTACCGTAGTTACAGTGCAAAACCACTTACCTACATGTATTTAAACTTTGGAACTATTTAGACATAATGGTAACTTGTGAGATGGGACGATATTAACTTGAGTACTTATGTCAATGATTTTGTACTTCTACTTAGGTAAATTCTGAAGACCAGACTCTTTTACTTCATTCTGATGAGGGCTAGGTGGACAGAATGGACAAAACATAAGTTTTACTAACAATGAAATATTCAAACCTAGGCCTCTCCTTAGTGGCACCAACTAACTGTCAAACCCATTTAGGGTAAAACTTCTAAATCCTTGTAAAAAACATGTTTTCTGAAAAACATGTTTCTATGTCAGTGTTATACTCAACCTTTTTCATGTCAAGGACCCCCAGAATTATCTGTATTTGGCCGCAGACCCACATCCGGAAATATGTTTTTCCAGGGACCCCCCCCCCCAGAAGCAAAGATTTGAGTTAAAAAGTCCGCTCTGAAAGTAAAGATTCGCGCCACATGTTCATGTTCAAGCTCGTAGCGCGGCACTATGAGCTTGTAGATCTGCTCTTTTTCAATAGCTAAAGTATAACATAATGCTTAAAACACCTAAAAGGGTTCCCGCCCTGCTTTAAACTGTTGAGATTAATAAAGTTGTGCATGTTTCAACCAACCAACCAACCAACCATGTAAAATTCATGAAATTAATGTTAAAATGTATTGAATCTCGGGAAAATTCTGCCTTCAATTTTGACATGCCCCCCAGAGCCGGAGGAGGCATCTACGTTTATATGTCTGTGGGCTGTGACATAAGGTAATGGAGATCTGTAACAAAAGGTTATGGTGAATATAGGCTACTGGGTAACACTTGCAGATAAGGTTCATGAAATAATGATGAACTAATGCTTAACTAATACATTAGTCAATTTCATGAACCTTATCTGCAAGCTACTGTAATAGTAACATATGGGAATGGTGAATATGCTGTCTCTTCACCACATGTGGCACTATAATAGTATAAGTATACTTATTTAAGTATTAAATATGAGAACTTCTCACTGCTTACATCTCAAACATTAAATGGTGCACTCTCCGAGTCTCCGTACTGGCATCCTTGAAATTGTTTAAAAACGAAAACCCTACTCCCTGGAGTGCCAGTCATGAGGAAAAACAGCATTGACTTTGACTGCCTTTCCTTGTACCAACATCACAGACACAAACACATTGACTTGCACTCACGTTTCTGCATCATTTAAGATGAAATGATATTAAGTAAATCCATGCTTGGGAAATGAGAGGTGCAGGCGCTGGTGAAATAGCCTCTTGATTCTAAAAAGGCTCTCAGCTTAGAAATCTAAATCCCAACTGTTTAATACTGTGTGCGCATGTGTTTGCATGTGCAAGAGAGCATGCGTGAGTCCTGAGTTGTTAAGTCGTTTCATTTCTGGATGTGGTCCGGAAACAGAATTAGGGAGACAGTGAATAAGTTTAGCGAACATTTTGCTCACAGAAATCTAATATCTTCTTCCCTCCCACTGCAAAGCGTTAAGCTGCTGATAGTCTGCCTGTGTGTGTATGTGTGTGTGAGTGTGTGTGTGTGTGTGTGTGTGTGTGTGTGTGTGTGACACGACACTGCAGCAGTACAACACGCAACACTGTCGCAACAGTAACAGTCAGCAACACACATACTGTACACACGCAATCAAAAGCAGCAGGTGCGCAAGGGCTTGATGACCTGTCAGACAGGGAGCAGTACAGTAGCTTAATACTCTTCTCTGTGTAAATACTTTATACATTCTAGGCATTCAAATAGGCCATGTATACTGTAGTTGATTCATTTCACAATTCACATCTACAACTACTAGTTTAAAGTTATTGTATGCCTACTATTGGGGGTGCCGATTGCCAAGGGCTGAAGGTGCGTACCACACATAGGCTTTGATGCCTGCTGCCGCATGCACCATTTCCTGTCTCTCTCCATGAAAGAAAATACCTAAAATGTATTGTTTATAAAGTATAGGCTATATATTCCTTCTCCACGTATTTCACAGCACAGTGGAGTGGAACTCCCATTAGCTTGTCACTGAACAAAAGCAGGGGTTTTCGCAGCTTTGACAAATCTCACTGCAGTGGAAAAAGCTCCATGGACTTCACGTTGAAACTTGCCATGTTCAGCGTAGGACTACCTAAATCAAACCCATGTGCATGCGTGTGTGTGTGCGTCAGGGGCGGAATCTGGAGGACTGTTTCATGACCAAATGAGGCCCCCATATATACCTATGACATAATTATTGATACAGGCCTATTGACACTTAAATTGTTTGACTGTTCAATATCGCTCGCAGCCATTACTCTTCGACAATTACGCAGCAACAACACCTCTCCTCATCCTGTCGTGAAAAAGTACATGTGCGATGAAAAAGTACATGCGTAATGAGAAAGTACGCGATGAAAGCACTCATGAAATGGCCTCATGTGTACAGAGTCAGACACACAACACTCTTTTTGCATGTTCAACTCATGTGTCAATGGCCCATATTATACCCCCATCACTCACCCTGCACTGAATATACAGCCACCATCATTTTGCGTAGTTTTTGATATGCAAATCGCCATGTCAGACAGCGTTTGATTGATTTTGTTAAACACACTTCTGAGTCAAATAACCCATGGCAGCTGAGGCACCAGGCCTGGAAATAATAACTAACTGTGTGTGTGTGTGTGTGTGTGTGTGTGTGTGTGTGTGTGTGTGTGTGTGTGTGTGTGTGTGTGTGTGTGTGTGTGTGTGTGTGTGTATGTGTGTGTGTGTGTGTGTGTGTGTGGACTAGTCGACTAGTAAAAATCCCTAGAAGTGAAAGCCCTAGTGCGTGCACAAACATGCATGTGTGTGTATGTGCATATGTCACTCTGTAACGTAGCTTGCAGGATGCTATTATTACAGTATAACAGTCTGCATCAATGAGCAAACAGGATAATTAATTTCTCCAGTTTGCTCTAATGCATCCATTTCATCTGTTTGCTGTTATCTCTCCTTCCTCCCAGAGATGACTTGTGATTCAGCACACACACGCTTTACAGCACCATAATAAAATGCGCGCACGTGCGTGTGTGTGTGTGTGTGTGTGTGTGTGTGTGTGTGTGTGTGTGTGTGTGTGTGTGTGTGTGTGTGAATGTGTGCACGTGCGAATGTGCGTGTGCGCATGCATGCACAGTAAATGAGATGAATGCTGAAGTCCCGTCTATCTGTCCCAATTACACAGTGCTATAGAGGGGAGAAGAAACTGGCAGGAAAGATAGAAGGATGGAGAATGATGGAGGGAAAGATGTAACTCCACCGGAGAGGAAGATACAAGGAATTGCAGGTACATATATTACACATAAAACTGCTACTCTCTCTCAAATTCTAATTCAAATACTGAAATGTGTGTTGGCAAAGCATTTCAGGAAAAAGGAAATACACAATTGATAATGCAACACATACTCATTGGCCACAATTAGACACACACTCTTTAGTCTTTACACATGCTTTAGTTTCACTGTTGCATTTACTGTAACAAAAATGATTTAATCAATACATTTTGAAAAGCTGGTGAAGTTTAGAGCTCTTTTGTGGCCTCAACATCCAATAATATCTTCTGCCACTGAATTATTCATTGACAGAAGCCTTTACATGAAATAACAGATATTGGCATATACCAGTATAAGAACAATATTTCAGGAGGAGTGTATGCGGCTGCTAGCATTATGCAAGATAGTCCCATTGTTTTTTAGTTGTGCAGCCACTCCATTGCGGAGCTATGTGTGTCGCTGGGTCCGTCCCCGGATGGCTGGCTGGGTCCGTCCGAGCACGTTCCTGGGGGTCTGGATGCTCCGGGGACCCCCACCACGGAGTTGCACCACTCAGTTCACACGGGTGTGATTTTTAACCACTTCATTGACGGGATCTCTCCCAGGCTCCCTCTACAGAGTCTACACCAAATCTCTGTGCAGAAAATAACCTCTTCTATTTTCTGCAAATGTTCACCCCAGAACATGGTAATCTATGAAGTGAGTTAAATTATTAAAACACCTTAAGACAAATTTGAAAAGTTTTAATTGAACACCTTGGGACTCAAACTAGAGACTTTTGCATCCCCATAAATGATGACTTACTACACCACTAGAGAACAATGGCTTTCCAAAAATCTAATTAGACGAGGCTTTAGATGAGGTTCTAATGATTCACATGACTTGAGTTCAGTCAGACAACTCACGAATAGATTTAACCAGTATTTATTATAGAATGAGAATACAGCTATGCATATGATATTCATCTTGGCGTTCGGCTCTGCTGCATTTTCTCCCTGCTCGGCACGATTAAACACCATCATAAAACATAAAGAGAAGCAATATAACCCCCCATGTGAAACATAAATAACAGAGCCCATCGGTGGTTCTGGGGTGGTGGTGGGAGCAGACATCACATAACAACCAGGAACCATATGCAGAGGAAGGCAGGAAGAGCATGCAGTCTAGCAAAGATGATCTATATGAAGATGGGCGAACTTCATTAGAGCCTATAGAGGCGAAATGGTACACAAAGCCTACAAATGGTCTCCTAAATAGAGTAGGCGTGGTTTGCTTCTCTGCTGCCAGTTTGAACAATATATCCTGATAATGACCTAAGCCTGAAGAAGTTAAACTTGTGGGGTTAAACAAGGGGGTCCAGCTAAATGATTGATAGTTAGGAACAAAACTGACCATTATGGGTCTGTAACTTTAGTGTATACAAATGGAACCATTTGGATCCGTACCAATATTTGGTATCATTTGTGGCTCTCAGTTATTGTACCTTTTCAGGTGATTTCAGTCTTGGTTGACAGCACCGACTGACAGCACATTTTGCAGGCTATTTGTGCTGCCTCACTGTTGAGACATCCAAACCCCTTCATGTTTTGTGGATGTCATGTTATCTTTTTTGTCAACAATTCCATCACATTCTTTGGAGGATAAATGTGAGTTTGTGGCTTTGTGCCCCTCTCACACACACACACACACACACACACACACACACACACACACACACACACACACACACACACACACACACACACACACACACACACACACACACACACACAGAAGGGCCTAGAAGAGGCTTTATGTTTTATGCTTTCTTGAGAGGCAGTCTTTGATGAATATACTATAAACAATAATAAACCTTACTAAAACACCTGCAGTGCTTGGACCCTGAAATAATAAATTAAATGTTCAACGGCAACAACTATAGTGTAATAAAGAGAGGAACTGCCCCTCTGCCGTACAGACAGTTATTATTTATTCCAAGTGTTTCTGCTTTTTGAAACAAGCCATGAGCACTGCACCTCAAGCTCATAAACACACACCAATCAAACTGGTACAACCCGCCCCCACCCCCACCCCCCAACCCAAGTGCTGGCTTTCACTCAAACATAAAGCAATTAAAAGCATAGTAACTCTCCCTCAGGTGTGTGTGTGTGTGTGTGTGTGTGTGTGTGTGTGTGTGTGTGTGTGTGTGTGTGTGTGTGTGTGTGTGTGTGTGTGTGTGTGTGTGTGTGTGTGCGTGCGTGCGTGCGTGCGTGCGTGCGTGCGTGCGTGCGTGCGTGCGTGCGTGCGTGCGTGCGTGCGTGCGTGCGTGTGTGTAGGTTCTAAAAAAGGTATCAGCTTGCAAAGCTTATAGGACTTTCTGGTCTATAGTCATGACGTGCAGGTCTAGTGGTGAGATTTTCATGACGGGTCGATAATGGCTTCGACACGTCGTCTCGCAAAATACTAAGTCAATCACATCCCGAATCCTGACAAATGTTTCGGCAAAACCTACATCAGGATGCATGTCACATGTTTGTATATTGTAAATGGTATTTTGAGCGGTGCCTCCGCTATGTGTGTCCCTATCTACGTGTGCATGTATGTATGTGGTCTGGCGACTGTGGCTCAAGAGGTAGAGCAGGTCGTCCAATGATCCATGGGTAAATGTATAGTTGCACCGCAGGTGTGATTTTTGTCAGAATTCATGGCTATAGAATGTGTGTTCAATAACATGGGTCTCTGCATCTCTGCAACAGATAGGAAAATCCAGGTGCTTGCCAATTTCATCCAATCAGGAGAGAGTATACCCATTCATCAGCTTCAATTGCATAGTGTTCCAGTTCCAATTTTGTCTGCTCATTACTTTGTCTCATCACTTTCACTTTCAATTTCAATTGTTTATCCTGTAGTTCTCTCTCCTGATTGGATCAAATTGGTGTCCTGACCTTACATTTCCTGTTTACCAAAGAGCTGGAGAGAATGGGAGACCCTTGTTACTGAACAAGCATCCTGTGGCAATAGAGGCGATCAGAATATTAACACTTATTTCAGCAACAACAAAACCACTTAGTGCACTGATTGTGTGCAACAAGGGCCGAGTCCACACAGGGCTGACGTTCAGTAGGTGAGGGTAAACTAGTGATTTTGGGCTACCTCTGTATGTACTACTAACTATTCTGTAAGCTTCAAGCTTGTGTTCTGCGTGCGCCACTCAAACATCTCACCATGCCTTGCACATAATGTAGCAACAGGAAAACGCACTCTAGTTGTGATACATGTTTAAATGGGGAATTGGATGTCAGAGTGATGTCATCCGTTTGGGCATCACGACTCTAAAAAGACCCAAATCACCTCATCAGATCTTTACGGTAATATTGTTGAGATTACAGCAGTCTGCCGTCACCCAGGCGGATGCGTGCACGCCACCTCGCCTGTCAGGCCGAGGTCGCTTCACACCCTCAGGGCGTCTTACTGATTTTAATATACTGTATTGGCAATTAAGCCTAGCCAACTTCTGAAACCAGTGCAGCACTATGTGCCAATTCTGAGGGCAACAAATAGTAATAACATCGCATTGCTGATGACAGATGCAGACACTTTACACGTGCAAACACACATGCGCGCGCACACACACACACACACACACACACACACACACACACTGTAGAAGATTTTAAAAACTGTAGCGAGTGAGCGAGCAATTGAGTGAGTGATGGTGTAAAAGTCACATTAAGGTTGTGCTGCAGTGAGGTTGGGGGGCAGATTATCATTTGGATGAAAGCTCCAATGTCTCCTCAACTCATTAAAATGTGATTAGACAAATCTCTGCATCCGCTCTCACAGACACTGATGAGAGAGAAGTGGTGGCCTGTGCGTGCGGCCATTTCACTTGGGTTTAGTCTCATGCCCAGATCTCTCTGATCCCAGAGTCTCATGTCCCCAATGTCAATTACCTCTGCCCTCTAAAACAAGGCTTTGTCCAATTGCACTGCTCAGGCCCAGCTCGGCTAATGACGTGCTGTCATGCCTATATACTCAGGGTGATAGGTCTCTAAGTGGGGCCAGCTATAGCTATAGCAATGAAACCTTTGAACAGGCATTGAACCCCTACCATGAAATGTTCTATGAGCAGGGCCTGGCTGTAAACAAGTTCTTGAGCTTAGTCCAGTTAGTCCAGTTACCCTGGGTAAACATAGTACCTTTCCTTTCCTTTCACACGCACGCACGCACGCACTCACGCACGCACACACACACACACACACACACACACACACACACACACACACACACACACACACACACACACACACACACACACACACACACACACACACACACACACATAGTGTGTGAATCAGTGAATCTGGACTCAATAGGTGTCAGCAATAGAAGAAGAGAGGTTCTGAATAAGGATGATGGAGGATGGAGGGGCAGCAGATAGAGGAGGAGGAAGGGGAGGTGAGGAGGCAGACAGTAAAATGCTGCTGTCACTTAAACTCCCACCACGGGACTCGGGCAATCAATTACTACAGTTGCAACCACTATATTAATGGCAACTATTTCATACAGCTTAAGTTTTAAAAGATCTGAACTATCCCTTTAAGTTCGTATTTTTATATTTTCCCCTCACAAGAGACTCGATCTCTCTGTGATTAAATTAAGTTAAGTCCTGTCGCGTTCGGCATCAGAACATGATGTTGACACACCTGACTCATCAAGAAGAAGAACATTTAAAAAGAAATGTGTCCCGGGTATATGTGACGGGGGTCAACTGTTTTCTTTCTTTTTTTTGTGGTTTCATGATGGCCTTATTTATCTGTTAATGCAATGTTCTCCCTTTTGTATTACTGTCCTAATGTGATGTTTTGTGTTACAATGGTTGTGTTCTTGAACGTCCCCTTTAAGCCACTGATTACCTGCTCAGTGCCAGCCCTGTCAACGAATGGGGTGGAGCTCCACTGGCTATAAATGGGGCCAGAGGATTCATTTCAGAGAGACTGCAAAGAGGACAGATACACACACAGAACGAGAGGCTTGTTTTGTGCAGAGTGAACAATGAGTGCAAGTGTGATTATGCAGGGAGGTGAATTGAGAAGGAGTGGAGCAGCAGCAGTGGTGATCGTGCCGGACCGAGACGCACCAGAGAGACAGGGAAACCAGACCGGTGCACAACAGAACGCTGCACCCCGGGCCGTGTGTGTGAGTACTGTTTAAGCAGCGTTCTGTAGATATACTATAGGCCATATTTTGGCTTAGTATAATATTTTGGAATTGTGTTCTTGTGTATTTTGTTTCATTGGCAGAGGCCAATGTATTAGTATATTTAAACATATTTTTGTAATAAATATTGTAAGTTATATCTCCCTGATAGATCCCTGATAGATCCGCCTCAGTCTTTTTCCTGGGTTTCCATATGTTTAATTGCTCTGTTGCCTGGTATAAAAACCTGAACCTGAGTGTCTTTTATATTGAAGTTAAGAGTGTTATACAGAGGACCGTCCTCATTAAAAAAGGTGGCGTAGTCGCAAACAACCAGCTGTATTGGGTTTCACAATTATGCACCCTGCACTTTTAACAGTGCACCTCGAATATATATATTGTTTCTCATGAAGTAATTAAATTCATGTTCTATGTGACTTTAATCGGCCCAGGTCACATATTCATCGTGTGTGTGTGTGTGTGTGTGTGTGTGTGTGTGTGTGTGTGTGTGTGTGTGTGTGTGTGTGTGTGTGTGTCATTGCAGAGTCCTTGGCATTATCCAAGGAGGACAGAGCTGACACTGCATACCACACCATCACCTCTCTACTCCTCCCTGCCTTCCGCTCAAATCAGGGAAGGAGAGGTGAAGAGAGGAGGTAGCCTATGGGTGTGAGAGAGGGAGAGAATATATATATTTATAGTTATTACTATAATAATTATTACTATATTCAGTACATCCAGTTATTACTATAGTTGTTACTTTGATTGATTACTTTATTGGCAGAAATGTAATCGGTACAGGGTAAAGCCAAACAGATATGTAATCAGTACAGGGTACAGTCAAACAGAAATGTAATCAGTACAGGGTACAGTCAAACAGAAATGTAATCAGTACAGGGTACAGTCAAACAGAAATGTAATCAGTAGAGGGTACAGTCAAACAGAAATGTAATCAGTACAGGGTACAGTCAAACAGAAATGTAATCAGTACAGGGTACAGTCAAACAGAAATGTAATCAGTACAGGGTACAGTCAAACAGAAATGTAATCAGTACAGGGTACAGTCAAACAGAAATGTAATCAGTACAGGGTACAGTCAAACAGAAATGTAATCAGTACAGGGTACAGTCAAACAGAAATGTAATCGGTACAGGGTACAGTCAAACAGAAATGTAATCGGTACAGGGTAAAGCCAAACAGAAATGTAATCAGTACAGGGTACAGTCAAACAGAAATGTAATCAGTACAGGGTACAGTCAAACAGAAATGTAATCAGTACAGGGTACAGTCAAACAGAAATGTAATCAGTAGAGGGTACAGTCAAACAGAAATGTAATCAGTACAGGGTACAGTCAAACAGAAATGTAATCAGTACAGGGTACAGTCAAACAGAAATGTAATCAGTACAGGGTACAGTCAAACAGAAATGTAATCAGTACAGGGTACAGTCAAACAGAAATGTAATCAGTAGAGGGTACAGTCAACACACGTCCAAAGGGATCAACGGTCTTGCGGTCTTGTTTTCATTCAATTCATAATCATGACATGAAAAATATAATTTTAATCATAAGGTGAAGGTTAAAATAACAAAAGTACAGTACATGTTGGGGAACAAAGAGTGGGGTTATAAGTCACTAGACTAAAGGGCAGTCCATACTGTCTCCGACCATCGAACCTTTCGTCGGAAACCTCCGGTACAACTACAACATGACGTCACTCACAACTTCTGAAACGCATTCCTCCAAATTTTTGTTCTGAAAGCTGCACTCCCAGATGTTGTGACTCTCCGAACTCTACTTCGGAGAAAAAAATTAAGTCTGATCTTTCCGACGAAAAGTTCGGTGGTCGGAGACAGTATGGACTGCCCTTAAGGGTAATCATTTCCTCCCTTTGGCATGCTGAAAGGTGGATTTTCAGGCCTGTTTTAAAGGACACAAGGAATTTGCATTTTTTGAGGGAGGGAGTCAGGGCATTCCACACTTGGGTGGCAGTGCTGTAGAAGGAGAATTTACCCATATTTGTTTTGTAAGCAAGATGGTTGTTCTTGCTTCCTTCTTGTATTGTGGCTGTGGGAGTCGCTCACTTTTTTTAGGTAGTTAGTCAGGTATGCGGGTACAGAGGGCATAGAGGGCAATGCTGCATTTACAATTTTAAATGTCAGTCCCAATTTCAATTACTTAACTCTGTTTTCTACCCGGAGCCACTATCAAAATGGGTTGCAAAAAGATGAGGCATGGGCCCCAGACCGAGTAGTAGTCAAATGAGTTTGTTTTGGGAGGTGTGTAGCTTGGTCTTTAGTGACATGGCTTGGTTGAATGCTTGATTCTGATTTGTCAATCGCCAACTTCAGCGGTCTGTTATTTCTGGATAATGACCACTCCGCTCTATAACACTGCCTAATCAAAGGCTCGGAGCACCTGGCTGCAGCCGCTGTGCTCCTTGGATTTTATGCTGTACCCAACATGACAGCCATGTAAACTAACACAATATCATGCTTTCAAGAATGTTTTTGGAAACATTTGAAGCGAGAAATAGACGATGCTCTACCCGAAAATGTATTCCATTTGATCAACCCTTACGTCCTTATACAGCAAACTTTTTATAAATACATCGCGCCTGTATAATTATATATTAGCGCCCCTCACTTCACACGGGTGTGATTGTATCCTTTCTTTTTCGGTACATATGATAAAGAAACCCGCCCTCATACACCATCGTCTCTTATCTTATCTTATCTTATCTTATGCATGGACACAGACCACAGACACCCACAATCACTGATAGTGATAAGCCTCTCTGCTCACAGCTCACACATTGATCCGGACAGCTGCCATTGGAACAGGCTTAGCACTGGTCTAATGGCAGCAGAGTTTAATTTACTATGAAAATGTGCAATTCCCGTCAGTGTATCACTCAAAATCCCCATACATTGGAAAGCCCCCATATATGGTGCCCAGGTCTCGTGACATCACTATGACATCTGATGTCATAGTAAATGCAATCTGCTGTCTCAATTAAGCCCATAAATGGAGATCCCTGATGTCATCACTATTGGCCAGCAACTCCACATCTGACCTCAAACCCTTAGATCTCCATATATGGAACCTGTTCTGACATTCCATAATGTTGATCCTTCCAACTTCCCCATCCATCCATCCTCTTCGATGTCTCCCTTTTGACTGATACCTGTCCATTTAAACTCTAGACGGGCCTGCCCTAAAGTGCGCGGCAGCCGGTAAAAACTAGAGTTTCTCAACAGGTCCGGAAATGAAGGTGTGTGCATGCCAGGGATGGGAGTGTGTGTGGGTAGAACACACGCACACGCACACGCACACTTGCGCGCGCACAACAATATGTTGGGTCCAATTAGAAATGCAGCCCGCCCTCCAACACACAAACACACAACACATGCACAGACAAATTGCTGTGCTTAATCTAATGAATCACTCTCCTGTTTCAGTTTAGGAATCATCATGTTACTTTTCCCCCTGTTCACTGTGGTTCCGATGATAAATGAGCCTGTCACAACAAGATGTTTTTTTTTAGACAATGCACCAAATAAGATTAGCAGGGCTGTTCAGGCTTTGTTAAAAAGATCACCCATGTAGCTAATCCCTTACTGGCATAGCCTATATAGAATACGTCAAGTGATATAGCTACAGTATGGGCAAGGTTAAAAATGTTGACGGTTTCAGTTGCAAATGCAGCTGAAATCTGTGCGACCTAACATTTTAACACCAGTGCTGCCCACGACAAATAATTGCTTGCAGTGCGACCAAAAAAGTCAAGTGTAGCAAACGGGCGCTCTCTGCTATCCAGCTGCATTGCCCTCTGAGCTGCGCTAGCTCTTGATAGCAAATCTATAGCAGCGTGTGTACACCGTGTGTATAGTTAACTACTCATTAATCTCTCAAGAACAGATTATGTGCTGCGAATCTGCGTCAGTAGGGCCGTTCAGAATGTGTATACACTTGATAGTGGGAATGAAAACGCAGGCACACCACAGGAAGTGGAGGGCTGCGGCCGGGGCCAAACGGGCCAACTTCCTGTTATACACATTCTACTGGGGCCTGCCCCCAGGGGCAAATTCAAAGGAAACAAACTGCTGTTTTTAATTTTTTTGCCGATGGGTTCCAAGATTGACTACTCATTGATACAACGGTAGGGGGCGTCGCTAACATTGTCAGAACGCCTCGCGATTTCACTGTCAGAAAGTATAGGCCTACATCATTTCAAGCATAAGCGTTCCGAGCTTTGAGTCAGCTACGGACGAGAGAAATACAGTCTCGCTCAGACTTTGTTATGTTGAGAAAGAGGCAGGGCGGACCCCCCCCCTGTGTGTGTGTGTGTGTGTGTGTGTGTGTGTGTGTGTGTGTGTGTGTGTGTGTGTGACTGTGTGTGTGTGTTGTATCACCAGTATTTATAGTGTAGTTTGGTTGATTAGCCTACTTTGAATGCAGTAATGGCCTTCTTTTCTTTTGTTGAGAATGAGATATTAAAAAGTCTTAAAAGTCCTTACATTCTCACTTCACTGTCATCTGGGGAATTTATTATGCAAACTTCAAACATGTATTAAAAGACAGTCACTAATTCCCCTTATGAGACATACAGACATACAGACTACCTAGGTAATTTCAAATTGGCAAAAAGGCTTCTAAAATGTCACGTGAGCTATATTTCCTGAAAAGTCTGAATAGAATTGAAAGTATAAATGTCATATTTTTAGAGACCAATTTCACTTCCAAATGTCTTGGGAAATAATAATTTCTGACAATTTAGGACATTCTGATGTGGACAGCTAAGACTTTTAAACTGTAATGAACTATTTCTCCATTCAGATTAGAATTGAAAGGAAATGAGAAACTATACAAGAGTCACTTTCTTTTGATCAATTCAAATTCCTCCATGGAAATAACACCTCTCTCTGTGGCCATAATGTGACCATTAACATCCCTGGCAACGTGAGATGATAGTTTTCGCTCTCCTTTCACCTTCCCTGCCTCAGTCGCTCTTGAACCTCAAACTAAACTTCAGTTTATATTCATTCGTTCTCACCGATTGGGAGAGACCTTGTGATAACAAAGTCTGCTGCTCCTATTTGGTGTGTGTGTGTGTGTGTGTGTGTGTGTGTGTGTGTGTGTGTGTGTGTGTGTGTGTGTGTGTGTGTGTGTGTGTGTGTGTGTGTGTGTGCACTGCTGGTAACTGCCGGTTAACAACCGCGGCACTGCCGGGTAAACTAGGGGGATTAGTTTCCCCCCTTCTTCTCCCTCCATTTTTCTTCTCCCACCCCCTCTCTTACGGTCTAGTGTTCCCCGGCTTTAGCCCTGAAAGACGGCCATGGTCCAAAATGATGAGAAACGAGGATAACTTATTTTTTCAAATTTTCAAAAAACATGGGTTATAACTTATCGTTTTTTTCATTTTTTCATTTTTTTTAAATCCTCAAAAATGATGAAAAACGGCGTGCTATAGTATGCCGTACGATATGAGCTATAGCCCATGGTCCAAAATGATGAGAAACGAGGATAACTTTTTGGGTTATAGCCCATGTTTTTTCTCATCATTTTGGACCATGGGCTATAGCCCATATCGCACGGCATACTATAGCACGCCGTTTTTCATCATTTTTGAGAATAAAAAAAACAAAACAAAAAAAACAATGGGTTATAGCCCATGTTTTTTGAAATTTTGAAAAAAAAAAGTTATCCTCGTTTCTCATCATTTTGGACCATGGGCTATAGCCCATATCGTACGGCATACTATAGCACGCCGTTTTTCATCATTTTTGAGGATTTGAAAAAAATGGAAAAATGGAAAAAAACGATGGGTTATAGCCCATGTTTTTTGAAATTTTGGGGAAAAAAAGTTATCCTCGTTTTTCATCATTTTGGACCATGGGCATATAGCCCATATCATACGGCATACTATAGCGCGCCGTTTGACATCATTTTTGAGGAATTGAGAAAAAAAAAAAGAAAACGATGGTTATAGCCCATCGTTTTTTGAATTTTTGGAGAAAATAAATCCAGGCCCATGAATTAGAGGATAAAGCTCACATGTTAGCCAAATAGTTGAATACACAAAAGCTAAGGCACTGGTGTCGTACTTCTGGTTTACCGGAACGGGGTTCAACTCCCTGCAGTGCCCTGCTCAATGTGTTGTTTGCGGAGGATGAGAAACAATAGCAAATTGCGGAGTGTTGCGGAGGATGAGAAACATTAGCAAATTGCGGAGTGTTGCGGAGGATGAGAAACATTAGCAAATTGCGGAGTGTTGCGGAGGATGAGAAACATTAGCATTTATCCTAGTTTTTCATCATTTTGGACCATGGGCTATAGCCCATATCCTACGGCATATTATAGCACGCCGTTTTTCATCAGTTTTGAGGATTTGAAAAAAAATTAAAAATTAAAAAAACCATGGGTTATAGCCCATGTTTTTTGAAATTTTGAAAAAAAAACGTATCCTCGTTTCTCATCATTTTGGACCATGGGCTATAGCCCATATCGTACGGCATACTATAGCACGCCGTTTTTCATCATTTTTGAGGATTTGAAAAAAAATTATTGACAAATTTATACGACATTTATAATTAAATTGGTGTCTTTACACTGTAGAATCCATTGTTGTTTGTTTCTGTTGCTTAACTCTGTTGCTTTAACTACATATAAGTGTCTATTTGTTTGTCTCTAAATGTTTTGATGAATTGAACAATGCCCTTTGTTCAATTCATGCCATACTATAGCACGCCGTTTTTCATCATTTTTGAGGATTTGAAGAAAATTCAAAATTTCAAAAAACATGGGGTATAGCCCATCGTTTTTTGAATTTTTGAAAAAAAAGTTATCCTCATTTTTCATCATTTTTGAACATGGGCTATAGCCCCTACCGTACGGCATAATATAGCACGCCGTTTTTCATCAATTTTGAGGATTTGAAGAAAATTCAAAATTTCAAAAAACATGGGTTATAGCCCATCGTTTTTTGAATTTTTGAAAAAATGTTATCCTCATTTTTCATCATTTTTGAACATGGGCTATAGCCCCTACCGTACGGCATACTATAGCACGCCGTTTTTCATCATTTTTGAGGATTTGAAGAAAATTCAAAATTTCAAAAAACATGGGTTATAGCCCATCGTTTTTTGAATTTTTGAAAAAAATGTTATCCTCATTTTTCATCATTTTTGAACATGGGCTATAGCCCCTACCGTACGGCATACTATAGCACGCCGTTTTTCATCATTTTTGAGGATTTGAAGAAAATTCAAAATTTCAAAAAACATGGGTTATAGCCCATCGTTTTTTGAATTTTTGAAAAAAATGTTATCCTCATTTTTCATCATTTTTGAACATGGGCTATAGCCCCTACCGTACGGCATACTATAGCACGCCGTTTTTCATCATTTTTGAGGATTTGAAGAAAATTCAAAATTTCAAAAAACATGGGTTATAGCCCATCGTTTTTTTAATTTTTGAAAAAAATGTTATCCTCATTTTTAATCATTTTTGAACATGGGCTATAGCCCCTACCGTACGGCATACTATAGCACGCCGTTTTTCATCATTTTTGAGGATTTGAAGAAAATTCAAAATTTCAAAAAACATGGGTTATAGCCCATCGTTTTTTGAATTTTTGAAAAAAATGTTATCCTCATTTTTCATCATTTTTGAACATGGGCTATATATAGCTCCTACCGTACGGCATACTATAGCACGCCGTTTTTCATCATTTTTGAGGATTTGAAGAAAATTCAAAATTTCAAAAAACATGGGTTATAGCCCATCGTTTTTTGATTTTTTGAAAAAAATGTTATCCTCATTTTTCATCATTTTTGAACATGGGCTATAGCCCCTTCCGTACGGCATACTATAGCACGCCGTTTTTCATCATTTTTGAGGATTTGAAGAAATTTCAAAATTTCAAAAAACATGGGTTATAGCCCATCGTTTTTTGAAAAAAATGTTATCCTCATTTTTCATCATTTTTGAACATGGGCTATAGCCCCTACCGTACGGCATACTATAGCACGCCGTTTTTCATCATTTTTGAGGATTTGAAGAAAATTCAAAATTTCAAAAAACATGGGTTATAGCCCATTGTTTTTTGAATTTTTGAAAAAAATGTTATCCTCATTTTTCATCATTTTTTAACATGGGCTATAGCCCCTACCGTACGGCATACTATAGCACGCCGATTTTCATCATTTTTGAGGATTTGAAGAAAATTCAAAATTTCAAAAAACATGGGTTATAGCCCATCGTTTTTTGAATCTTTGAAAAAAATGTTATCCTCATTTTTCATCATTTTTGAACATGGGCTATAGCCCCTACCGTACGGCATACTATAGCACGCCGTTTTTCATCATTTTTGAGGATTTGAAGAAATTTCAAAATTTCAAAAAACATGGGTTATAGCCCATCGTTTTTTGAAAAAAATGTTATCCTCATTTTTCATCATTTTTGAACATGGGCTATAGCCCCTACCGTACGGCATACTATAGCACGCCGTTTTTCATCATTTTTGAGGATTTGAAGAAAATTCAAAATTTCAAAAAACATGGGTTATAGCCCATTGTTTTTTGAATTTTTGAAAAAAATGTTATCCTCATTTTTCATCATTTTTTAACATGGGCTATAGCCCCTACCGTACGGCATACTATAGCACGCCGATTTTCATCATTTTTGAGGATTTGAAGAAAATTCAAAATTTCAAAAAACATGGGTTATAGCCCATCGTTTTTTGAATCTTTGAAAAAAAATGTTATCCTCATTTTTCATCATTTTTGAACATGGGCTATAGCCCCTACCGTACGGCATACTATAGCACGCCGTTTTTCATCATTTTTGAGGATTTGAAGAAAATTCAAAATTTCAAAAAACATGGGTTATAGCCCATCGTTTTTTGAATTTTTGAAAAAAGTGTTATCCTCATTTTTCATCATTTTTGAACATGGGCTATAGCCCCTACCGTACGGCATACTATAGCACGCCGTTTTTCATCATTTTTGAGGATTTGAAGAAAATTCAAAATTTCAAAAAACATGGGTTATAGCCCATTGTTTTTGAATTTTTGAAAAAAATGTTATCCTCATTTTTCATCATTTTTGAACATGGGCTATAGCCCCTACCGTACGGCATACTATAGCACGCCGTTTTTCATCATTTTTGAGGATTTGAAGAAAATTCAAAATTTCAAAAATCATGGGTTATAGCCATCGTTTTTTGAATTTTTGAAAAAAATGTTATCCTCATTTTTCATCATTTTTGAACATGGGCTATAGCCCCTACCGTACGGCATACTATAGCACGCCGTTTTTCATCATTTTTGAGGATTTGAAGAAAATTCAAAATTTCAAAAAACATGGGTTATAGCCCATTGTTTTTGAATTTTTCAAAAAAATGTTATCCTCATTTTTCATCATTTTTGAACATGGGCTATAGCCCCTACCGTACGGCATACTATAGCACGCCGTTTTTCATCATTTTTGAGGATTTGAAGAAATTTCAAAATTTCAAAAAACATGGGTTATAGCCCATTGTTTTTGAATTTTTGAAAAAAATGTTATCCTCATTTTTCATCATTTTTGAACATGGGCTATAGCCCCTACCGTACGGCATACTATAGCACGCCGTTTTTCATCATTTTTGAGGATTTGAAGAAAATTCAAAATTTCAAAAATCATGGGTTATAGCCCATCGTTTTTTGAATTTTTGAAAAAAATGTTATCCTCATTTTTCATCATTTTTGAACATGGGCTATAGCCCCTACCGTACGGCATACTATAGCACGCCGTTTTTCATCATTTTTGAGGATTTGAAGAAAATTCAAAATTTCAAAAAACATGGGTTATAGCCCATTGTTTTTTGAATTTTTGAAAAAAATGTTATCCTAATTTTTCATCATTTTTGAACATGGGCTATAGCCCCTACCGTACGGCATACTATAGCACGCCGTTTTTCATCATTTTTGAGGATTTGAAGAAAATTCAAAATTAAAAAAAACATGGGTTATAGCCCATCGTTTTTTGAATTTTTGAAAAAAATGTTATCCTCATTTTTCATCATTTTTGAACATGGGATATAGCCCCTACCGTACGGCATACTATAGCACGCCGTTTTTCCATCATTTTTGAGGATTTGAAGAAAATTCAAAATTAAAAAAAACATGGGTTATAGCCCATTGTTTTTTGAATTTTTGAAAAAAATGTTATCCTCATTTTTTATCATTTTTGAACATGGGCTATAGCCCCTACCGTACGGCATACTATAGCACGCCGTTTTTCATCATTTTTGAGGATTTGAAGAAAATTCAAAATTTCAAAAAACATGGGTTATAGCCCATCGTTTTTTGAATTCTTGAAAAAAAGTGTTATCCTCATTTTTCATCATTTTTGAACATGGGCTATAGCCCCTACCGTACGGCATACTATAGCACGCCGTTTTTCATCATTTTTGAGGATTTGAAGAAAATTCAAAATTTAAAAAAACATGGGTTATAGCCCATCGTTTTTTGAATTTTTGAAAAAGATGTTATCCTCATTTTTCATCATTTTTGAACATGGGCTATAGCCCCTACCGTACGGCATACTATAGCACGCCGTTTTTCATCATTTTTGAGGATTTGAAGAAAATTCAAAATTTCAAAAAACATGGGTTATAGCCCATCGTTTTTTGAATTTTTGAAAAAAATGTTATCCTCATTTTTCATCATTTTTGAACATGGGCTATAGCCCCTACCGTACGGCATACTATAGCACGCCGTTTTTCATCATTTTTGAGGATTTGAAGAAAATTCAAAATTTCAAAAAACATGGGTTATAGCCCATTGTTTTTTGAATTTTTGAAAAAAAAATTATCCTCATTATTTCATCATTTTTGAACATGGGCTATAGCCCCTACCGTACGGCATACTATAGCACGCCGTTTTTCATCATTTTTGAGGATTTGAAGAAAATTCAAAATTTCAAAAAACATGGGTTATAGCCCATCGTTTTTTGAATTTTTGAAAAAAATGTTATCCTCATTTTTCATCATTTTTGAACATGGGCTATAGCCCCTACCGTACGGCATACTATAGCACGCCGTTTTTCATCATTTTTGAGGATTTGAAGAAAATTCAAAATTTCAAAAAACATGGGTTATAGCCCATTGTTTTTTGAATTTTTGAAAAAAATGTTATCCTCATTTTTCATCATTTTTGAACATGGGCTATAGCCCCTACCGTACGGCATACTATAGCACGCCGTTTTTCATCATTTTTGAGGATTTGAAGAAAATTCAAAATTTCAAAAAACATGGGTTATAGCCCATTGTTTTTTGAATTTTTGAAAAAAAAATTATCCTCATTTTTCATCATTTTTGAACATGGGCTATAGCCCCTACCGTACGGCATACTATAGCACGCCGTTTTTCATCATTTTTGAGGATTTGAAGAAAATTCAAAATTTCAAAAAACATGGGTTATAGCCCATCGTTTTTTGAATTTTTGAAAAAAATGTTATCCTCATTTTTCATCATTTTTGAACATGGGCTATAGCCCCTACCGTACGGCATACTATAGCACGCCGTTTTTCATCATTTTTGAGGATTTGAAGAAAATTCAAAATTTCAAAAAACATGGGTTATAGCCCATCGTTTTTTGAATTTTTGAATAAAATGTTATCCTCATTTTTCATCATTTTTGAACATGGGCTATAGCCCCTACCGTACGGCATACTATAGCACGCCGTTTTTCATCATTTTTGAGGATTTGAAGAAAATTCAAAATTTCAAAAAACATGGGTTATAGCCCATTGTTTTTTGAATTTTTGAAAAAAAAATTATCCTCATTTTTCATCATTTTTGAACATGGGCTATAGCCCCTACCGTACGGCATACTATAGCACGCCGTTTTTCATCATTTTTGAGGATTTGAAGAAAATTCAAAATTTCAAAAAACATGGGTTATAGCCCATCGTTTTTTGAATTTTTGAAAAAAATGTTATCCTCATTTTTCATCATTTTTGAACATGGGCTATAGCCCCTACCGTACGGCATACTATAGCACGCCGTTTTTCATCATTTTTGAGGATTTGAAGAAAATTCAAAATTTCAAAAAACATGGGTTATAGCCCATTGTTTTTTGAATTTTTGAAAAAAATGTTATCCTCATTTTTCATCATTTTTGAACATGGGCTATAGCCCCTACCGTACGGCATACTATAGCACGCCGTTTTTCATAATTTTTGAGGATTTGAAGAAAATTCAAAATTTCAAAAAACATGGGTTATAGCCCATCGTTTTTTGAATTTTTGAAAAAAATGTTATCCTCATTTTTCATCATTTTTGAACATGGGCTATAGCCCCTACCGTACGGCATACTATAGCACGCCGTTTTTCATCATTTTTGAGGATTTGAAGAAAATTCAAAATTTCAAAAAACATGGGTTATAGCCCATCGTTTTTTGAATTTTTGAAAAAAATGTTATCCTCATTTTTCATCATTTTTGAACATGGGCTATAGCCCCTACCGTACGGCATACTATAGCACGCCGTTTTTCATCATTTTTGAGGATTTGAAGAAAATTCAAAATTTCAAAAAACATGGGTTATAGCCCATCGTTTTTTGAATTTTTGTAAAAAATGTTATCCTCATTTTTAATCATTTTTGAACATGGGCTATAGCCCCTACCGTACGGCATACTATAGCACGCCGTTTTTCATCATTTTTGAGGATTTGAAGAAAATTCAAAATTTCAAAAAACATGGGTTATAGCCCATCGTTTTTTGAATTTTTGAAAAAAATGTTATCCTCATTTTTCATCATTTTTGAACATGGGCTATAGCTCCTACCGTACGGCATACTATAGCACGCCGTTTTTCATCATTTTTGAGGATTTGAAGAAAATTCAAAATTTCAAAAAACATGGGTTATAGCCCATCGTTTTTTGATTTTTTGAAAAAAATGTTATCCTCATTTTTCATCATTTTTGAACATGGGCTATAGCCCCTACCGTACGGCATACTATAGCACGCCGTTTTTCATCATTTTTGAGGATTTGAAGAAAATTCAAAATTTCAAAAAACATGGGTTATAGCCCATCGTTTTTTTAATTTTTGAAAAAAATGTTATCCTCATTTTTCATCATTTTTGAACATGGGCTATAGCCCCTACCGTACGGCATACTATAGCAAGCCGTTTTTCATCATTTTTGAGGATTTGAAGAAAATTCAAAATTTCAAAAAACATGGGTTATAGCCCATCGTTTTTTGAATTTTTGAACAAAATGTTATCCTCATTTTTCATCATTTTTGAACATGGGCTATAGCCCCTACCGTACGGCATACTATAGCACGCCGTTTTTCATCATTTTTGAGGATTTGAAGAAAATTCAAAATTTCAAAAATCATGGGTTATAGCCCATTGTTTTTGAATTTTTGAAAAAAATGTTATCCTCATTTTTCATCATTTTTGAACATGGGCTATAGCCCCTACCGTACGGCATACTATAGCACGCCGTTTTTCATCATTTTTGAGGATTTGAAGAAAATTCAAAATTTCAAAAAACATGGGTTATAGCCCATTGTTTTTGAATTTTTGAAAAAAATGTTATCCTCATTTTTCATCATTTTTGAACATGGGCTATAGCCCCTACCGTACGGCATACTATAGCACGCCGTTTTTCATCATTTTTGAGGATTTGAAGAAAATTCAAAATTTCAAAAATCATGGGTTATAGCCCATCGTTTTTTGAATTTTTGAAAAAAATGTTATCCTCATTTTTCATCATTTTTGAACATGGGCTATAGCCCCTACCGTACGGCATACTATAGCACGCCGTTTTTCATCATTTTTGAGGATTTGAAGAAAATTCAAAATTTCAAAAAACATGGGTTATAGCCCATTGTTTTTTGTATTTTTGAAAAAAATGTTATCCTAATTTTTCATCATTTTTGAACATGGGCTATAGCCCCTACCGTACGGCATACTATAGCACGCCGTTTTTCATCATTTTTGAGGATTTGAAGAAAATTCAAAATTTCAAAAAACATGGGTTATAGCCCATCGTTTTTTGAATTTTTGAAAAAAATGTTATCCTCATTTTTCATCATTTTTGAACATGGGCTATAGCCCCTACCGTACGGCATACTATAGCACGCCGTTTTTCATAATTTTTGAGGATTTGAAGAAAATTCAAAATTTTAAAAAACATGGGTTATAGCCCATCGTTTTTTGATTTTTTGAAAAAAATGTTATCCTCATTTTTCATCATTTTTGAACATGGGCTATAGCCCCTACCGTACGGCATACTATAGCATGCCGTTTTTCATCATTTTTGAGGATTTGAAGAAAATTCAAAATAAAAAAAAACATGGGTTATAGCCCATTGTTTTTTGAATTTTTGAAAAAAATGTTATCCTCATTTTTTATCATTTTTGAACATGGGCTATAGCCCCTACCGTACGGCATACTATAGCACGCCGTTTTTCATCATTTTTGAGGATTTGAAGAAAATTCAAAATTTCAAAAAACATGGGTTATAGCCCATCGTTTTTTGAATTTTTGAAAAAAATGTTATCCTCATTTTTCATCATTTTTGAACATGGGCTATAGCCCCTACCGTACGGCATACTATAGCACGCCGTTTTTCATAATTTTTGAGGATTTGAAGAAAATTCAAAATTTAAAAAAACATGGGTTATAGCCCATCGTTTTTTGAATTTTTGAAAAAAATGTTATCCTCATTTTTCATCATTTTTGAACATGGGCTATAGCCCCTACCGTACGGCATACTATATATAGCATGCCGTTTTTCATCATTTTTGAGGATTTGAAGAAAATTCAAAATAAAAAAAAACATGGGTTATAGCCCATTGTTTTTTGAATTTTTGAAAAAAATGTTATCCTCATTTTTCATCATTTTTGAACATGGGCTATAGCCCCTACCGTACGGCATACTATATATAGCATGCCGTTTTTCATCATTTTTGAGGATTTGAAGAAAATTCAAAATTTCAAAAAACATGGGTTATAGCCCATTGTTTTTGAATTTTTGAAAAAAATGTTATCCTCATTTTTCATCATTTTTGAACATGGGCTATAGCCCCTACCGTACGGCATACTATAGCACGCCGTTTTTCATCATTTTTGAGGATTTGAAGAAAATTCAAAATTTCAAAAAACATGGGTTATAGCCCATTGTTTTTGAATTTTTGAAAAAAATGTTATCCTCATTTTTCATCATTTTTGAACATGGGCTATAGCCCCTACCGTACGGCATACTATAGCACGCCGTTTTTCATCATTTTTGAGGATTTGAAGAAAATTCAAAATTTCAAAAATCATGGGTTATAGCCCATCGTTTTTTTTATTTTTGAAAAAAATGTTATCCTCATTTTTCATCATTTTTGAACATGGGCTATAGCCCCTACCGTACGGCATACTATAGCACGCCGTTTTTCATCATTTTTGAGGATTTGAAGAAAATTCAAAATTTCAAAAAACATGGGTTATAGCCCATTGTTTTTTGTATTTTTGAAAAAAATGTTATCCTAATTTTTCATCATTTTTGAACATGGGCTATAGCCCCTACCGTACGGCATACTATAGCACGCCGTTTTTCATCATTTTTGAGGATTTGAAGAAAATTCAAAATTTCAAAAAACATGGGTTATAGCCCATCGTTTTTTGAATTTTTGAAAAAAATGTTATCCTCATTTTTCATCATTTTTGAACATGGGCTATAGCCCCTACCGTACGGCATACTATAGCACGCCGTTTTTCATAATTTTTGAGGATTTGAAGAAAATTCAAAATTTTAAAAAACATGGGTTATAGCCCATCGTTTTTTGATTTTTTGAAAAAAATGTTATCCTCATTTTTCATCATTTTTGAACATGGGCTATAGCCCCTACCGTACGGCATACTATAGCATGCCGTTTTTCATCATTTTTGAGGATTTGAAGAAAATTCAAAATTAAAAAAAACATGGGTTATAGCCCATTGTTTTTTGAATTTTTGAAAAAAATGTTATCCTCATTTTTTATCATTTTTGAACATGGGCTATAGCCCCTACCGTACGGCATACTATAGCACGCCGTTTTTCATCATTTTTGAGGATTTGAAGAAAATTCAAAATTTCAAAAAACATGGGTTATAGCCCATCGTTTTTTGAATTTTTGAAAAAAATGTTATCCTCATTTTTCATCATTTTTGAACATGGGCTATAGCCCCTACCGTACGGCATACTATAGCACGCCGTTTTTCATAATTTTTGAGGATTTGAAGAAAATTCAAAATTTAAAAAAACATGGGTTATAGCCCATCGTTTTTTGAATTTTTGAAAAAAATGTTATCCTCATTTTTCATCATTTTTGAACATGGGCTATAGCCCCTACCGTACGGCATACTATATATAGCATGCCGTTTTTCATCATTTTTGAGGATTTGAAGAAAATTCAAAATTAAAAAAAACATGGGTTATAGCCCATTGTTTTTTGAATTTTTGAAAAAAATGTTATCCTCATTTTTTATCATTTTTGAACATGGGCTATAGCCCCTACCGTACGGCATACTATAGCACGCCGTTTTTCATCATTTTTGAGGATTTGAAGAAAATTCAAAATTTCAAAAAACATGGGTTATAGCCCATCGTTTTTTGAATTTTTGAAAAAAATGTTATCCTCATTTTTCATCATTTTTGAACATGGGCTATAGCCCCTACCGTACGGCATACTATAGCACGCCGTTTTTCATCATTTTTGAGGATTTGAAGAAAATTCAAAATTTCAAAAAACATGGGTTATAGCCCATCGTTTTTTGAATTTTTGAAAAAAATGTTATCCTCATTTTTCATCATTTTTGAACATGGGCTATAGCCCCTACCGTACGGCATACTATAGCACGCCGTTTTTCATAATTTTTGAGGATTTGAAGAAAATTCAAAATTTAAAAAAACATGGGTTATAGCCCATCGTTTTTTGAATTTTTGAAAAAAATGTTATCCTCATTTTTCATCATTTTTGAACATGGGCTATAGCCCCTACCGTACGGCATACTATAGCACGCCGTTTTTCATCATTTTTGAGGATTTGAAGAAAATTCAAAATTTCAAAAAACATGGGTTATAGCCCATTGTTTTTTGAATTTTTGAAAAAAATGTTATCCTCATTTTTCATCATTTTTGAACATGGGCTATAGCCCCTACCGTACGGCATACTATAGCACGCCGTTTTTCATCATTTTTGAGGATTTGAAGAAAATTCAAAATTTCAAAAAACATGGGTTATAGCCCATTGTTTTTTGAATTTTTGAAAAAAATGTTATCCTCATTTTTCATCATTTTTGAACATGGGCTATAGCCCCTACCGTACGGCATACTATAGCACGCCGTTTTTCATCATTTTTGAGGATTTGAAGAAAATTCAAAATTTCAAAAAACATGGGTTATAGCCCATCGTTTTTTGAATTTTTGAAAAAAATGTTATCCTCATTTTTCATCATTTTTGAACATGGGCTATAGCCCCTACCGTACGGCATACTATAGCACGCCGTTTTTCATCATTTTTGAGGATTTGAAGAAAATTCAAAATTTCAAAAAACATGGGTTATAGCCCATCGTTTTTTGAATTTTTGAAAAAAATGTTATCCTCATTTTTCATCATTTTTGAACATGGGCTATAGCCCCTACCGTACGGCATACTATAGCACGCCGTTTTTCATAATTTTTGAGGATTTGAAGAAAATTCAAAATTTAAAAAAACATGGGTTATAGCCCATCGTTTTTTGAATTTTTGAAAAAAATGTTATCCTCATTTTTCATCATTTTTGAACATGGGCTATAGCCCCTACCGTACGGCATACTATATATAGCATGCCGTTTTTCATCATTTTTGAGGATTTGAAGAAAATTCAAAATTAAAAAAAACATGGGTTATAGCCCATTGTTTTTTGAATTTTTGAAAAAAATGTTATCCTCATTTTTTATCATTTTTGAACATGGGCTATAGCCCCTACCGTACGGCATACTATAGCACGCCGTTTTTCATCATTTTTGAGGATTTGAAGAAAATTCAAAATTTCAAAAAACATGGGTTATAGCCCATCGTTTTTTGAATTTTTGAAAAAAATGTTATCCTCATTTTTCATCATTTTTGAACATGGGCTATAGCCCCTACCGTACGGCATACTATAGCACGCCGTTTTTCATCATTTTTGAGGATTTGAAGAAAATTCAAAATTTCAAAAAACATGGGTTATAGCCCATCGTTTTTTGAATTTTTGAAAAAAATGTTATCCTCATTTTTCATCATTTTTGAACATGGGCTATAGCCCCTACCGTACGGCATACTATAGCACGCCGTTTTTCATCATTTTTGAGGATTTGAAGAAAATTCAAAATTTCAAAAAACATGGGTTATAGCCCATCGTTTTTTGAATTTTTGAAAAAAATGTTATCCTCATTTTTCATCATTTTTGAACATGGGCTATAGCCCCTACCGTACGGCATACTATAGCACGCCGTTTTTCATCATTTTTGAGGATTTGAAGAAAATTCAAAATTTCAAAAAACATGGGTTATAGCCCATTGTTTTTTGAATTTTTGAAAAAAATGTTATCCTCATTTTTCATCATTTTTGAACATGGGCTATAGCCCCTACCGTACGGCATACTATAGCACGCCGTTTTTCATCATTTTTGAGGATTTGAAGAAAATTCAAAATTTCAAAAAACATGGGTTATAGCCCATCGTTTTTTGAATTTTTGAAAAAAATGTTATCCTCATTTTTCATCATTTTTGAACATGGGCTATAGCCCCTACCGTACGGCATACTATAGCACGCCGTTTTTCATCATTTTTGAGGATTTGAAGAAAATTCAAAATTTCAAAAAACATGGGTTATAGCCCATTGTTTTTTGAATTTTTGAAAAAAAAAAATATCCTCATTTTTCATCATTTTTGAACATGGGCTATAGCCCCTACCGTACGGCATACTATAGCACGCCGTTTTTCATCATTTTTGAGGATTTGAAGAAAATTCAAAATTTCAAAAAACATGGGTTATAGCCCATTGTTTTTTGAATTTTTGAAAAAAAAATTATCCTCATTTTTCATCATTTTTGAACATGGGCTATAGCCCCTACCGTACGGCATACTATAGCACGCCGTTTTTCATCATTTTTGAGGATTTGAAGAAAATTCAAAATTTCAAAAAACATGGGTTATAGCCCATCGTTTTTTGAATTTTTGAAAAAAATGTTATCCTCATTTTTCATCATTTTTGAACATGGGCTATAGCCCCTACCGTACGGCATACTATAGCACGCCGTTTTTCATCATTTTTGAGGATTTGAAGAAAATTCAAAATTTCAAAAAACATGGGTTATAGCCCATCGTTTTTTGAATTTTTGAAAAAAATGTTATCCTCATTTTTCATCATTTTTGAACATGGGATATAGCCCCTACCGTACGGCATACTATAGCACGCCGTTTTTCATCATTTTTGAGGATTTGAAGAAAATTCAAAATTTCAAAAAACATGGGTTATAGCCCATTGTTTTTTGAATTTTTGAAAAAAAAATTATCCTCATTTTTCATCATTTTTGAACATGGGCTATAGCCCCTACCGTACGGCATACTATAGCACGCCGTTTTTCATCATTTTTGAGGATTTGAAGAAAATTCAAAATTTCAAAAAACATGGGTTATAGCCCATCGTTTTTTGAATTTTTGAAAAAAATGTTATCCTCATTTTTCATCATTTTTGAACATGGGATATAGCCCCTACCGTACGGCATACTATAGCACGCCGTTTTTCATCATTTTTGAGGATTTGAAGAAAATTCAAAATTTCAAAAAACATGGGTTATAGCCCATTGTTTTTTGAATTTTTGAAAAAAAAATTATCCTCATTTTTCATCATTTTTGAACATGGGCTATAGCCCCTACCGTACGGCATACTATAGCACGCCGTTTTTCATCATTTTTGAGGATTTGAAGAAAATTCAAAATTTCAAAAAACATGGGTTATAGCCCATCGTTTTTTGAATTTTTGAAAAAAATGTTATCCTCATTTTTCATCATTTTTGAACATGGGCTATAGCCCCTACCGTACGGCATACTATAGCACGCCGTTTTTCATCATTTTTGAGGATTTGAAGAAAATTCAAAATTTCAAAAAACATGGGTTATAGCCCATTGTTTTTTGAATTTTTGAAAAAAATGTTATCCTCATTTTTCATCATTTTTGAACATGGGCTATAGCCCCTACCGTACGGCATACTATAGCACGCCGTTTTTCATCATTTTTGAGGATTTGAAGAAAATTCAAAATTTCAAAAAACATGGGTTATAGCCCATCGTTTTTTGAATTTTTGAAAAAAATGTTATCCTCATTTTTCATCATTTTTGAACATGGGCTATAGCCCCTACCGTACGGCATACTATAGCACGCCGTTTTTCATCATTTTTGAGGATTTGAAGAAAATTCAAAATTTCAAAAAACATGGGTTATAGCCCATCGTTTTTTTAATTTTTGAAAAAAATGTTATCCTCATTTTTCATCATTTTTGAACATGGGCTATAGCCCCTACCGTACGGCATACTATAGCACGCCGTTTTTCATCATTTTTGAGGATTTGAAGAAAATTCAAAATTTCAAAAAACATGGGTTATAGCCCATCGTTTTTTGAATTTTTGAAAAAAATGTTATCCTCATTTTTAATCATTTTTGAACATGGGCTATAGCCCCTACCGTACGGCATACTATAGCACGCCGTTTTTCATCATTTTTGAGGATTTGAAGAAAATTCAAAATTTCAAAAAACATGGGTTATAGCCCATTGTTTTTTGAATTTTTGAAAAAAATGTTATCCTCATTTTTCATCATTTTTGAACATGGGCTTTAGCCCCTACCGTACGGCATACTATAGCACGCCGTTTTTCATCATTTTTGAGGATTTGAAGAAAATTCAAAATTTCAAAAAACATGGGTTATAGCCCATCGTTTTTTGAATTTTTGAAAAAAATGTTATCCTCATTTTTCATCATTTTTGAACATGGGCTATAGCCCCTACCGTACGGCATACTATAGCACCTCGTTTTTCATCATTTTTGAGGATTTGAAGAAAATTCAAAATTTCAAAAAACATGGGTTATAGCCCATTGTTTTTTGAATTTTGGAAAAAAAATTATCCTCATTTTTCATCATTTTTGAACATGGGCTATAGCCCCTACCGTACGGCATACTATAGCACGCCGTTTTTCATCATTTTTGAGGATTTGAAGAAAATTCAAAATTTCAAAAAACATGGGTTATAGCCCATTGTTTTTTGAATTTTTGAAAAAAAAATTATCCTCATTTTTCATCATTTTTGAACATGGGCTATAGCCCCTACCGTACGGCATACTATAGCACGCCGTTTTTCATCATTTTTGAGGATTTGAAGAAAATTCAAAATTTCAAAAAACATGGGTTATAGCCCATCGTTTTTTGAATTTTTGAAAAAAATGTTATCCTCATTTTTCATCATTTTTGAACATGGGCTATAGCCCCTACCGTACGGCATACTATAGCACGCCGTTTTTCATCATTTTTGAGGATTTGAAGAAAATTCAAAATTTCAAAAAACATGGGTTATAGCCCATCGTTTTTTGAATTTTTGAAAAAAATGTTATCCTCATTTTTCATCATTTTTGAACATGGGATATAGCCCCTACCGTACGGCATACTATAGCACGCCGTTTTTCATCATTTTTGAGGATTTGAAGAAAATTCAAAATTTCACAAAACATGGGTTATAGCCCATTGTTTTTTGAATTTTTGAAAAAAAAATTATCCTCATTTTTCATCATTTTTGAACATGGGCTATAGCCCCTACCGTACGGCATACTATAGCACGCCGTTTTTCATCATTTTTGAGGATTTGAAGAAAATTCAAAATTTCAAAAAACATGGGTTATAGCCCATCGTTTTTTGAATTTTTGAAAAAAATGTTATCCTCATTTTTCATCATTTTTGAACATGGGCTATAGCCCCTACCGTACGGCATACTATAGCACGCCGTTTTTCATCATTTTTGAGGATTTGAAGAAAATTCAAAATTTCAAAAAACATGGGTTATAGCCCATTGTTTTTTGAATTTTTGAAAAAAATGTTATCCTCATTTTTCATCATTTTTGAACATGGGCTATAGCCCCTACCGTACGGCATACTATAGCACGCCGTTTTTCATCATTTTTGAGGATTTGAAGAAAATTCAAAATTTAAAAAAACATGGGTTATAGCCCATCGTTTTTTGAATTTTTGAAAAAAATGTTATCCTCATTTTTCATCATTTTTGAACATGGGCTATAGCCCCTACCGTACGGCATACTATAGCACGCCGTTTTTCATCATTTTTGAGGATTTGAAGAAAATTAAAAATTTCAAAAAACATGGGTTATAGCCCATCGTTTTTTGAATTTTTGAAAAAAATGTTATCCTCATTTTTCATCATTTTTGAACATGGGCTATAGCCCCTACCGTACGGCATACTATAGCACGCCGTTTTTCATAATTTTTGAGGATTTGAAGAAAATTCAAAATTTAAAAAAACATGGGTTATAGCCCATCGTTTTTTGAATTTTTGAAAAAAATGTTATCCTCATTTTTCATCATTTTTGAACATGGGCTATAGCCCCTACCGTACGGCATACTATATATAGCATGCCGTTTTTCATCATTTTTGAGGATTTGAAGAAAATTAAAAATTAAAAAAAACATGGGTTATAGCCCATTGTTTTTTGAATTTTTGAAAAAAATGTTATCCTCATTTTTTATCATTTTTGAACATGGGCTATAGCCCCTACCGTACGGCATACTATAGCACGCCGTTTTTCATCATTTTTGAGGATTTGAAGAAAATTCAAAATTTCAAAAAACATGGGTTATAGCCCATCGTTTTTTGAATTTTTGAAAAAAATGTTATCCTCATTTTTCATCATTTTTGAACATGGGCTATAGCCCCTACCGTACGGCATACTATAGCACGCCGTTTTTCATCATTTTTGAGGATTTGAAGAAAATTCAAAATTTCAAAAAACATGGGTTATAGCCCATCGTTTTTTGAATTTTTGAAAAAAATGTTATCCTCATTTTTCATCATTTTTGAACATGGGCTATAGCCCCTACCGTACGGCATACTATAGCACGCCGTTTTTCATAATTTTTGAGGATTTGAAGAAAATTCAAAATTTAAAAAAACATGGGTTATAGCCCATCGTTTTTTGAATTTTTGAAAAAAATGTTATCCTCATTTTTCATCATTTTTGAACATGGGCTATAGCCCCTACCGTACGGCATACTATAGCACGCCGTTTTTCATCATTTTTGAGGATTTGAAGAAAATTCAAAATTTCAAAAAACATGGGTTATAGCCCATTGTTTTTTGAATTTTTGAAAAAAATGTTATCCTCATTTTTCATCATTTTTGAACATGGGCTATAGCCCCTACCGTACGGCATACTATAGCACGCCGTTTTTCATCATTTTTGAGGATTTGAAGAAAATTCAAAATTTCAAAAAACATGGGTTATAGCCCATTGTTTTTTGAATTTTTGAAAAAAATGTTATCCTCATTTTTCATCATTTTTGAACATGGGCTATAGCCCCTACCGTACGGCATACTATAGCACGCCGTTTTTCATCATTTTTGAGGATTTGAAGAAAATTCAAAATTTCAAAAAACATGGGTTATAGCCCATCGTTTTTTGAATTTTTGAAAAAAATGTTATCCTCATTTTTCATCATTTTTGAACATGGGCTATAGCCCCTACCGTACGGCATACTATAGCACGCCGTTTTTCATCATTTTTGAGGATTTGAAGAAAATTCAAAATTTCAAAAAACATGGGTTATAGCCCATCGTTTTTTGAATTTTTGAAAAAAATGTTATCCTCATTTTTCATCATTTTTGAACATGGGCTATAGCCCCTACCGTACGGCATACTATAGCACGCCGTTTTTCATAATTTTTGAGGATTTGAAGAAAATTCAAAATTTAAAAAAACATGGGTTATAGCCCATCGTTTTTTGAATTTTTGAAAAAAATGTTATCCTCATTTTTCATCATTTTTGAACATGGGCTATAGCCCCTACCGTACGGCATACTATATATAGCATGCCGTTTTTCATCATTTTTGAGGATTTGAAGAAAATTCAAAATTAAAAAAAACATGGGTTATAGCCCATTGTTTTTTGAATTTTTGAAAAAAATGTTATCCTCATTTTTTATCATTTTTGAACATGGGCTATAGCCCCTACCGTACGGCATACTATAGCACGCCGTTTTTCATCATTTTTGAGGATTTGAAGAAAATTCAAAATTTCAAAAAACATGGGTTATAGCCCATCGTTTTTTGAATTTTTGAAAAAAATGTTATCCTCATTTTTCATCATTTTTGAACATGGGCTATAGCCCCTACCGTACGGCATACTATAGCACGCCGTTTTTCATCATTTTTGAGGATTTGAAGAAAATTCAAAATTTCAAAAAACATGGGTTATAGCCCATCGTTTTTTGAATTTTTGAAAAAAATGTTATCCTCATTTTTCATCATTTTTGAACATGGGCTATAGCCCCTACCGTACGGCATACTATAGCACGCCGTTTTTCATCATTTTTGAGGATTTGAAGAAAATTCAAAATTTCAAAAAACATGGGTTATAGCCCATCGTTTTTTGAATTTTTGAAAAAAATGTTATCCTCATTTTTCATCATTTTTGAACATGGGCTATAGCCCCTACCGTACGGCATACTATAGCACGCCGTTTTTCATCATTTTTGAGGATTTGAAGAAAATTCAAAATTTCAAAAAACATGGGTTATAGCCCATTGTTTTTTGAATTTTTGAAAAAAATGTTATCCTCATTTTTCATCATTTTTGAACATGGGCTATAGCCCCTACCGTACGGCATACTATAGCACGCCGTTTTTCATCATTTTTGAGGATTTGAAGAAAATTCAAAATTTCAAAAAACATGGGTTATAGCCCATCGTTTTTTGAATTTTTGAAAAAAATGTTATCCTCATTTTTCATCATTTTTGAACATGGGCTATAGCCCCTACCGTACGGCATACTATAGCACGCCGTTTTTCATCATTTTTGAGGATTTGAAGAAAATTCAAAATTTCAAAAAACATGGGTTATAGCCCATTGTTTTTTGAATTTTTGAAAAAAAAAAATATCCTCATTTTTCATCATTTTTGAACATGGGCTATAGCCCCTACCGTACGGCATACTATAGCACGCCGTTTTTCATCATTTTTGAGGATTTGAAGAAAATTCAAAATTTCAAAAAACATGGGTTATAGCCCATTGTTTTTTGAATTTTTGAAAAAAAAATTATCCTCATTTTTCATCATTTTTGAACATGGGCTATAGCCCCTACCGTACGGCATACTATAGCACGCCGTTTTTCATCATTTTTGAGGATTTGAAGAAAATTCAAAATTTCAAAAAACATGGGTTATAGCCCATCGTTTTTTGAATTTTTGAAAAAAATGTTATCCTCATTTTTCATCATTTTTGAACATGGGCTATAGCCCCTACCGTACGGCATACTATAGCACGCCGTTTTTCATCATTTTTGAGGATTTGAAGAAAATTCAAAATTTCAAAAAACATGGGTTATAGCCCATCGTTTTTTGAATTTTTGAAAAAAATGTTATCCTCATTTTTCATCATTTTTGAACATGGGCTATAGCCCCTACCGTACGGCATACTATAGCACGCCGTTTTTCATCATTTTTGAGGATTTGAAGAAAATTCAAAATTTCAAAAAACATGGGTTATAGCCCATTGTTTTTTGAATTTTTGAAAAAAATGTTATCCTCATTTTTCATCATTTTTGAACATGGGCTATAGCCCCTACCGTACGGCATACTATAGCACGCCGTTTTTCATCATTTTTGAGGATTTGAAGAAAATTCAAAATTTCAAAAAACATGGGTTATAACCCATCGTTTTTTGAATTTTTGAAAAAAATGTTATCCTCATTTTTCATCATTTTTGAACATGGGCTATAGCCCCTACCGTACGGCATACTATAGCACGCCGTTTTTCATCATTTTTGAGGATTTGAAGAAAATTCAAAATTTCAAAAAACATGGGTTATAGCCCATCGTTTTTTGAATTTTTGAAAAAAATGTTATCCTCATTTTTCATCATTTTTGAACATGGGCTATAGCCCCTACCGTACGGCATACTATAGCACGCCGTTTTTCATCATTTTTGAGGATTTGAAGAAAATTCAAAATTTCAAAAAACATGGGTTATAGCCCATCGTTTTTTGAATTTTTGAAAAAAATGTTATCCTCATTTTTGAACATGGGCTATAGCCCCTACCGTACGGCATACTATAGCACGCCGTTTTTCATCATTTTTGAGGATTTGAAGAAAATTCAAAATTTCAAAAAACATGGGTTATAGCCCATCGTTTTTTGAATTTTTGAAAAAAATGTTATCCTCATTTTTCATCATTTTTGAACATGGGCTATAGCCCCTACCGTACGGCATACTATAGCACGCCGTTTTTCATCATTTTTGAGGATTTGAAGAAAATTCAAAATTTCAAAAAACATGGGTTATAGCCCATCGTTTTTTGAATTTTTGAAAAAAATGTTATCCTCATTTTTCATCATTTTTGAACATGGGCTATAGCCCCTACCGTACGGCATACTATAGCACGCCGTTTTTCATCATTTTTGAGGATTTGAAGAAAATTCAAAATTTCAAAAAACATGGGTTATAGCCCATTGTTTTTTGAATTTTGGAAAAAAAATTATCCTCATTTTTCATCATTTTTGAACATGGGCTATAGCCCCTACCGTACGGCATACTATAGCACGCCGTTTTTCATCATTTTTGAGGATTTGAAGAAAATTCAAAATTTCAAAAAACATGGGTTATAGCCCATTGTTTTTTGAATTTTTGAAAAAAAAATTATCCTCATTTTTCATCATTTTTGAACATGGGCTATAGCCCCTACCGTACGGCATACTATAGCACGCCGTTTTTCATCATTTTTGAGGATTTGAAGAAAATTCAAAATTTCAAAAAACATGGGTTATAGCCCATCGTTTTTTGAATTTTTGAAAAAAATGTTATCCTCATTTTTCATCATTTTTGAACATGGGCTATAGCCCCTACCGTACGGCATACTATAGCACGCCGTTTTTCATCATTTTTGAGGATTTGAAGAAAATTCAAAATTTCAAAAAACATGGGTTATAGCCCATCGTTTTTTGAATTTTTGAAAAAAATGTTATCCTCATTTTTCATCATTTTTGAACATGGGATATAGCCCCTACCGTACGGCATACTATAGCACGCCGTTTTTCATCATTTTTGAGGATTTGAAGAAAATTCAAAATTTCACAAAACATGGGTTATAGCCCATTGTTTTTTGAATTTTTGAAAAAAAAATTATCCTCATTTTTCATCATTTTTGAACATGGGCTATAGCCCCTACCGTACGGCATACTATAGCACGCCGTTTTTCATCATTTTTGAGGATTTGAAGAAAATTCAAAATTTCAAAAAACATGGGTTATAGCCCATCGTTTTTTGAATTTTTGAAAAAAATGTTATCCTCATTTTTCATCATTTTTGAACATGGGCTATAGCCCCTACCGTACGGCATACTATAGCACGCCGTTTTTCATCATTTTTGAGGATTTGAAGAAAATTCAAAATTTCAAAAAACATGGGTTATAGCCTATTGTTTTTTGAATTTTTGAAAAAAATGTTATCCTCATTTTTCATCATTTTTGAACATGGGCTATAGCCCCTACCGTACGGCATACTATAGCACGCCGTTTTTCATCATTTTTGAGGATTTGAAGAAAATTCAAAATTTAAAAAAACATGGGTTATAGCCCATCGTTTTTTGAATTTTTGAAAAAAATGTTATCCTCATTTTTCATCATTTTTGAACATGGGCTATAGCCCCTACCGTACGGCATACTATAGCACGCCGTTTTTCATCATTTTTGAGGATTTGAAGAAAATTAAAAATTTCAAAAAACATGGGTTATAGCCCATCGTTTTTTGAATTTTTGAAAAAAATGTTATCCTCATTTTTCATCATTTTTGAACATGGGCTATAGCCCCTACCGTACGGCATACTATAGCACGCCGTTTTTCATCATTTTTGAGGATTTGAAGAAAATTCAAAATTTCAAAAAACATGGGTTATAGCCCATTGTTTTTTGAATTTTGGAAAAAAAATTATCCTCATTTTTCATCATTTTTGAACATGGGCTATAGCCCCTACCGTACGGCATACTATAGCACGCCGTTTTTCATCATTTTTGAGGATTTGAAGAAAATTCAAAATTTCAAAAAACATGGGTTATAGCCCATTGTTTTTTGAATTTTTGAAAAAAAAATTATCCTCATTTTTCATCATTTTTGAACATGGGCTATAGCCCCTACCGTACGGCATACTATAGCACGCCGTTTTTCATCATTTTTGAGGATTTGAAGAAAATTCAAAATTTCAAAAAACATGGGTTATAGCCCATCGTTTTTTGAATTTTTGAAAAAAATGTTATCCTCATTTTTCATCATTTTTGAACATGGGCTATAGCCCCTACCGTACGGCATACTATAGCACGCCGTTTTTCATCATTTTTGAGGATTTGAAGAAAATTCAAAATTTCAAAAAACATGGGTTATAGCCCATCGTTTTTTGAATTTTTGAAAAAAATGTTATCCTCATTTTTCATCATTTTTGAACATGGGATATAGCCCCTACCGTACGGCATACTATAGCACGCCGTTTTTCATCATTTTTGAGGATTTGAAGAAAATTCAAAATTTAAAAAAACATGGGTTATAGCCCATCGTTTTTTGAATTTTTGAAAAAAATTATCCTCATTTTTCATCATTTTTGAACATGGGCTATAGCCCCTACCGTACGGCATACTATAGCACGCCGTTTTTCATCATTTTTGAGGATTTGAAGAAAATTAAAAATTTCAAAAAACATGGGTTATAGCCCATCGTTTTTTGAATTTTTGAAAAAAATGTTATCCTCATTTTTCATCATTTTTGAACATGGGCTATAGCCCCTACCGTACGGCATACTATAGCACGCCGTTTTTCATCATTTTTGAGGATTTGAAGAAAATTCAAAATTTCAAAAAACATGGGTTATAGCCCATTGTTTTTTGAATTTTGGAAAAAAAATTATCCTCATTTTTCATCATTTTTGAACATGGGCTATAGCCCCTACCGTACGGCATACTATAGCACGCCGTTTTTCATCATTTTTGAGGATTTGAAGAAAATTCAAAATTTCAAAAAACATGGGTTATAGCCCATTGTTTTTTGAATTTTTGAAAAAAAAATTATCCTCATTTTTCATCATTTTTGAACATGGGCTATAGCCCCTACCGTACGGCATACTATAGCACGCCGTTTTTCATCATTTTTGAGGATTTGAAGAAAATTCAAAATTTCAAAAAACATGGGTTATAGCCCATCGTTTTTTGAATTTTTGAAAAAAATGTTATCCTCATTTTTCATCATTTTTGAACATGGGCTATAGCCCCTACCGTACGGCATACTATAGCACGCCGTTTTTCATCATTTTTGAGGATTTGAAGAAAATTCAAAATTTCAAAAAACATGGGTTATAGCCCATCGTTTTTTGAATTTTTGAAAAAAATGTTATCCTCATTTTTCATCATTTTTGAACATGGGATATAGCCCCTACCGTACGGCATACTATAGCACGCCGTTTTTCATCATTTTTGAGGATTTGAAGAAAATTCAAAATTTCACAAAACATGGGTTATAGCCCATTGTTTTTTGAATTTTTGAAAAAAAAATTATCCTCATTTTTCATCATTTTTGAACATGGGCTATAGCCCCTACCGTACGGCATACTATAGCACGCCGTTTTTCATCATTTTTGAGGATTTGAAGAAAATTCAAAATTTCAAAAAACATGGGTTATAGCCCATCGTTTTTTGAATTTTTGAAAAAAATGTTATCCTCATTTTTCATCATTTTTGAACATGGGCTATAGCCCCTACCGTACGGCATACTATAGCACGCCGTTTTTCATCATTTTTGAGGATTTGAAGAAAATTCAAAATTTCAAAAAACATGGGTTATAGCCCATTGTTTTTTGAATTTTTGAAAAAAATGTTATCCTCATTTTTCATCATTTTTGAACATGGGCTATAGCCCCTACCGTACGGCATACTATAGCACGCCGTTTTTCATCATTTTTGAGGATTTGAAGAAAATTCAAAATTTCAAAAAACATGGGTTATAGCCCATCGTTTTTTGAATTTTTGAAAAAAATGTTATCCTCATTTTTCATCATTTTTGAACATGGGCTATAGCCCCTACCGTACGGCATACTATAGCACGCCGTTTTTCATCATTTTTGAGGATTTGAAGAAAATTCAAAATTAAAAAAAACATGGGTTATAGCCCATCGTTTTTTGAATTTTTGAAAAAAATGTTATCCTCATTTTTCATCATTTTTGAACATGGGCTATAGCCCCTACCGTACGGCATACTATAGCACGCCGTTTTTCATCATTTTTGAGGATTTGAAGAAAATTCAAAATTTCAAAAAACATGGGTTATAGCCCATCGTTTTTTGAATTTTTGAAAAAAATGTTATCCTCATTTTTCATCATTTTTGAACATGGGCTATAGCCCCTACCGTACGGCATACTATAGCACGCCGTTTTTCATCATTTTTGAGGATTTGAAGAAAATTCAAAATTTCAAAAAACATGGGTTATAGCCCATTGTTTTTTGAATTTTTGAAAAAAATGTTATCCTCATTTTTCATCATTTTTGAACATGGGCTATAGCCCCTACCGTACGGCATACTATAGCACGCCGTTTTTCATCATTTTTGAGGATTTGAAGAAAATTCAAAATTTCAAAAAACATGGGTTATAGCCCATCGTTTTTTGAATTTTTGAAAAAAATGTTATCCTCATTTTTCATCATTTTTGAACATGGGCTATAGCCCCTACCGTACGGCATACTATAGCACGCCGTTTTTCATCATTTTTGAGGATTTGAAGAAAATTCAAAATTTAAAAAAACATGGGTTATAGCCCATCGTTTTTTGAATTTTTGAAAAAAATGTTATCCTCATTTTTCATCATTTTTGAACATGGGCTATAGCCCCTACCGTACGGCATACTATAGCACGCCGTTTTTCATCATTTTTGAGGATTTGAAGAAAATTCAAAATTTCAAAAAACATGGGTTATAGCCCATCGTTTTTTGAATTTTTGAAAAAAATGTTATCCTCATTTTTCATCATTTTTGAACATGGGCTATTCTCCTCTTGCACAATGTAGTAGACGGGACTTCCTGGTTCTGTATCCCCCGTCTCTTCACTTCCGGCCCATCCACAGTGCATTGATTTCGCTGCATTTCTACGGACAATATTATTATTTTCTCGTCACTGGTAAATTCTGTAAGTACGTTTAAAATTTACTTTTATTTGTATGGTTCATTAATATACCTTTCGTTTTTATCGGAATTGTTTTATCGTGTGTTTATTTCCAAATATGTGTTCATTCGAAATGATGTGGATTGCTACTAGTTGGTAGGCGGTACTAGGCGAAATTTGTTTGTGCATACTGCATATACAGCATATCATCATGAGACATCATCACGTTTGTTAGACCTAGACTCGTTTGATAATGACAAAGAACACGTTAGCAACATTAGCATCATCATCATGACATTTAGCATCACAGATTAGCTCCGTCTGAAGCCAATCTCTCATATAGCCATTAATAAACGGTTTGCATAATTACAGTACATTCAAGCACAACTCAATACAACAACTGTTAACTGTGAATTCAATCAATTCATCATAATGATAAATTATGTTTGTGTTTGTGATGTTTTATAATGTTATGCCAAATATGTTCAGTATGTCTGCTTTTTCCACCACTGCCTGCATCTGATCACAGATAAATGTATTTATCTGTACAAACACTCTGTACTTTATTATTATTTTTTCATATTATAAGGCCTACATACTCTTATTATTGCATGACAAAAGGTGAAATTGGGCTATCTACATGCTCACAAGTCACAATGCAATGTGGTCTTGTAGATATTTTTTTTATTATTCAAATATTAATAACCCTGTTTCTATGTGTAGGGACCCACAACCAGGTAGCCTTCATGATCATCTGACAAATACAGGAGGACAGTGTTGGCAGGTATGTTTTTTTTATTCATTTGTATTATTGTATCATACCACATCTGTCTGATCGGTGCAGTTATCCACTGGTCTCGCTCTCCTCTCCCAAACACACATCTTAATGAATTCCTGCCGTGCTTCTATGTACTCATATGTGTATTGGTCAAGACACTGTACCTAAAGAATGCAGCATTTTTGTGTCTGTGTTTCTCACAAAAGACTGATTCTTTATAAAATCTAATTGTCTATATGCGCCTCGTTTTTTGCTCCAGGATGAAGAAAGGCACTGTAAAGTATATGAAGAGGGCGTGTGGTTCTGCAGAGTTTTGCTCAGTCCCTCTTTGCTCTACATCAGCTTCAGTCTGTTCGCTCAGTTTCCATGCCATCCCAGCTAATGCTGAACTGAGGGCAAGGTGGCTTGTCAACATCAAAAGGGATGACTTCAAAGGAGCCACTGCCATTCCTAGAAAAATAATAGATTTTCAAAATATTGCATTCATGTGTGAAAGGTTTGATTTACAAGTATGTATCCAACTTCCAGCATACAAATGGAACCAAATTGATCAGTACAGGTCCATCCTATAATTTTACATCTTGACTTAGATCTTCATACACTTGTATAGCAGGAGTATGCATGCAGACAGATAAACAAACAGAACACAGAAAGCTTCCATATATGATACAATAATAATGAATAAAAAAACATACCTGCCAACACTGTCCTCCTGTATTTGTCAGATGATCATGAAGGCTACCTGGTTGTGGGTCCCTACACACAGAAACAGGGTTATTAATATTTGAATAATAAAAAAAAGATCTACAAGACCACATTGCATTGTGACTTGTGAGCATGTAGATAGCCCAATTTCACTTTTTGTCATGCAATAATAAGAGTATGTAGGCCTTATAATATGAAAAAATAATAATAAAGTACAGTGTTTGTACAGATAAATACATTTATCTGTGATCAGATGCAGGCAGTGGTGGAAAAAGCAGACATACTGAACATATTTGGCATAACATTATAAAACATCACAAACACAAACATAATTTATCATTATGATGAATTGATTGAATTCACAGTTAACAGTTGTTGTATTGAGTTGTGCTTGAATGTACTGTAATTATGCAAACCATTTATTAATGGCTATATGAGAGATTGGCTTCAGACGGAGCTAATCTGTGATGCTAAATGTCATGATGATGATGCTAATGTTGCTAACGTGTTCTTTGTCATTATCAAACGAGTCTAGGTCTAACAAACGTGATGATGTCTCATGATGATATGCTGTATATGCAGTATGCACAAACAAATTAAACCATCATAGGGTGCTTCCCCAAACGGGTCCTTGCTCTAACAGTAAACGTTTATTTTGATGTATATTTATTTATACATTAAATAAAGCCCCAAAAGCTTAAAAGACACCACTGATAAAAACACTTAACAAACGTTAGCTTATTAAACAGATTGTAGCATAATAAAAGGTTTACTTTAGAATCTACAGTAGCAGTGTGCACAGCCAATTCGCCTAGTACCGCCTACCGCCTAGTAGCAATCCACATCATTTCGAATGAACACATTTTTGGAAATAAACACACGATAAAACAATTCCGATAAAAACGAAAGGTATATTAATGAACCATACAAATAAAAGTAAATTTTAAACGTACTTACAGAATTTACCAGTGACGAGAAAATAATAATATTGTCCGTAGAAATGTAGCGAAATCAATGCACTGTGGATGGGCCGGAAGTGAAGAGACGGGGGATACAGAACCAGGAAGTCCCGTCTACTACATTGTGCAAGAGGAGAATAGCCCCTACCGTACGGCATACTATAGCACGCCGTTTTTCATCATTTTTGAGGATTTGAAGAAAATTCAAAATTTCAAAAAACATGGGTTATAGCCCATCGTTTTTTGAATTTTTGAAAAAAATGTTATCCTCATTTTTCATCATTTTTGAACATGGGCTATAGCCCCTACCGTACGGCATACTATAGCACGCCGTTTTTCATCATTTTTGAGGATTTGAAGAAAATTCAAAATTTCAAAAAACATGGGTTATAGCCCATCGTTTTTTGAATTTTTGAAAAAAATGTTATCCTCATTTTTCATCATTTTTGAACATGGGCTATAGCCCCTACCGTACGGCATACTATAGCACGCCGTTTTTCATCATTTTTGAGGATTTGAAGAAAATTCAAAATTTCAAAAAACATGGGTTATAGCCCATTGTTTTTGAATTTTTGAAAAAAATGTTATCCTCATTTTTCATCATTTTTGAACATGGGCTATAGCCCCTACCGTACGGCATACTATAGCACGCCGTTTTTCATCATTTTTGAGGATTTGAAGAAAATTCAAAATTTCAAAAATCATGGGTTATAGCCCATCGTTTTTTGAATTTTTGAAAAAAATGTTATCCTCATTTTTCATCATTTTTGAACATGGGCTATAGCCCCTACCGTACGGCATACTATAGCACGCCGTTTTTCATCATTTTTGAGGATTTGAAGAAAATTCAAAATTTCAAAAAACATGGGTTATAGCCCATCGTTTTTTGAATTTTTGAAAAAAATGTTATCCTCATTTTTCATCATTTTTGAACATGGGCTATAGCCCCTACCGTACGGCATACTATAGCACGCCGTTTTTCATCATTTTTGAGGATTTGAAGAAAATTCAAAATTTCAAAAAACATGGGTTATAGCCCATCGTTTTTTGAATTTTTGAAAAAAATGTTATCCTCATTTTTCATCATTTTTGAACATGGGCTATAGCCCCTACCGTACGGCATACTATAGCACGCCGTTTTTCATCATTTTTGAGGATTTGAAGAAAATTCAAAATTTCAAAAAACATGGGTTATAGCCCATTGTTTTTTGAATTTTTGAAAAAAATGTTATCCTCATTTTTCATCATTTTTGAACATGGGCTATAGCCCCTACCGTACGGCATACTATAGCACGCCGTTTTTCATCATTTTTGAGGATTTGAAGAAAATTCAAAATTTAAAAAAACATGGGTTATAGCCCATCGTTTTTTGAATTTTTGAAAAAAATGTTATCCTCATTTTTCATCATTTTTGAACATGGGCTATAGCCCCTACCGTACGGCATACTATAGCACGCCGTTTTTCATCATTTTTGAGGATTTGAAGAAAATTCAAAATTTCAAAAAACATGGGTTATAGCCCATCGTTTTTTGAATTTTTGAAAAAAATGTTATCCTCATTTTTCATCATTTTTGAACATGGGCTATAGCCCCTACCGTACGGCATACTATAGCACGCCGTTTTTCATCATTTTTGAGGATTTGAAGAAAATTCAAAATTTCAAAAAACATGGGTTATAGCCCATTGTTTTTGAATTTTTGAAAAAAATGTTATCCTCATTTTTCATCATTTTTGAACATGGGCTATAGCCCCTACCGTACGGCATACTATAGCACGCCGTTTTTCATCATTTTTGAGGATTTGAAGAAAATTCAAAATTTCAAAAATCATGGGTTATAGCCCATCGTTTTTTGAATTTTTGAAAAAAATGTTATCCTCATTTTTCATCATTTTTGAACATGGGCTATAGCCCCTACCGTACGGCATACTATAGCACGCCGTTTTTCATCATTTTTGAGGATTTGAAGAAAATTCAAAATTTCAAAAAACATGGGTTATAGCCCATCGTTTTTTGAATTTTTGAAAAAAATGTTATCCTCATTTTTCATCATTTTTGAACATGGGCTATAGCCCCTACCGTACGGCATACTATAGCACGCCGTTTTTCATCATTTTTGAGGATTTGAAGAAAATTCAAAATTTCAAAAAACATGGGTTATAGCCCATCGTTTTTTGAATTTTTGAAAAAAATGTTATCCTCATTTTTCATCATTTTTGAACATGGGCTATAGCCCCTACCGTACGGCATACTATAGCACGCCGTTTTTCATCATTTTTGAGGATTTGAAGAAATTTCAAAATTTCAAAAATCATGGGTTATAGCCCATCGTTTTTTGAATTTTTGAAAAAAATGTTATCCTCATTTTTCATCATTTTTGAACATGGGCTATAGCCCCTACCGTACGGCATACTATAGCACGCCGTTTTTCATCATTTTTGAGGATTTGAAGAAAATTAAAAATTTCAAAAAACATGGGTTATAGCCCATCGTTTTTTGAATTTTTGAAAAAAATGTTATCCTCATTTTTCATCATTTTTGAACATGGGCTATAGCCCCTACCGTACGGCATACTATAGCACGCCGTTTTTCATCATTTTTGAGGATTTGAAGAAAATTCAAAATTTCAAAAAACATGGGTTATAGCCCATTGTTTTTGAATTTTTGAAAAAAATGTTATCCTCATTTTTCATCATTTTTGAACATGGGCTATAGCCCCTACCGTACGGCATACTATAGCACGCCGTTTTTCATCATTTTTGAGGATTTGAAGAAAATTCAAAATTTCAAAAATCATGGGTTATAGCCCATCGTTTTTTGAATTTTTGAAAAAAATGTTATCCTCATTTTTCATCATTTTTGAACATGGGCTATAGCCCCTACCGTACGGCATACTATAGCACGCCGTTTTTCATCATTTTTGAGGATTTGAAGAAAATTCAAAATTTCAAAAAACATGGGTTATAGCCCATCGTTTTTTGAATTTTTGAAAAAAATGTTATCCTCATTTTTCATCATTTTTGAACATGGGCTATAGCCCCTACCGTACGGCATACTATAGCACGCCGTTTTTCATCATTTTTGAGGATTTGAAGAAAATTCAAAATTTCAAAAAACATGGGTTATAGCCCATCGTTTTTTGAATTTTTGAAAAAAATGTTATCCTCATTTTTCATCATTTTTGAACATGGGCTATAGCCCCTACCGTACGGCATACTATAGCACGCCGTTTTTCATCATTTTTGAGGATTTGAAGAAAATTCAAAATTTCAAAAATCATGGGTTATAGCCCATCGTTTTTTGAATTTTTGAAAAAAATGTTATCCTCATTTTTCATCATTTTTGAACATGGGCTATAGCCCCTACCGTACGGCATACTATAGCACGCCGTTTTTCATCATTTTTGAGGATTTGAAGAAAATTCAAAATTTCAAAAAACATGGGTTATAGCCCATCGTTTTTTGAATTTTTGAAAAAAATGTTATCCTCATTTTTCATCATTTTTGAACATGGGCTATAGCCCCTACCGTACGGCATACTATAGCACGCCGTTTTTCATCATTTTTGAGGATTTGAAGAAAATTCAAAATTTCAAAAAACATGGGTTATAGCCCATCGTTTTTTGAATTTTTGAAAAAAATGTTATCCTCATTTCTCATCATTTTTGAACATGGGCTATAGCCCTTACCGTACGGCATACTATAGCACGCCGTTTTTCATCATTTTTGAGGATTTGAAGAAAATTCAAAATTTCAAAAAACATGGGTTATAGCCCATCGTTTTTTGAATTTTTGAAAAAAATGTTATCCTCATTTTTCATCATTTTTGAACATGGGCTATAGCCCCTACCGTACGGCATACTATAGCACGCCGTTTTTCATCATTTTTGAGGATTTGAAGAAAATTAAAAATTTCAAAAAACATGGGTTATAGCCCATCGTTTTTTGAATTTTTGAAAAAAATGTTATCCTCATTTTTCATCATTTTTGAACATGGGCTATAGCCCCTACCGTACGGCATACTATAGCACGCCGTTTTTCATCATTTTTGAGGATTTGAAGAAAATTCAAAATTTCAAAAAACATGGGTTATAGCCCATTGTTTTTGAATTTTTGAAAAAAATGTTATCCTCATTTTTCATCATTTTTGAACATGGGCTATAGCCCCTACCGTACGGCATACTATAGCACGCCGTTTTTCATCATTTTTGAGGATTTGAAGAAAATTCAAAATTTCAAAAATCATGGGTTATAGCCCATCGTTTTTTGAATTTTTGAAAAAAATGTTATCCTCATTTTTCATCATTTTTGAACATGGGCTATAGCCCCTACCGTACGGCATACTATAGCACGCCGTTTTTCATCATTTTTGAGGATTTGAAGAAAATTCAAAATTTCAAAAAACATGGGTTATAGCCCATTGTTTTTGAATTTTTGAAAAAAATGTTATCCTCATTTTTCATCATTTTTGAACATGGGCTATAGCCCCTACCGTACGGCATACTATAGCACGCCGTTTTTCATCATTTTTGAGGATTTGAAGAAAATTCAAAATTTCAAAAATCATGGGTTATAGCCCATCGTTTTTTGAATTTTTGAAAAAAATGTTATCCTCATTTTTCATCATTTTTGAACATGGGCTATAGCCCCTACCGTACGGCATACTATAGCACGCCGTTTTTCATCATTTTTGAGGATTTGAAGAAAATTCAAAATTTCAAAAAACATGGGTTATAGCCCATCGTTTTTTGAATTTTTGAAAAAAATGTTATCCTCATTTTTCATCATTTTTGAACATGGGCTATAGCCCCTACCGTACGGCATACTATAGCACGCCGTTTTTCATCATTTTTGAGGATTTGAAGAAAATTCAAAATTTCAAAAAACATGGGTTATAGCCCATCGTTTTTTGAATTTTTGAAAAAAATGTTATCCTCATTTTTCATCATTTTTGAACATGGGCTATAGCCCCTACCGTACGGCATACTATAGCACGCCGTTTTTCATCATTTTTGAGGATTTGAAGAAAATTCAAAATTTCAAAAATCATGGGTTATAGCCCATCGTTTTTTTAATTTTTGAAAAAAATGTTATCCTCATTTTTCATCATTTTTGAACATGGGCTATAGCCCCTACCGTACGGCATACTATAGCACGCCGTTTTTCATCATTTTTGAGGATTTGAAGAAAATTCAAAATTTCAAAAAACATGGGTTATAGCCCATCGTTTTTTGAATTTTTGAAAAAAATGTTATCCTCATTTTTCATCATTTTTGAACATGGGCTATAGCCCCTACCGTACGGCATACTATAGCACGCCGTTTTTCATCATTTTTGAGGATTTGAAGAAAATTCAAAATTTCAAAAAACATGGGTTATAGCCCATCGTTTTTTGAATTTTTGAAAAAAATGTTATCCTCATTTCTCATCATTTTTGAACATGGGCTATAGCCCTTACCGTACGGCATACTATAGCACGCCGTTTTTCATCATTTTTGAGGATTTGAAGAAAATTCAAAATTTCAAAAAACATGGGTTATAGCCCATCGTTTTTTGAATTTTTGAAAAAAATGTTATCCTCATTTTTCATCATTTTTGAACATGGGCTATAGCTCCTACCGTACGGCATACTATAGCACGCCGTTTTTCATCATTTTTGAGGATTTGAAGAAAATTCAAAATTTCAAAAAACATGGGTTATAGCCCATCGTTTTTAGATTTTTTGAAAAAAATGTTATCCTCATTTTTCATCATTTTTGAACATGGGCTATAGCCCCTACCGTACGGCATACTATAGCACGCCGTTTTTCATCATTTTTGAGGATTTGAAGAAAATTCAAAATTTCAAAAAACATGGGTTATAGCCCATCGTTTTTTGAATTTTTGAAAAAAATGTTATCCTCATTTTTCATCATTTTTGAACATGGGCTATAGCCCCTACCGTACGGCATACTATAGCACGCCGTTTTTCATCATTTTTGAGGATTTGAAGAAAATTCAAAAATTCAAAAAACATGGGTTATAGCCCATTGTTTTTTGAATTTTTGAAAAAAATGTTATCCTCATTTTTCATCATTTTTGAACATGGGCTATAGCCCCTACCGTACGGCATACTATAGCACGCCGTTTTTCATCATTTTTGAGGATTTGAAGAAAATTCAAAATTTCAAAAAACATGGGTTATAGCCCATTGTTTTTTGAATTTTTGAAAAAAATGTTATCCTCATTTTTCATCATTTTTGAACATGGGCTATAGCCCCTACCGTACGGCATACTATAGCACGCCGTTTTTCATCATTTTTGAGGATTTGAAGAAAATTCAAAATTTCAAAAAACATGGGTTATAGCCCATCGTTTTTTGAATTTTTGAAAAAAATGTTATCCTCATTTTTCATCATTTTTGAACATGGGCTATAGCCCCTACCGTACGGCATACTATAGCACGCCGTTTTTCATCATTTTTGAGGATTTGAAGAAAATTCAAAATTTCAAAAATCATGGGTTATAGCCCATCGTTTTTTGAATTTTTGAAAAAAATGTTATCCTCATTTTTCATCATTTTTGAACATGGGCTATAGCCCCTACCGTACGGCATACTATAGCACGCCGTTTTTCATCATTTTTGAGGATTTGAAGAAAATTCAAAATTTCAAAAAACATGGGTTATAGCCCATCGTTTTTTGAATTTTTGAAAAAAATGTTATCCTCATTTTTCATCATTTTTGAACATGGGCTATAGCCCCTACCGTACGGCATACTATAGCACGCCGTTTTTCATCATTTTTGAGGATTTGAAGAAAATTCAAAATTTCAAAAATCATGGGTTATAGCCCATCGTTTTTTGAATCTTTGAAAAAAATGTTATCCTCATTTTTCATCATTTTTGAACATGGGCTATAGCCCCTACCGTACGGCATACTATAGCACGCCGTTTTTCATCATTTTTGAGGATTTGAAGAAAATTCAAAATTTCAAAAAACATGGGTTATAGCCCATCGTTTTTTGAATTTTTGAAAAAAATGTTATCCTCATTTTTCATCATTTTTGAACATGGGCTATAGCCCCTACCGTACGGCATACTATAGCACGCCGTTTTTCATCATTTTTGAGGATTTGAAGAAAATTCTAAATTTCAAAAAACATGGGTTATAGCCCATCGTTTTTTGAATTTTTGAAAAAAATGTTATCCTCATTTTTCATCATTTTTGAACATGGGCTATAGCCCTTACCGTACGGCATACTATAGCACGCCGTTTTTCATCATTTTTGAGGATTTGAAGAAAATTCAAAATTTCAAAAAACATAGGTTATAGCCCATCGTTTTTTGAATTTTTGAAAAAAATGTTATCCTCATTTTTCATCATTTTTGAACATGGGCTATAGCTCCTACCGTACGGCATACTATAGCACGCCGTTTTTCATCATTTTTGAGGATTTGAAGAAAATTCAAAATTTCAAAAAACATGGGTTATAGCCCATCGTTTTTAGATTTTTTGAAAAAAATGTTATCCTCATTTTTCATCATTTTTGAACATGGGCTATAGCCCCTACCGTACGGCATACTATAGCATGCCGTTTTTCATCATTTTTGAGGATTTGAAGAAAATTCAAAATTTCAAAAAACATGGGTTATAGCCCATCGTTTTTTGAATTTTTGAAAAAAATGTTATCCTCATTTTTCATCATTTTTGAACATGGGCTATAGCCCCTACCGTACGGCATACTATAGCACGCCGTTTTTCATCATTTTTGAGGATTTGAAGAAAATTCAAAAATTCAAAAAACATGGGTTATAGCCCATTGTTTTTTGAATTTTTGAAAAAAATGTTATCCTCATTTTTCATCATTTTTGAACATGGGCTATAGCCCCTACCGTACGGCATACTATAGCACGCCGTTTTTCATCATTTTTGAGGATTTGAAGAAAATTCAAAATTTCAAAAAACATGGGTTATAGCCCATCGTTTTTTGAATTTTTGAAAAAAATGTTATCCTCATTTTTCATCATTTTTGAACATGGGCTATAGCCCCTACCGTACGGCATACTATAGCACGCCGTTTTTCATCATTTTTGAGGATTTGAAGAAAATTCAAAATTTCAAAAAACATGGGTTATAGCCCATCGTTTTTTGAATTTTTGAAAAAAATGTTATCCTCATTTTTCATCATTTTTGAACATGGGCTATAGCTCCTACCGTACGGCATACTATAGCACGCCGTTTTTCATCATTTTTGAGGATTTGAAGAAAATTCAAAATTTCAAAAAACATGGGTTATAGCCCATCGTTTTTAGATTTTTTGAAAAAAATGTTATCCTCATTTTTCATCATTTTTGAACATGGGCTATAGCCCCTACCGTACGGCATACTATAGCACGCCGTTTTTCATCATTTTTGAGGATTTGAAGAAAATTCAAAATTTCAAAAAACATGGGTTATAGCCCATCGTTTTTTGAATTTTTGAAAAAAATGTTATCCTCATTTTTCTATTTTGAACATGGGCTATAGCCCCTACCGTACGGCATACTATAGCACGCCGTTTTTCATCATTTTTGAGGATTTGAAGAAAATTCAAAATTTCAAAAAACATGGGTTATAGCCCATTGTTTTTTGAATTTTTGAAAAAAATGTTATCCTCATTTTTCATCATTTTTGAACATGGGCTATAGCCCCTACCGTACGGCATACTATAGCACGCCGTTTTTCATCATTTTTGAGGATTTGAAGAAAATTCAAAATTTCAAAAAACATGGGTTATAGCCCATCGTTTTTTGAATTTTTGAAAAAAATGTTATCCTCATTTTTCATCATTTTTGAACATGGGCTATAGCCCCTACCGTACGGCATACTATAGCACGCCGTTTTTCATCATTTTTGAGGATTTGAAGAAAATTCAAAATTTGAAGAAAATGAGGATAACATTTTTTTCAAAAATTCAAAAAACGATGGGCTATAACCCATGTTTTTTGAAATTTTGAATTTTCTTCAAATCCTCAAAAATGATGAAAAACGGCGTGCTATAGTATGCCGTACGGTAGGGGCTATAGCCCATGTTCAAAAATGATGAAAAATGAGGATAACATTTTTTTCAAAAATTCAAAAAACGATGGGCTATAACCCATGTTTTTTTAAATTTTGAATTTTCTTCAAATCCTCAAAAATGATGAAAAACGGCGTGCTATAGTATGCCGTACGGTAGGGGCTATAGCCCATGTTCAAAAATGATGAAAAATGAGGATAACATTTTTTTCAAAAATTCAAAAAACGATGGGCTATAACCCATGTTTTTTGAAATTTTGAATTTTCTTCAAATCCTCAAAAATGATGAAAAACGGCGTGCTATAGTATGCCGTACGGTAGGGGCTATAGCCCATGTTCAAAAATGATGAAAAATGAGGATAATTTTTTTTTCAAAAATTCAAAAAACAATGGGCTATAACCCATGTTTTTTGAAATTTTGAATTTTCTTAAAATCCTCAAAAATGATGAAAAACGGCGTGCTATAGTATGCCGTACGGTAGGGGCTATAGCCCATGTTCAAAAATGATGAAAAATGAGGATAACATTTTTTTCAAAAATTCAAAAAACGATGGGCTATAACCCATGTTTTTTGAAATTTTGAATTTTCTTCAAATCCTCAAAAATGATGAAAAACGGCGTGCTATAGTATGCCGTACGGTAGGGGCTATAGCCCATGTTCAAAAATGATGAAAAATGAGGATAACATTTTTTTTCAAAAAATCTAAAAACGATGGGCTATAACCCATGTTTTTTGAAATTTTGAATTTTCTTCAAATCCTCAAAAATGATGAAAAACGGCGTGCTATAGTATGCCGTACGGTAGGAGCTATAGCCCATGTTCAAAAATGATGAAAAATGAGGATAACATTTTTTTCAAAAATTCAAAAAACGATGGGCTATAACCCATGTTTTTTGAAATTTTGAATTTTCTTCAAATCCTCAAAAATGATGAAAAACGGCGTGCTATAGTATGCCGTACGGTAGGGGCTATAGCCCATGTTCAAAAATGATGAAAAATGAGGATAACATTTTTTTCAAAAATTCAAAAAACGATGGGCTATAACCCATGTTTTTTGAAATTTTGAATTTTCTTCAAATCCTCAAAAATGATGAAAAACGGCGTGCTATAGTATGCCGTACGGTAGGGGCTATAGCCCATGTTCAAAAATGATGAAAAATGAGGATAACATTTTTTTCAAAAATTCAAAAAACGATGGGCTATAACCCATGTTTTTTGAAATTTAGAATTTTCTTCAAATCCTCAAAAATGATGAAAAAAGGCGTGCTATAGTATGCCGTACGGTAGGGGCTATATCCCATGTTCAAAAATGATGAAAAATGAGGATAACATTTTTTTTCAAAAAATCTAAAAACGATGGGCTATAACCCATGTTTTTTGAAATTTTGAATTTTCTTCAAATCCTCAAAAATGATGAAAAACGGCGTGCTATAGTATGCCGTACGGTAGGAGCTATAGCCCATGTTCAAAAATGATGAAAAATGAGGATAACATTTTTTTTAAAAATTCAAAAAACGATGGGCTATAACCCATGTTTTTTGAAATTTTGAATTTTCTTCAAATCCTCAAAAATGATGAAAAACGGCGTGCTATAGTATGCCGTACGGTAGGGGCTATAGCCCATGTTCAAAAATGATGAAAAATGAGGATAACATTTTTTTCAAAAATTCAAAAAACGATGGGCTATAACCCATGTTTTTTGAAATTTTGAATTTTCTTCAAATCCTCAAAAATGATGAAAAACGGCGTGCTATAGTATGCCGTACGGTAGGGGCTATAGCCCATGTTCAAAAATGATGAAAAATGAGGATAACATTTTTTTCAAAAATTCAAAAAACGATGGGCTATAACCCATGTTTTTTGAAATTTTTAATTTTCTTCAAATCCTCAAAAATGATGAAAAACGGCGTGCTATAGTATGCCGTACGGTAGGGGCTATAGCCCATGTTCAAAAATGATGAAAAATGAGGATAACATTTTTTTCAAAAATTCAAAAAACGATGGGCTATAACCCATGTTTTTTGAAATTTTGAATTTTCTTCAAATCCTCAAAAATGATGAAAAACGGCGTGCTATAGTATGCCGTACGGTAGGGGCTATATCCCATGTTCAAAAATGATGAAAAATGAGGATAACATTTTTTTTCAAAAAATCTAAAAACGATGGGCTATAACCCATGTTTTTTGAAATTTTGAATTTTCTTCAAATCCTCAAAAATGATGAAAAACGGCGTGCTATAGTATGCCGTACGGTAGGGGCTATATCCCATGTTCAAAAATGATGAAAAATGAGGATAACATTTTTTTTCAAAAAATCTAAAAACGATGGGCTATAACCCATGTTTTTTGAAATTTTGAATTTTCTTCAAATCCTCAAAAATGATGAAAAACGGCGTGCTATAGTATGCCGTACGGTAGGGGCTATAGCCCATGTTCAAAAATTATGAAAAATGAGGATAACATTTTTTTCAAAAATTCAAAAAACGATGGGCTATAACCCATGTTTTTTGAAATTTTGAATTTTCTTCAAATCCTCAAAAATGATGAAAAACGGCGTGCTATAGTATGCCGTACGGTAGGGGCTATAGCCCATGTTCAAAAATGATGAAAAATGAGGATAACATTTTTTTCAAAAATTCAAAAAACTATGGGCTATAACCCATGTTTTTTGAAATTTTGAATTTTCTTCAAATCCTCAAAAATGATGAAAAACGGCGTGCTATAGTATGCCGTACGGTAGGGGCTATATCCCATGTTCAAAAATGATGAAAAATGAGGATAACATTTTTTTTCAAAAAATCTAAAAACGATGGGCTATAACCCATGTTTTTTGAAATTTTGAATTTTCTTCAAATCCTCAAAAATGATGAAAAACGGCGTGCTATAGTATGCCGTACGGTAGGGGCTATAGCCCATGTTCAAAAATGATGAAAAATGAGGATAACATTTTTTTCAAAAATTCAAAAAACGATGGGCTATAACCCATGTTTTTTGAAATTTTGAATTTTCTTCAAATCCTCAAAAATGATGAAAAACGGCGTGCTATAGTATGCCGTACGGTAGGGGCTATAGCCCATGTTCAAAAATGATGAAAAATGAGGATAACATTTTTTTCAAAAATTCAAAAAACTATGGGCTATAACCCATGTTTTTTGAAATTTTGAATTTTCTTCAAATCCTCAAAAATGATGAAAAACGGCGTGCTATAGTATGCCGTACGGTAGGGGCTATAGCCCATGTTCAAAAATGATGAAAAATGAGGATAACATTTTTTTCAAAAATTCAAAAAACGATGGGCTATAACCCATGTTTTTTGAAATTTTGAATTTTCTTCAAATCCTCAAAAATGATGAAAAACGGCGTGCTATAGTATGCCGTACGGTAGGGGCTATATCCCATGTTCAAAAATGATGAAAAATGAGGATAACATTTTTTTTCAAAAAATCTAAAAACGATGGGCTATAACCCATGTTTTTTTAAATTTTGAATTTTCTTCAAATCCTCAAAAATGATGAAAAACGGCGTGCTATAGTATGCCGTACGGTAGGAGCTATAGCCCATGTTCAAAAATGATGAAAAATGAGGATAACATTTTTTTCAAAAATTAAAAAAACGATGGGCTATAACCCATGTTTTTTGAAATTTTGAATTTTCTTCAAATCCTCAAAAATGATGAAAAACGGCGTGCTATAGTATGCCGTACGGTAGGGGCTATAGCCCATGTTCAAAAATGATGAAAAATGAGGATAACATTTTTTTCAAAAATTCAAAAAACGATGGGCTATAACCCATGTTTTTTGAAATTTAGAATTTTCTTCAAATCCTCAAAAATGATGAAAAACGGCGTGCTATAGTATGCCGTACGGTAGGGGCTATAGCCCATGTTCAAAAATGATGAAAAATGAGGATAACATTTTTTTCAAAAATTCAAAAAACGATGGGCTATAACCCATGTTTTTTGAAATTTTGAATTTTCTTCAAATCCTCAAAAATGATGAAAAACGGCGTGCTATAGTATGCCGTACGGTAGGGGCTATATCCCATGTTCAAAAATGATGAAAAATGAGGATAACATTTTTTTTCAAAAAATCTAAAAACGATGGGCTATAACCCATGTTTTTTGAAATTTTGAATTTTCTTCAAATCCTCAAAAATGATGAAAAACGGCGTGCTATAGTATGCCGTACGGTAGGGGCTATAGCCCATGTTCAAAAATGATGAAAAATGAGGATAACATTTTTTTCAAAAATTCAAAAAACGATGGGCTATAACCCATGTTTTTTGAAATTTTGAATTTTCTTCAAATCCTCAAAAATGATGAAAAACGGCGTGCTATAGTATGCCGTACGGTAGGGGCTATAGCCCATGTTCAAAAATGATGAAAAATGAGGATAACATTTTTTTCAAAAATTCAAAAAACTATGGGCTATAACCCATGTTTTTTGAAATTTTGAATTTTCTTCAAATCCTCAAAAATGATGAAAAACGGCGTGCTATAGTATGCCGTACGGTAGGGGCTATAGCCCATGTTCAAAAATGATGAAAAATGAGGATAACATTTTTTTCAAAAATTCAAAAAACGATGGGCTATAACCCATGTTTTTTGAAATTTTGAATTTTCTTCAAATCCTCAAAAATGATGAAAAACGGCGTGCTATAGTATGCCGTACGGTAGGGGCTATATCCCATGTTCAAAAATGATGAAAAATGAGGATAACATTTTTTTTCAAAAAATCTAAAAACGATGGGCTATAACCCATGTTTTTTTAAATTTTGAATTTTCTTCAAATCCTCAAAAATGATGAAAAACGGCGTGCTATAGTATGCCGTACGGTAGGAGCTATAGCCCATGTTCAAAAATGATGAAAAATGAGGATAACATTTTTTTCAAAAATTAAAAAAACGATGGGCTATAACCCATGTTTTTTGAAATTTTGAATTTTCTTCAAATCCTCAAAAATGATGAAAAACGGCGTGCTATAGTATGCCGTACGGTAGGGGCTATAGCCCATGTTCAAAAATGATGAAAAATGAGGATAACATTTTTTTCAAAAATTCAAAAAACGATGGGCTATAACCCATGTTTTTTGAAATTTAGAATTTTCTTCAAATCCTCAAAAATGATGAAAAACGGCGTGCTATAGTATGCCGTACGGTAGGGGCTATAGCCCATGTTCAAAAATGATGAAAAATGAGGATAACATTTTTTTCAAAAATTCAAAAAACGATGGGCTATAACCCATGTTTTTTGAAATTTTGAATTTTCTTCAAATCCTCAAAAATGATGAAAAACGGCGTGCTATAGTATGCCGTACGGTAGGGGCTATAGCCCATGTTCAAAAATGATGAAAAATGAGGATAACATTTTTTTCAAAAATTCAAAAAACTATGGGCTATAACCCATGTTTTTTGAAATTTTGAATTTTCTTCAAATCCTCAAAAATGATGAAAAACGGCGTGCTATAGTATGCCGTACGGTAGGGGCTATAGCCCATGTTCAAAAATGATGAAAAATGAGGATAACATTTTTTTCAAAAATTCAAAAAACGATGGGCTATAACCCATGTTTTTTGAAATTTTGAATTTTCTTCAAATCCTCAAAAATGATGAAAAACGGCGTGCTATAGTATGCCGTACGGTAGGGGCTATAGCCCATGTTCAAAAATGATGAAAAATGAGGATAACATTTTTTTCAAAAATTCAAAAAACGATGGGCTATAACCCATGTTTTTTTAAATTTTGAATTTTCTTCAAATCCTCAAAAATGATGAAAAACGGCGTGCTATAGTATGCCGTACGGTAGGAGCTATAGCCCATGTTCAAAAATGATGAAAAATGAGGATAACATTTTTTTCAAAAATTCAAAAAACGATGGGCTATAACCCATGTTTTTTGAAATTTTGAATTTTCTTCAAATCCTCAAAAATGATGAAAAACGGCGTGCTATAGTATGCCGTACGGTAGGGGCTATAGCCCATGTTCAAAAATGATGAAAAATGAGGATAACATTTTTTTCAAAAATTCAAAAAACTATGGGCTATAACCCATGTTTTTTGAAATTTTGAATTTTCTTCAAATCCTCAAAAATGATGAAAAACGGCGTGCTATAGTATGCCGTACGGTAGGGGCTATATCCCATGTTCAAAAATGATGAAAAATGAGGATAACATTTTTTTTCAAAAAATCTAAAAACGATGGGCTATAACCCATGTTTTTTGAAATTTTGAATTTTCTTCAAATCCTCAAAAATGATGAAAAACGGCGTGCTATAGTATGCCGTACGGTAGGGGCTATAGCCCATGTTCAAAAATGATGAAAAATGAGGATAACATTTTTTTCAAAAATTCAAAAAACGATGGGCTATAACCCATGTTTTTTGAAATTTTGAATTTTCTTCAAATCCTCAAAAATGATGAAAAACGGCGTGCTATAGTATGCCGTACGGTAGGGGCTATAGCCCATGTTCAAAAATGATGAAAAATGAGGATAACATTTTTTTCAAAAATTCAAAAAACTATGGGCTATAACCCATGTTTTTTGAAATTTTGAATTTTCTTCAAATCCTCAAAAATGATGAAAAACGGCGTGCTATAGTATGCCGTACGGTAGGGGCTATAGCCCATGTTCAAAAATGATGAAAAATGAGGATAACATTTTTTTCAAAAATTCAAAAAACGATGGGCTATAACCCATGTTTTTTGAAATTTTGAATTTTCTTCAAATCCTCAAAAATGATGAAAAACGGCGTGCTATAGTATGCCGTACGGTAGGGGCTATATCCCATGTTCAAAAATGATGAAAAATGAGGATAACATTTTTTTTCAAAAAATCTAAAAACGATGGGCTATAACCCATGTTTTTTTAAATTTTGAATTTTCTTCAAATCCTCAAAAATGATGAAAAACGGCGTGCTATAGTATGCCGTACGGTAGGGGCTATAGCCCATGTTCAAAAATGATGAAAAATGAGGATAACATTTTTTTCAAAAATTCAAAAAACGATGGGCTATAACCCATGTTTTTTGAAATTTTGAATTTTCTTCAAATCCTCAAAAATGATGAAAAACGGCGTGCTATAGTATGCCGTACGGTAGGGGCTATAGCCCATGTTCAAAAATGATGAAAAATGAGGATAACATTTTTTTCAAAAATTCAAAAAACTATGGGCTATAACCCATGTTTTTTGAAATTTTGAATTTTCTTCAAATCCTCAAAAATGATGAAAAACGGCGTGCTATAGTATGCCGTACGGTAGGGGCTATAGCCCATGTTCAAAAATGATGAAAAATGAGGATAACATTTTTTTCAAAAATTCAAAAAACGATGGGCTATAACCCATGTTTTTTGAAATTTTGAATTTTCTTCAAATCCTCAAAAATGATGAAAAACGGCGTGCTATAGTATGCCGTACGGTAGGGGCTATATCCCATGTTCAAAAATGATGAAAAATGAGGATAACATTTTTTTTCAAAAAATCTAAAAACGATGGGCTATAACCCATGTTTTTTTAAATTTTGAATTTTCTTCAAATCCTCAAAAATGATGAAAAACGGCGTGCTATAGTATGCCGTACGGTAGGAGCTATAGCCCATGTTCAAAAATGATGAAAAATGAGGATAACATTTTTTTCAAAAATTAAAAAAACGATGGGCTATAACCCATGTTTTTTGAAATTTTGAATTTTCTTCAAATCCTCAAAAATGATGAAAAACGGCGTGCTATAGTATGCCGTACGGTAGGGGCTATAGCCCATGTTCAAAAATGATGAAAAATGAGGATAACATTTTTTTCAAAAATTCAAAAAACGATGGGCTATAACCCATGTTTTTTGAAATTTAGAATTTTCTTCAAATCCTCAAAAATGATGAAAAACGGCGTGCTATAGTATGCCGTACGGTAGGGGCTATAGCCCATGTTCAAAAATGATGAAAAATGAGGATAACATTTTTTTCAAAAATTCAAAAAACGATGGGCTATAACCCATGTTTTTTGAAATTTTGAATTTTCTTCAAATCCTCAAAAATGATGAAAAACGGCGTGCTATAGTATGCCGTACGGTAGGGGCTATAGCCCATGTTCAAAAATGATGAAAAATGAGGATAACATTTTTTTCAAAAATTCAAAAAACTATGGGCTATAACCCATGTTTTTTGAAATTTTGAATTTTCTTCAAATCCTCAAAAATGATGAAAAACGGCGTGCTATAGTATGCCGTACGGTAGGGGCTATAGCCCATGTTCAAAAATGATGAAAAATGAGGATAACATTTTTTTCAAAAATTCAAAAAACGATGGGCTATAACCCATGTTTTTTGAAATTTTGAATTTTCTTCAAATCCTCAAAAATGATGAAAAACGGCGTGCTATAGTATGCCGTACGGTAGGGGCTATAGCCCATGTTCAAAAATGATGAAAAATGAGGATAACATTTTTTTCAAAAATTCAAAAAACGATGGGCTATAACCCATGTTTTTTGAAATGTTGAATTTTCTTCAAATCCTCAAAAATGATGAAAAACGGCGTGCTATAGTATGCCGTACGGTAGGGGCTATAGCCCATGTTCAAAAATGATGAAAAATGAGGATAACATTTTTTTCAAAAATTCAAAAAACGATGGGCTATAACCCATGTTTTTTGAAATTTTGAATTTTCTTCAAATCCTCAAAAATGATGAAAAACGGCGTGCTATAGTATGCCGTACGGTAGGGGCTATAGCCCATGTTCAAAAATTATGAAAAATGAGGATAACATTTTTTTCAAAAATTCAAAAAACGATGGGCTATAACCCATGTTTTTTGAAATTTTGAATTTTCTTCAAATCCTCAAAAATGATGAAAAACGGCGTGCTATAGTATGCCGTACGGTAGGGGCTATAGCCCATGTTCAAAAATGATGAAAAATGAGGATAACATTTTTTTCAAAAATTCAAAAAACTATGGGCTATAACCCATGTTTTTTGAAATTTTGAATTTTCTTCAAATCCTCAAAAATGATGAAAAACGGCGTGCTATAGTATGCCGTACGGTAGGGGCTATATCCCATGTTCAAAAATGATGAAAAATGAGGATAACATTTTTTTTCAAAAAATCTAAAAACGATGGGCTATAACCCATGTTTTTTGAAATTTTGAATTTTCTTCAAATCCTCAAAAATGATGAAAAACGGCGTGCTATAGTATGCCGTACGGTAGGGGCTATAGCCCATGTTCAAAAATGATGAAAAATGAGGATAACATTTTTTTCAAAAATTCAAAAAACGATGGGCTATAACCCATGTTTTTTGAAATTTTGAATTTTCTTCAAATCCTCAAAAATGATGAAAAACGGCGTGCTATAGTATGCCGTACGGTAGGGGCTATAGCCCATGTTCAAAAATGATGAAAAATGAGGATAACATTTTTTTCAAAAATTCAAAAAACTATGGGCTATAACCCATGTTTTTTGAAATTTTGAATTTTCTTCAAATCCTCAAAAATGATGAAAAACGGCGTGCTATAGTATGCCGTACGGTAGGGGCTATAGCCCATGTTCAAAAATGATGAAAAATGAGGATAACATTTTTTTCAAAAATTCAAAAAACGATGGGCTATAACCCATGTTTTTTGAAATTTTGAATTTTCTTCAAATCCTCAAAAATGATGAAAAACGGCGTGCTATAGTATGCCGTACGGTAGGGGCTATATCCCATGTTCAAAAATGATGAAAAATGAGGATAACATTTTTTTTCAAAAAATCTAAAAACGATGGGCTATAACCCATGTTTTTTTAAATTTTGAATTTTCTTCAAATCCTCAAAAATGATGAAAAACGGCGTGCTATAGTATGCCGTACGGTAGGAGCTATAGCCCATGTTCAAAAATGATGAAAAATGAGGATAACATTTTTTTCAAAAATTAAAAAAACGATGGGCTATAACCCATGTTTTTTGAAATTTTGAATTTTCTTCAAATCCTCAAAAATGATGAAAAACGGCGTGCTATAGTATGCCGTACGGTAGGGGCTATAGCCCATGTTCAAAAATGATGAAAAATGAGGATAACATTTTTTTCAAAAATTCAAAAAACGATGGGCTATAACCCATGTTTTTTGAAATTTAGAATTTTCTTCAAATCCTCAAAAATGATGAAAAACGGCGTGCTATAGTATGCCGTACGGTAGGGGCTATAGCCCATGTTCAAAAATGATGAAAAATGAGGATAACATTTTTTTCAAAAATTCAAAAAACGATGGGCTATAACCCATGTTTTTTGAAATTTTGAATTTTCTTCAAATCCTCAAAAATGATGAAAAACGGCGTGCTATAGTATGCCGTACGGTAGGGGCTATATCCCATGTTCAAAAATGATGAAAAATGAGGATAACATTTTTTTTCAAAAAATCTAAAAACGATGGGCTATAACCCATGTTTTTTGAAATTTTGAATTTTCTTCAAATCCTCAAAAATGATGAAAAACGGCGTGCTATAGTATGCCGTACGGTAGGGGCTATAGCCCATGTTCAAAAATGATGAAAAATGAGGATAACATTTTTTTCAAAAATTCAAAAAACGATGGGCTATAACCCATGTTTTTTGAAATTTTGAATTTTCTTCAAATCCTCAAAAATGATGAAAAACGGCGTGCTATAGTATGCCGTACGGTAGGGGCTATAGCCCATGTTCAAAAATGATGAAAAATGAGGATAACATTTTTTTCAAAAATTCAAAAAACTATGGGCTATAACCCATGTTTTTTGAAATTTTGAATTTTCTTCAAATCCTCAAAAATGATGAAAAACGGCGTGCTATAGTATGCCGTACGGTAGGGGCTATAGCCCATGTTCAAAAATGATGAAAAATGAGGATAACATTTTTTTCAAAAATTCAAAAAACGATGGGCTATAACCCATGTTTTTTGAAATTTTGAATTTTCTTCAAATCCTCAAAAATGATGAAAAACGGCGTGCTATAGTATGCCGTACGGTAGGGGCTATATCCCATGTTCAAAAATGATGAAAAATGAGGATAACATTTTTTTTCAAAAAATCTAAAAACGATGGGCTATAACCCATGTTTTTTTAAATTTTGAATTTTCTTCAAATCCTCAAAAATGATGAAAAACGGCGTGCTATAGTATGCCGTACGGTAGGAGCTATAGCCCATGTTCAAAAATGATGAAAAATGAGGATAACATTTTTTTCAAAAATTAAAAAAACGATGGGCTATAACCCATGTTTTTTGAAATTTTGAATTTTCTTCAAATCCTCAAAAATGATGAAAAACGGCGTGCTATAGTATGCCGTACGGTAGGGGCTATAGCCCATGTTCAAAAATGATGAAAAATGAGGATAACATTTTTTTCAAAAATTCAAAAAACGATGGGCTATAACCCATGTTTTTTGAAATTTAGAATTTTCTTCAAATCCTCAAAAATGATGAAAAACGGCGTGCTATAGTATGCCGTACGGTAGGGGCTATAGCCCATGTTCAAAAATGATGAAAAATGAGGATAACATTTTTTTCAAAAATTCAAAAAACGATGGGCTATAACCCATGTTTTTTGAAATTTTGAATTTTCTTCAAATCCTCAAAAATGATGAAAAACGGCGTGCTATAGTATGCCGTACGGTAGGGGCTATAGCCCATGTTCAAAAATGATGAAAAATGAGGATAACATTTTTTTCAAAAATTCAAAAAACTATGGGCTATAACCCATGTTTTTTGAAATTTTGAATTTTCTTCAAATCCTCAAAAATGATGAAAAACGGCGTGCTATAGTATGCCGTACGGTAGGGGCTATAGCCCATGTTCAAAAATGATGAAAAATGAGGATAACATTTTTTTCAAAAATTCAAAAAACGATGGGCTATAACCCATGTTTTTTGAAATTTTGAATTTTCTTCAAATCCTCAAAAATGATGAAAAACGGCGTGCTATAGTATGCCGTACGGTAGGGGCTATAGCCCATGTTCAAAAATGATGAAAAATGAGGATAACATTTTTTTCAAAAATTCAAAAAACGATGGGCTATAACCCATGTTTTTTTAAATTTTGAATTTTCTTCAAATCCTCAAAAATGATGAAAAACGGCGTGCTATAGTATGCCGTACGGTAGGAGCTATAGCCCATGTTCAAAAATGATGAAAAATGAGGATAACATTTTTTTCAAAAATTCAAAAAACGATGGGCTATAACCCATGTTTTTTGAAATTTTGAATTTTCTTCAAATCCTCAAAAATGATGAAAAACGGCGTGCTATAGTATGCCGTACGGTAGGGGCTATAGCCCATGTTCAAAAATGATGAAAAATGAGGATAACATTTTTTTCAAAAATTCAAAAAACTATGGGCTATAACCCATGTTTTTTGAAATTTTGAATTTTCTTCAAATCCTCAAAAATGATGAAAAACGGCGTGCTATAGTATGCCGTACGGTAGGGGCTATATCCCATGTTCAAAAATGATGAAAAATGAGGATAACATTTTTTTTCAAAAAATCTAAAAACGATGGGCTATAACCCATGTTTTTTGAAATTTTGAATTTTCTTCAAATCCTCAAAAATGATGAAAAACGGCGTGCTATAGTATGCCGTACGGTAGGGGCTATAGCCCATGTTCAAAAATGATGAAAAATGAGGATAACATTTTTTTCAAAAATTCAAAAAACGATGGGCTATAACCCATGTTTTTTGAAATTTTGAATTTTCTTCAAATCCTCAAAAATGATGAAAAACGGCGTGCTATAGTATGCCGTACGGTAGGGGCTATAGCCCATGTTCAAAAATGATGAAAAATGAGGATAACATTTTTTTCAAAAATTCAAAAAACTATGGGCTATAACCCATGTTTTTTGAAATTTTGAATTTTCTTCAAATCCTCAAAAATGATGAAAAACGGCGTGCTATAGTATGCCGTACGGTAGGGGCTATAGCCCATGTTCAAAAATGATGAAAAATGAGGATAACATTTTTTTCAAAAATTCAAAAAACGATGGGCTATAACCCATGTTTTTTGAAATTTTGAATTTTCTTCAAATCCTCAAAAATGATGAAAAACGGCGTGCTATAGTATGCCGTACGGTAGGGGCTATATCCCATGTTCAAAAATGATGAAAAATGAGGATAACATTTTTTTTCAAAAAATCTAAAAACGATGGGCTATAACCCATGTTTTTTTAAATTTTGAATTTTCTTCAAATCCTCAAAAATGATGAAAAACGGCGTGCTATAGTATGCCGTACGGTAGGGGCTATAGCCCATGTTCAAAAATGATGAAAAATGAGGATAACATTTTTTTCAAAAATTCAAAAAACGATGGGCTATAACCCATGTTTTTTGAAATTTTGAATTTTCTTCAAATCCTCAAAAATGATGAAAAACGGCGTGCTATAGTATGCCGTACGGTAGGGGCTATAGCCCATGTTCAAAAATGATGAAAAATGAGGATAACATTTTTTTCAAAAATTCAAAAAACTATGGGCTATAACCCATGTTTTTTGAAATTTTGAATTTTCTTCAAATCCTCAAAAATGATGAAAAACGGCGTGCTATAGTATGCCGTACGGTAGGGGCTATAGCCCATGTTCAAAAATGATGAAAAATGAGGATAACATTTTTTTCAAAAATTCAAAAAACGATGGGCTATAACCCATGTTTTTTGAAATTTTGAATTTTCTTCAAATCCTCAAAAATGATGAAAAACGGCGTGCTATAGTATGCCGTACGGTAGGGGCTATATCCCATGTTCAAAAATGATGAAAAATGAGGATAACATTTTTTTTCAAAAAATCTAAAAACGATGGGCTATAACCCATGTTTTTTTAAATTTTGAATTTTCTTCAAATCCTCAAAAATGATGAAAAACGGCGTGCTATAGTATGCCGTACGGTAGGAGCTATAGCCCATGTTCAAAAATGATGAAAAATGAGGATAACATTTTTTTCAAAAATTAAAAAAACGATGGGCTATAACCCATGTTTTTTGAAATTTTGAATTTTCTTCAAATCCTCAAAAATGATGAAAAACGGCGTGCTATAGTATGCCGTACGGTAGGGGCTATAGCCCATGTTCAAAAATGATGAAAAATGAGGATAACATTTTTTTCAAAAATTCAAAAAACGATGGGCTATAACCCATGTTTTTTGAAATTTAGAATTTTCTTCAAATCCTCAAAAATGATGAAAAACGGCGTGCTATAGTATGCCGTACGGTAGGGGCTATAGCCCATGTTCAAAAATGATGAAAAATGAGGATAACATTTTTTTCAAAAATTCAAAAAACGATGGGCTATAACCCATGTTTTTTGAAATTTTGAATTTTCTTCAAATCCTCAAAAATGATGAAAAACGGCGTGCTATAGTATGCCGTACGGTAGGGGCTATAGCCCATGTTCAAAAATGATGAAAAATGAGGATAACATTTTTTTCAAAAATTCAAAAAACTATGGGCTATAACCCATGTTTTTTGAAATTTTGAATTATTTTCTTCAAATCCTCAAAAATGATGAAAACGGCGTGCTATAGTATGCCGTACGGTAGGGGCTATAGCCCATGTTCAAAAATGATGAAAAATGAGGATAACATTTTTTTCAAAAATTCAAAAAACGATGGGCTATAACCCATGTTTTTTGAAATTTTGAATTTTCTTCAAATCCTCAAAAATGATGAAAAACGGCGTGCTATAGTATGCCGTACGGTAGGGGCTATAGCCCATGTTCAAAAATGATGAAAAATGAGGATAACATTTTTTTCAAAAATTCAAAAAACAATGGGCTATAACCCATGTTTTTTGAAATTTTGAATTTTCTTCAAATCCTCAAAAATGATGAAAAACGGCGTGCTATAGTATGCCGTACGGTAGGGGCTATAGCCCATGTTCAAAAATGATGAAAAATGAGGATAACATTTTTTTCAAAAATTCAAAAAACGATGGGCTATAACCCATGTTTTTTGAAATTTTGAATTTTCTTCAAATCCTCAAAAATGATGAAAAACGGCGTGCTATAGTATGCCGTACGGTAGGGGCTATAGCCCATGTTCAAAAATGATGAAAAATGAGGATAACATTTTTTTCAAAAATTCAAAAAACGATGGGCTATAACCCATGTTTTTTGAAATTTTGAATTTTCTTCAAATCCTCAAAAATGATGAAAAACGGCGTGCTATAGTATGCCGTACGGTAGGGGCTATAGCCCATGTTCAAAAATGATGAAAAATGAGGATAACATTTTTTTCAAAAATTCAAAAAACGATGGGCTATAACCCATGTTTTTTTAAATTTTGAATTTTCTTCAAATCCTCAAAAATGATGAAAAACGGCGTGCTATAGTATGCCGTACGGTAGGGGCTATAGCCCATGTTCAAAAATGATGAAAAATGAGGATAACATTTTTTCAAAAATTCAAAAAACGATGGGCTATAACCCATGTTTTTTGAAATTTAGAATTTTCTTCAAATCCTCAAAAATGATGAAAAACGGCGTGCTATAGTATGCCGTACGGTAGGGGCTATAGCCCATGTTCAAAAATGATGAAAAATGAGGATAACATTTTTTTCAAAAATTCAAAAAACGATGGGCTATAACCCATGTTTTTTGAAATTTTGAATTTTCTTCAAATCCTCAAAAATGATGAAAAACGGCGTGCTATAGTATGCCGTACGGTAGGGGCTATAGCCCATGTTCAAAAATGATGAAAAATGAGGATAACATTTTTTTCAAAAATTCAAAAAACTATGGGCTATAACCCATGTTTTTTGAAATTTTGAATTTTCTTCAAATCCTCAAAAATGATGAAAAACGGCGTGCTATAGTATGCCGTACGGTAGGGGCTATAGCCCATGTTCAAAAATGATGAAAAATGAGGATAACATTTTTTTCAAAAAATCAAAAAACGATGGGCTATAACCCATGTTTTTTGAAATTTTGAATTTTCTTCAAATCCTCAAAAATGATGAAAAACGGCGTGCTATAGTATGCCGTACGGTAGGAGCTATAGCCCATGTTCAAAAATGATGAAAAATGAGGATAACATTTTTTTCAAAAATTCAAAAAACGATGGGCTATAACCCATGTTTTTTGAAATTTTGAATTTTCTTCAAATCCTCAAAAATGATGAAAAACGGCGTGCTATAGTATGCCGTACGGTAGGGGCTATAGCCCATGTTCAAAAATGATGAAAAATGAGGATAACATTTTTTTCAAAAATTCAAAAAACGATGGGCTATAACCCATGTTTTTTGAAATTTTTAATTTTCTTCAAATCCTCAAAAATGATGAAAAACGGCGTGCTATAGTATGCCGTACGGTAGGGGCTATAGCCCATGTTCAAAAATGATGAAAAATTAGGATAACATTTTTTTCAAAAATTCAAAAAACGATGGGCTATAACCCATGTTTTTTTAAATTTTGAATTTTCTTCAAATCCTCAAAAATGATGAAAAACGGCGTGCTATAGTATGCCGTACGGTAGGGGCTATAGCCCATGTTCAAAAATGATGAAAAATGAGGATAACATTTTTTCAAAAATTCAAAAAACGATGGGCTATAACCCATGTTTTTTGAAATTTTGAATTTTCTTCAAATCCTCAAAAATGATGAAAAACGGCGTGCTATAGTATGCCGTACGGTAGGGGCTATAGCCCATGTTCAAAAATGATGAAAAATGAGGATAACATTTTTTTCAAAAATTCAAAAAACGATGGGCTATAACCCATGTTTTTTGAAATTTAGAATTTTCTTCAAATCCTCAAAAATGATGAAAAACGGCGTGCTATAGTATGCCGTACGGTAGGGGCTATAGCCCATGTTCAAAAATGATGAAAAATGAGAATAACATTTTTTTCAAAAATTCAAAAAACGATGGGCTATAACCCATGTTTTTTGAAATTTTGAATTTTCTTCAAATCCTCAAAAATGATGAAAAACGGCGTGCTATAGTATGCCGTACGGTAGGGGCTATAGCCCATGTTCAAAAATGATGAAAAATGAGGATAACATTTTTTTCAAAAATTCAAAAAACTATGGGCTATAACCCATGTTTTTTGAAATTTTGAATTTTCTTCAAATCCTCAAAAATGATGAAAAACGGCGTGCTATAGTATGCCGTACGGTAGGGGCTATAGCCCATGTTAAAAAATGATGAAAAATGAGGATAACATTTTTTTCAAAAAATCAAAAAACGATGGGCTATAACCCATGTTTTTTGAAATTTAGAATTTTCTTCAAATCCTCAAAAATGATGAAAAACGGCGTGCTATAGTATGCCGTACGGTAGGAGCTATAGCCCATGTTCAAAAATGATGAAAAAATGAGGATAACATTTTTTTCAAAAATTCAAAAAACGATGGGCTATAACCCATGTTTTTTGAAATTTTGAATTTTCTTCAAATCCTCGAAAATGATGAAAAACGGCGTGCTATAGTATGTCGTACGGTAGGGGCTATAGCCCATGTTCAAAAATGATGAAAAATGAGGATAACATTTTTTTCAAAAATTCAAAAAACGATGGGCTATAACCCATGTTTTTGAAATTTTGAATTTTCTTCAAATCCTCAAAAATGATGAAAAACGGCGTGCTATAGTATGCCGTACGGTAGGGGCTATAGCCCATGTTCAAAAATGATGAAAAATGAGGATAACATTTTTTTCAAAAATTCAAAAAACGATGGGCTATAACCCATGTTTTTTGAAATTTAGAATTTTCTTCAAATCCTCAAAAATGATGAAAAACGGCGTGCTATAGTATGCCGTACGGTAGGGGCTATATCCCATGTTCAAAAATGATGAAAAATGAGGATAACATTTTTTTTCAAAAAATCTAAAAACGATGGGCTATAACCCATGTTTTTTGAAATTTTGAATTTTCTTCAAATCCTCAAAAATGATGAAAAACGGCGTGCTATAGTATGCCGTACGGTAGGAGCTATAGCCCATGTTCAAAAATGATGAAAAATGAGGATAACATTTTTTTCAAAAATTCAAAAAACGATGGGCTATAACCCATGTTTTTTGAAATTTAGAATTTTCTTCAAATCCTCAAAAATGATGAAAAACGGCGTGCTATAGTATGCCGTACGGTAGGGGCTATAGCCCATGTTCAAAAATGATGAAAAATGAGGATAACATTTTTTTCAAAAATTCAAAAAACGATGGGCTATAACCCATGTTTTTTGAAATTTAGAATTTTCTTCAAATCCTCAAAAATGATGAAAAACGGCGTGCTATAGTATGCCGTACGGTAGGGGCTATAGCCCATGTTCAAAAATGATGAAAAATGAGGATAACATTTTTTTCAAAAATTCAAAAAACGATGGGCTATAACCCATGTTTTTTGAAATTTTGAATTTTCTTCAAATCCTCAAAAATGATGAAAAACGGCGTGCTATAGTATGCCGTACGGTAGGGGCTATATCCCATGTTCAAAAATGATGAAAAATGAGGATAACATTTTTTTTCAAAAAATCTAAAAACGATGGGCTATAACCCATGTTTTTTGAAATTTTGAATTTTCTTCAAATCCTCAAAAATGATGAAAAACGGCGTGCTATAGTATGCCGTACGGTAGGAGCTATAGCCCATGTTCAAAAATGATGAAAAATGAGGATAACATTTTTTTCAAAAATTCAAAAAACGATGGGCTATAACCCATGTTTTTTGAAATTTTGAATTTTCTTCAAATCCTCAAAAATGATGAAAAACGGCGTGCTATAGTATGCCGTACGGTAGGGGCTATAGCCCATGTTCAAAAATGATGAAAAATGAGGATAACATTTTTTTCAAAAATTCAAAAAACGATGGGCTATAACCCATGTTTTTTGAAATTTAGAATTTTCTTCAAATCCTCAAAAATGATGAAAAACGGCGTGCTATAGTATGCCGTACGGTAGGGGCTATAGCCCATGTTCAAAAATGATGAAAAATGAGGATAACATTTTTTTCAAAAATTCAAAAAACGATGGGCTATAACCCATGTTTTTTGAAATTTTGAATTTTCTTCAAATCCTCAAAAATGATGAAAAACGGCGTGCTATAGTATGCCGTACGGTAGGGGCTATAGCCCATGTTCAAAAATGATGAAAAATGAGGATAACATTTTTTTCAAAAATTCAAAAAACTATGGGCTATAACCCATGTTTTTTGAAATTTTGAATTTTCTTCAAATCCTCAAAAATGATGAAAAACGGCGTGCTATAGTATGCCGTACGGTAGGGGCTATAGCCCATGTTCAAAAATGATGAAAAATGAGGATAACATTTTTTTCAAAAATTCAAAAAACGATGGGCTATAACCCATGTTTTTTGAAATTTTGAATTTTCTTCAAATCCTCAAAAATGATGAAAAACGGCGTGCTATAGTATGCCGTACGGTAGGGGCTATATCCCATGTTCAAAAATGATGAAAAATGAGGATAACATTTTTTTTCAAAAAATCTAAAAACGATGGGCTATAACCCATGTTTTTTGAAATTTTGAATTTTCTTCAAATCCTCAAAAATGATGAAAAACGGCGTGCTATAGTATGCCGTACGGTAGGAGCTATAGCCCATGTTCAAAAATGATGAAAAATGAGGATAACATTTTTTTCAAAAATTCAAAAAACGATGGGCTATAACCCATGTTTTTTGAAATTTTGAATTTTCTTCAAATCCTCAAAAATGATGAAAAACGGCGTGCTATAGTATGCCGTACGGTAGGGGCTATAGCCCATGTTCAAAAATGATGAAAAATGAGGATAACATTTTTTTCAAAAATTCAAAAAACGATGGGCTATAACCCATGTTTTTTGAAATTTAGAATTTTCTTCAAATCCTCAAAAATGATGAAAAACGGCGTGCTATAGTATGCCGTACGGTAGGGGCTATAGCCCATGTTCAAAAATGATGAAAAATGAGGATAACATTTTTTTCAAAAATTCAAAAAACGATGGGCTATAACCCATGTTTTTTGAAATTTTGAATTTTCTTCAAATCCTCAAAAATGATGAAAAACGGCGTGCTATAGTATGCCGTACGGTAGGGGCTATAGCCCATGTTCAAAAATGATGAAAAATGAGGATAACATTTTTTTCAAAAATTCAAAAAACTATGGGCTATAACCCATGTTTTTTGAAATTTTGAATTTTCTTCAAATCCTCAAAAATGATGAAAAACGGCGTGCTATAGTATGCCGTACGGTAGGGGCTATAGCCCATGTTCAAAAATGATGAAAAATGAGGATAACATTTTTTTCAAAAATTCAAAAAACGATGGGCTATAACCCATGTTTTTTGAAATTTTGAATTTTCTTCAAATCCTCAAAAATGATGAAAAACGGCGTGCTATAGTATGCCGTACGGTAGGGGCTATAGCCCATGTTCAAAAATGATGAAAAATGAGGATAACATTTTTTTCAAAAATTCAAAAAACGATGGGCTATAACCCATGTTTTTTGAAATTTTGAATTTTCTTCAAATCCTCAAAAATGATGAAAAACGGCGTGCTATAGTATGCCGTACGGTAGGGGCTATAGCCCATGTTCAAAAATGATGAAAAATGAGGATAACATTTTTTTCAAAAATTCAAAAAACGATGGGCTATAACCCATGTTTTTTGAAATTTTGAATTTTCTTCAAATCCTCAAAAATGATGAAAAACGGCGTGCTATAGTATGCCGTACGGTAGGGGCTATAGCCCATGTTCAAAAATGATGAAAAATGAGGATAACATTTTTTTCAAAAATTCAAAAAACGATGGGCTATAACCCATGTTTTTTGAAATTTTTAATTTTCTTCAAATCCTCAAAAATGATGAAAAACGGCGTGCTATAGTATGCCGTACGGTAGGGGCTATAGCCCATGTTCAAAAATGATGAAAAATTAGGATAACATTTTTTTCAAAAATTCAAAAAACGATGGGCTATAACCCATGTTTTTTGAAATTTTGAATTTTCTTCAAATCCTCAAAAATGATGAAAAACGGCGTGCTATAGTATGCCGTACGGTAGGGGCTATAGCCCATGTTCAAAAATGATGAAAAATGAGGATAACATTTTTTTCAAAAATTCAAAAAACGATGGGCTATAACCCATGTTTTTTGAAATTTAGAATTTTCTTCAAATCCTCAAAAATGATGAAAAACGGCGTGCTATAGTATGCCGTACGGTAGGGGCTATAGCCCATGTTCAAAAATGATGAAAAATGAGGATAACATTTTTTTCAAAAATTCAAAAAACGATGGGCTATAACCCATGTTTTTTGAAATTTTGAATTTTCTTCAAATCCTCAAAAATGATGAAAAACGGCGTGCTATAGTATGCCGTACGGTAGGGGCTATAGCCCATGTTCAAAAATGATGAAAAATGAGGATAACATTTTTTTCAAAAATTCAAAAAACGATGGGCTATAACCCATGTTTTTTGAAATTTTGAATTTTCTTCAAATCCTCAAAAATGATGAAAAACGGCGTGCTATAGTATGCCGTACGGTAGGGGCTATAGCCCATGTTCAAAAATGATGAAAAATGAGGATAACATTTTTTTCAAAAATTCAAAAAACGATGGGCTATAACCCATGTTTTTTGAAATTTTTAATTTTCTTCAAATCCTCAAAAATGATGAAAAACGGCGTGCTATAGTATGCCGTACGGTAGGGGCTATAGCCCATGTTCAAAAATGATGAAAAATTAGGATAACATTTTTTTCAAAAATTCAAAAAACGATGGGCTATAACCCATGTTTTTTGAAATTTTGAATTTTCTTCAAATCCTCAAAAATGATGAAAAACGGCGTGCTATAGTATGCCGTACGGTAGGGGCTATAGCCCATGTTCAAAAATGATGAAAAATGAGGATAACATTTTTTTCAAAAATTCAAAAAACGATGGGCTATAACCCATGTTTTTTGAAATTTAGAATTTTCTTCAAATCCTCAAAAATGATGAAAAACGGCGTGCTATAGTATGCCGTACGGTAGGGGCTATAGCCCATGTTCAAAAATGATGAAAAATGAGGATAACATTTTTTTCAAAAATTCAAAAAACGATGGGCTATAACCCATGTTTTTTGAAATTTTGAATTTTCTTCAAATCCTCAAAAATGATGAAAAACGGCGTGCTATAGTATGCCGTACGGTAGGGGCTATAGCCCATGTTCAAAAATGATGAAAAATGAGGATAACATTTTTTTCAAAAATTCAAAAAACTATGGGCTATAACCCATGTTTTTTGAAATTTTGAATTTTCTTCAAATCCTCAAAAATGATGAAAAACGGCGTGCTATAGTATGCCGTACGGTAGGGGCTATAGCCCATGTTCAAAAATGATGAAAAAATGAGGATAACATTTTTTTCAAAAATTCAAAAAACGATGGGCTATAACCCATGTTTTTTGAAATTTTGAATTTTCTTCAAATCCTCAAAAATGATGAAAAACGGCGTGCTATAGTATGCCGTACGGTAGGGGCTATATCCCATGTTCAAAAATGATGAAAAATGAGGATAACATTTTTTTCAAAAATTCAAAAAACGATGGGCTATAACCCATGTTTTTTGAAATTTTGAATTTTCTTCAAATCCTCAAAAATGATGAAGAACGGCGTGCTATAGTATGCCGTACGGTAGGAGCTATAGCCCATGTTCAAAAATGATGAAAAATGAGGATAACATTTTTTTCAAAAATTCAAAAAACGATCGGCTATAACCCATGTTTTTTGAAATTTTGAATTTTCTTCAAATCCTCAAAAATGATGAAAAACGGCGTGCTATAGTATGCCGTACGGTAGGGGCTATAGCCCATGTTCAAAAATGATAAAAAATGAGGATAACATTTTTTTCAAAAATTCAAAAAACGATGGGCTATAACCCATGTTTTTTGAAATTTTGAATTTTCTTCAAATCCTCAAAAATGATGAAAAACGGCGTGCTATAGTATGCCGTACGGTAGGGGCTATAGCCCATGTTCAAAAATGATGAAAAATGAGGATAACATCTTTTTTCAAAAATTCAAAAAACGATGGGCTATAACCCATGTTTTTTGAAATTTTGAATTTTCTTCAAATCCTCAAAAATGATGAAAAACGGCGTGCTATAGTATGCCGTACGGTAGGGGCTATAGCCCATGTTCAAAAATTATAAAAAATGAGGATAACATTTTTTTCAAAAATTCAAAAAACGATGGGCTATAACCCATGTTTTTTGAAATTTTGAATTTTCTTCAAATCCTCAAAAAAGATGAAAAACGGCGTGCTATAGTATGCCGTACGGTAGGGGCTATAGCCCATGTTCAAAAATGATGAAAAATGAGGATAACATTTTTTTCAAAAATTCAAAAAACGATGGGCTATAACCCATGTTTTTTGAAATTTTGAATTTTCTTCAAATCCTCAAAAATGATGAAAAACGGCGTGCTATAGTATGCCGTACGGTAGGGGCTATAGCCCATGTTCAAAAATGATGAAAAATGAGGATAACATTTTTTCAAAAATTCAAAAAACGATGGGCTATAACCCATGTTTTTTGAAATTTTGAATTTTCTTCAAATCCTCAAAAATGATGAAAAACGGCGTGCTATAGTATGCCGTACGGTAGGGGCTATAGCCCATGTTCAAAAATTATAAAAAATGAGGATAACATTTTTTTCAAAAATTCAAAAAACGATGGGCTATAACCCATGTTTTTTGAAATTTTGAATTTTCTTCAAATCCTCAAAAAAGATGAAAAACGGCGTGCTATAGTATGCCGTACGGTAGGGGCTATAGCCCATGTTCAAAAATGATGAAAAATGAGGATAACATTTTTTTCAAAAATTAAAAAAACGATGGGCTATAACCCATGTTTTTTGAAATTTTGAATTTTCTTCAAATCCTCAAAAATGATGAAAAACGGCGTGCTATAGTATGCCGTACGGTAGGGGCTATAGCCCATGTTCAAAAATGATGAAAAATGAGGATAACATTTTTTCAAAAATTCAAAAAACGATGGGCTATAACCCATGTTTTTTGAAATTTTGAATTTTCTTCAAATCCTCAAAAATGATGAAAAACGGCGTGCTATAGTATGCCGTACGGTAGGGGCTATAGCCCATGTTCAAAAATGATGAAAAATGAGGATAACATTTTTTTCAAAAATTCAAAAAACGATGGGCTATAACCCATGTTTTTTGAAATTTTGAATTTTCTTCAAATCCTCAAAAATGATGAAAAACGGCGTGCTATAGTATGCCGTACGGTAGGGGCTATAGCCCATGTTCAAAAATGATGAAAAATGAGGATAACATTTTTTTCAAAAATTCAAAAAACGATGGGCTATAACCCATGTTTTTTGAAATTTAGAATTTTCTTCAAATCCTCAAAAATGATGAAAAACGGCGTGCTATAGTATGCCGTACGGTAGGGGCTATAGCCCATGTTCAAAAATGATGAAAAATGAGGATAACATTTTTTTCAAAAATTCAAAAAACGATGGGCTATAACCCATGTTTTTTGAAATTTAGAATTTTCTTCAAATCCTCAAAAATGATGAAAAACGGCGTGCTATAGTATGCCGTACGGTAGGGGCTATAGCCCATGTTCAAAAATGATGAAAAATGAGGATAACATTTTTTTCAAAAATTCAAAAAACGATGGGCTATAACCCATGTTTTTTGAAATTTTGAATTTTCTTCAAATCCTCAAAAATGATGAAAAACGGCGTGCTATAGTATGCCGTACGGTAGGGGCTATAGCCCATGTTCAAAAATGATGAAAAATGAGGATAACATTTTTTTCAAAAAATCAAAAAACGATGGGCTATAACCCATGTTTTTTGAAATTTTGAATTTTCTTCAAATCCTCAAAAATGATGAAAAACGGCGTGCTATAGTATGCCGTACGGTAGGAGCTATAGCCCATGTTCAAAAATGATGAAAAAATGAGGATAACATTTTTTTCAAAAATTCAAAAAACGATGGGCTATAACCCATGTTTTTTGAAATTTTGAATTTTCTTCAAATCCTCAAAAATGATGAAAAACGGCGTGCTATAGTATGCCGTACGGTAGGGGCTATAGCCCATGTTCAAAAATGATGAAAAATGAGGATAACATTTTTTTCAAAAAATCAAAAAACGATGGGCTATAACCCATGTTTTTTGAAATTTTGAATTTTCTTCAAATCCTCAAAAATGATGAAAAACGGCGTGCTATAGTATGCCGTACGGTAGGGGCTATAGCCCATGTTCAAAAATGATGAAAAATGAGGATAACATTTTTTTCAAAAATTCAAAAAACGATGGGCTATAACCCATGTTTTTTGAAATTTAGAATTTTCTTCAAATCCTCAAAAATGATGAAAAACGGCGTGCTATAGTATGCCGTACGGTAGGGGCTATAGCCCATGTTCAAAAATGATGAAAAATGAGGATAACATTTTTTTCAAAAATTCAAAAAACGATGGGCTATAACCCATGTTTTTTGAAATTTTGAATTTTCTTCAAATCCTCAAAAATGATGAAAAACGGCGTGCTATAGTATGCCGTACGGTAGGGGCTATAGCCCATGTTCAAAAATGATGAAAAATGAGGATAACATTTTTTTCAAAAAATCAAAAAACGATGGGCTATAACCCATGTTTTTTGAAATTTTGAATTTTCTTCAAATCCTCAAAAATGATGAAAAACGGCGTGCTATAGTATGCCGTACGGTAGGGGCTATAGCCCATGTTCAAAAATGATGAAAAATGAGGATAACATTTTTTTAAAAAAATCAAAAAACGATGGGCTATAACCCATGTTTTTTGAAATTTTGAATTTTCTTCAAATCCTCAAAAATGATGAAAAACGGCGTGCTATAGTATGCCGTACGGTAGGAGCTATAGCCCATGTTCAAAAATGATGAAAAAATGAGGATAACATTTTTTTCAAAAATTCAAAAAACGATGGGCTATAACCCATGTTTTTTGAAATTTTGAATTTTCTTCAAATCCTCAAAAATGATGAAAAACGGCGTGCTATAGTATGCCGTACGGTAGGGGCTATAGCCCATGTTCAAAAATGATGAAAAATGAGGATAACATTTTTTTCAAAAAATCAAAAAACGATGGGCTATAACCCATGTTTTTTGAAATTTTGAATTTTCTTCAAATCCTCAAAAATGATGAAAAACGGCGTGCTATAGTATGCCGTACGGTAGGAGCTATAGCCCATGTTCAAAAATGATGAAAAAATGAGGATAACATTTTTTTCAAAAATTCAAAAAACGATGGGCTATAACCCATGTTTTTTGAAATTTTGAATTTTCTTCAAATCCTCAAAAATGATGAAAAACGGCGTGCTATAGTATGCCGTACGGTAGGGGCTATAGCCCATGTTCAAAAATGATGAAAAATGAGGATAACATTTTTTTCAAAAATTAAAAAAACGATGGGCTATAACCCATGTTTTTTGAAATTTTGAATTTTCTTCAAATCCTCAAAAATGATGAAAAACGGCGTGCTATAGTATGCCGTACGGTAGGGGCTATATCCCATGTTCAAAAATGATGAAAAATGAGGATAACATTTTTTTCAAAAAATCTAAAAACGATGGGCTATAACCCATGTTTTTTGAAATTTTGAATTTTCTTCAAATCCTCAAAAATGATGAAGAACGGCGTGCTATAGTATGCCGTACGGTAGGAGCTATAGCCCATGTTCAAAAATGATGAAAAATGAGGATAACATTTTTTTCAAAAATTCAAAAAACGATGGGCTATAACCCATGTTTTTTTAAATTTTGAATTTTCTTCAAATCCTCAAAAATGATGAAAAACGGCGTGCTATAGTATGCCGTACGGTAGGGGCTATAGCCCATGTTCAAAAATGATAAAAAATGAGGATAACATTTTTTTCAAAAATTCAAAAAACGATGGGCTATAACCCATGTTTTTTTAAATTTTGAATTTTCTTCAAATCCTCAAAAATGATGAAAAACGGCGTGCTATAGTATGCCGTACGGTAGGGGCTATAGCCCATGTTCAAAAATGATGAAAAATGAGGATAACATTTTTTTCAAAAATTCAAAAAACAATGGGCTATAACCCATGTTTTTTGAAATTTTGAATTTTCTTCAAATCCTCAAAAATGATGAAAAACGGCGTGCTATAGTATGCCGTACGGTAGGGGCTATAGCCCATGTTCAAAAATGATGAAAAATGAGGATAACATTTTTTTCAAAAATTCAAAAAACGATGGGCTATAACCCATGTTTTTTGAAATTTTGAATTTTCTTCAAATCCTCAAAAATGATGAAAAACGGCGTGCTATAGTATGCCGTACGGTAGGGGCTATAGCCCATGTTCAAAAATGATGAAAAATGAGGATAACATTTTTTTCAAAAATTCAAAAAACGATGGGCTATAACCCATGTTTTTTGAAATTTTGAATTTTCTTCAAATCCTCAAAAATGATGAAAAACGGCGTGCTATAGTATGCCGTACGGTAGGGGCTATAGCCCATGTTCAAAAATGATGAAAAATGAGGATAACATTTTTTTCAAAAATTCAAAAAACGATGGGCTATAACCCATGTTTTTTGAAATTTTGAATTTTCTTCAAATCCTCAAAAATGATGAAAAACGGCGTGCTATAGTATGCCGTACGGTAGGGGCTATATCCCATGTTCAAAAATGATGAAAAATGAGGATAACATTTTTTTCAAAAAATCTAAAAACGATGGGCTATAACCCATGTTTTTTGAAATTTTGAATTTTCTTCAAATCCTCAAAAATGATGAAGAACGGCGTGCTATAGTATGCCGTACGGTAGGAGCTATAGCCCATGTTCAAAAATGATGAAAAATGAGGATAACATTTTTTTCAAAAATTCAAAAAACGATGGGCTATAACCCATGTTTTTTTAAATTTTGAATTTTCTTCAAATCCTCAAAAATGATGAAAAACGGCGTGCTATAGTATGCCGTACGGTAGGGGCTATAGCCCATGTTCAAAAATGATAAAAAATGAGGATAACATTTTTTTCAAAAATTCAAAAAACGATGGGCTATAACCCATGTTTTTTTAAATTTTGAATTTTCTTCAAATCCTCAAAAATGATGAAAAACGGCGTGCTATAGTATGCCGTACGGTAGGGGCTATAGCCCATGTTCAAAAATGATGAAAAAAGAGGATAACATTTTTTTCAAAAATTCAAAAAACAATGGGCTATAACCCATGTTTTTTGAAATTTTGAATTTTCTTCAAATCCTCAAAAATGATGAAAAACGGCGTGCTATAGTATGCCGTACGGTAGGGGCTATAGCCCATGTTCAAAAATGATGAAAAATGAGGATAACATTTTTTTCAAAAATTCAAAAAACGATGGGCTATAACCCATGTTTTTTGAAATTTTGAATTTTCTTCAAATCCTCAAAAATGATGAAAAACGGCGTGCTATAGTATGCCGTACGGTAGGGGCTATAGCCCATGTTCAAAAATGATGAAAAATGAGGATAACATTTTTTTCAAAAATTCAAAAAACGATGGGCTATAACCCATGTTTTTTGAAATTTTGAATTTTCTTCAAATCCTCAAAAATGATGAAAAACGGCGTGCTATAGTATGCCGTACGGTAGGGGCTATAGCCCATGTTCAAAAATGATGAAAAATGAGGATAACATTTTTTTCAAAAATTCAAAAAACGATGGGCTATAACCCATGTTTTTTGAAATTTTGAATTTTCTTCAAATCCTCAAAAATGATGAAAAACGGCGTGCTATAGTATGCCGTACGGTAGGGGCTATAGCCCATGTTCAAAAATGATGAAAAATGAGGATAACATTTTTTTCAAAAATTCAAAAAACGATGGGCTATAACCCATGTTTTTTGAAATTTTGAATTTTCTTCAAATCCTCAAAAATGATGAAAAACGGCGTGCTATAGTATGCCGTACGGTAGGGGCTATAGCCCATGTTCAAAAATGATGAAAAATGAGGATAACATTTTTTTCAAAAATTCAAAAAACGATGGGCTATAACCCATGTTTTTTGAAATTTTGAATTTTCTTCAAATCCTCAAAAATGATGAAAAACGGCGTGCTATAGTATGCCGTACGGTAGGGGCTATAGCCCATGTTCAAAAATGATGAAAAATGAGGATAACATTTTTTTCAAAAATTAAAAAAACGATGGGCTATAACCCATGTTTTTTGAAATTTTGAATTTTCTTCAAATCCTCAAAAATGATGAAAAACGGCGTGCTATAGTATGCCGTACGGTAGGGGCTATATCCCATGTTCAAAAATGATGAAAAATGAGGATAACATTTTTTTCAAAAAATCTAAAAACGATGGGCTATAACCCATGTTTTTTGAAATTTTGAATTTTCTTCAAATCCTCAAAAATGATGAAGAACGGCGTGCTATAGTATGCCGTACGGTAGGAGCTATAGCCCATGTTCAAAAATGATGAAAAATGAGGATAACATTTTTTTCAAAAATTCAAAAAACGATGGGCTATAACCCATGTTTTTTTAAATTTTGAATTTTCTTCAAATCCTCAAAAATGATGAAAAACGGCGTGCTATAGTATGCCGTACGGTAGGGGCTATAGCCCATGTTCAAAAATGATAAAAAATGAGGATAACATTTTTTTCAAAAATTCAAAAAACGATGGGCTATAACCCATGTTTTTTTAAATTTTGAATTTTCTTCAAATCCTCAAAAATGATGAAAAACGGCGTGCTATAGTATGCCGTACGGTAGGGGCTATAGCCCATGTTCAAAAATGATGAAAAATGAGGATAACATTTTTTTCAAAAATTCAAAAAACAATGGGCTATAACCCATGTTTTTTGAAATTTTGAATTTTCTTCAAATCCTCAAAAATGATGAAAAACGGCGTGCTATAGTATGCCGTACGGTAGGGGCTATAGCCCATGTTCAAAAATGATGAAAAATGAGGATAACATTTTTTTCAAAAATTCAAAAAACGATGGGCTATAACCCATGTTTTTTGAAATTTTGAATTTTCTTCAAATCCTCAAAAATGATGAAAAACGGCGTGCTATAGTATGCCGTACGGTAGGGGCTATAGCCCATGTTCAAAAATGATGAAAAATGAGGATAACATTTTTTTCAAAAATTCAAAAAACGATGGGCTATAACCCATGTTTTTTGAAATTTTGAATTTTCTTCAAATCCTCAAAAATGATGAAAAACGGCGTGCTATAGTATGCCGTACGGTAGGGGCTATAGCCCATGTTCAAAAATGATGAAAAATGAGGATAACATTTTTTTCAAAAATTCAAAAAACGATGGGCTATAACCCATGTTTTTTGAAATTTTGAATTTTCTTCAAATCCTCAAAAATGATGAAAAACGGCGTGCTATAGTATGCCGTACGGTAGGGGCTATAGCCCATGTTCAAAAATGATGAAAAATGAGGATAACATTTTTTCAAAAATTCAAAAAACGATGGGCTATAACCCATGTTTTTTGAAATTTTGAATTTTCTTCAAATCCTCAAAAATGATGAAAAACGGCGTGCTATAGTATGCCGTACGGTAGGGGCTATAGCCCATGTTCAAAAATGATGAAAAATGAGGATAACATTTTTTCAAAAATTCAAAAAACGATGGGCTATAACCCATGTTTTTTGAAATTTTGAATTTTCTTCAAATCCTCAAAAATGATGAAAAACGGCGTGCTATAGTATGCCGTACGGTAGGGGCTATAGCCCATGTTCAAAAATGATGAAAAATGAGGATAACATTTTTTTCAAAAATTCAAAAAACGATGGGCTATAACCCATGTTTTTTGAAATTTTGAATTTTCTTCAAATCCTCAAAAATGATGAAAAACGGCGTGCTATAGTATGCCGTACGGTAGGGGCTATAGCCCATGTTCAAAAATGATGAAAAATGAGGATAACATTTTTTTCAAAAATTCAAAAAACAATGGGCTATAACCCATGTTTTTTGAAATTTTGAATTTTCTTCAAATCCTCAAAAATGATGAAAAACGGCGTGCTATAGTATGCCGTACGGTAGGGGCTATAGCCCATGTTCAAAAATGATGAAAAATGAGGATAACATTTTTTTCAAAAATTCAAAAAACGATGGGCTATAACCCATGTTTTTTGAAATTTTGAATTTTCTTCAAATCCTCAAAAATGATGAAAAACGGCGTGCTATAGTATGCCGTACGGTAGGGGCTATAGCCCATGTTCAAAAATGATGAAAAATGAGGATAACATTTTTTTCAAAAATTCAAAAAACGATGGGCTATAACCCATGTTTTTTGAAATTTTGAATTTTCTTCAAATCCTCAAAAATTATGAAGAACGGCGTGCTATAGTATGCCGTACGGTAGGAGCTATAGCCCATGTTCAAAAATGATGAAAAATGAGGATAACATTTTTTTCAAAAATTCAAAAAACGATGGGCTATAACCCATGTTTTTTTAAATTTTGAATTTTCTTCAAATCCTCAAAAATGATGAAAAACGGCGTGCTATAGTATGCCGTACGGTAGGGGCTATAGCCCATGTTCAAAAATGATAAAAAATGAGGATAACATTTTTTTCAAAAATTCAAAAAACGATGGGCTATAACCCATGTTTTTTTAAATTTTGAATTTTCTTCAAATCCTCAAAAATGATGAAAAACGGCGTGCTATAGTATGCCGTACGGTAGGGGCTATAGCCCATGTTCAAAAATGATGAAAAATGAGGATAACATTTTTTTCAAAAATTCAAAAAACAATGGGCTATAACCCATGTTTTTTGAAATTTTGAATTTTCTTCAAATCCTCAAAAATGATGAAAAACGGCGTGCTATAGTATGCCGTACGGTAGGGGCTATAGCCCATGTTCAAAAATGATGAAAAATGAGGATAACATTTTTTTCAAAAATTCAAAAAACGATGGGCTATAACCCATGTTTTTTGAAATTTTGAATTTTCTTCAAATCCTCAAAAATGATGAAAAACGGCGTGCTATAGTATGCCGTACGGTAGGGGCTATAGCCCATGTTCAAAAATGATGAAAAATGAGGATAACATTTTTTTCAAAAATTCAAAAAACGATGGGCTATAACCCATGTTTTTTGAAATTTTGAATTTTCTTCAAATCCTCAAAAATGATGAAAAACGGCGTGCTATAGTATGCCGTACGGTAGGGGCTATAGCCCATGTTCAAAAATGATGAAAAATGAGGATAACATTTTTTTCAAAAATTCAAAAAACGATGGGCTATAACCCATGTTTTTTGAAATTTTGAATTTTCTTCAAATCCTCAAAAATGATGAAAAACGGCGTGCTATAGTATGCCGTACGGTAGGGGCTATAGCCCATGTTCAAAAATGATGAAAAATGAGGATAACATTTTTTCAAAAATTCAAAAAACGATGGGCTATAACCCATGTTTTTTGAAATTTTGAATTTTCTTCAAATCCTCAAAAATGATGAAAAACGGCGTGCTATAGTATGCCGTACGGTAGGGGCTATAGCCCATGTTCAAAAATGATGAAAAATGAGGATAACATTTTTTCAAAAATTCAAAAAACGATGGGCTATAACCCATGTTTTTTGAAATTTTGAATTTTCTTCAAATCCTCAAAAATGATGAAAAACGGCGTGCTATAGTATGCCGTACGGTAGGGGCTATAGCCCATGTTCAAAAATGATGAAAAATGAGGATAACATTTTTTTCAAAAATTCAAAAAACGATGGGCTATAACCCATGTTTTTTGAAATTTTGAATTTTCTTCAAATCCTCAAAAATGATGAAAAACGGCGTGCTATAGTATGCCGTACGGTAGGGGCTATAGCCCATGTTCAAAAATGATGAAAAATGAGGATAACATTTTTTTCAAAAATTCAAAAAACAATGGGCTATAACCCATGTTTTTTGAAATTTTGAATTTTCTTCAAATCCTCAAAAATGATGAAAAACGGCGTGCTATAGTATGCCGTACGGTAGGGGCTATAGCCCATGTTCAAAAATGATGAAAAATGAGGATAACATTTTTTTCAAAAATTCAAAAAACGATGGGCTATAACCCATGTTTTTTGAAATTTTGAATTTTCTTCAAATCCTCAAAAATGATGAAAAACGGCGTGCTATAGTATGCCGTACGGTAGGGGCTATAGCCCATGTTCAAAAATGATGAAAAATGAGGATAACATTTTTTTCAAAAATTCAAAAAACGATGGGCTATAACCCATGTTTTTTGAAATTTTGAATTTTCTTCAAATCCTCAAAAATGATGAAAAACGGCGTGCTATAGTATGCCGTACGGTAGGGGCTATAGCCCATGTTCAAAAATGATGAAAAATGAGGATAACATTTTTTTCAAAAATTCAAAAAACGATGGGCTATAACCCATGTTTTTTGAAATTTTGAATTTTCTTCAAATCCTCAAAAATGATGAAAAACGGCGTGCTATAGTATGCCGTACGGTAGGGGCTATAGCCCATGTTCAAAAATGATGAAAAATGAGGATAACATTTTTTTCAAAAATTCAAAAAACGATGGGCTATAACCCATGTTTTTTGAAATTTTGAATTTTCTTCAAATCCTCAAAAATGATGAAAAACGGCGTGCTATAGTATGCCGTACGGTAGGGGCTATAGCCCATGTTCAAAAATGATGAAAAATGAGGATAACATTTTTTTCAAAAATTAAAAAAACGATGGGCTATAACCCATGTTTTTTGAAATTTTGAATTTTCTTCAAATCCTCAAAAATGATGAAAAACGGCGTGCTATAGTATGCCGTACGGTAGGGGCTATATCCCATGTTCAAAAATGATGAAAAATGAGGATAACATTTTTTTCAAAAAATCTAAAAACGATGGGCTATAACCCATGTTTTTTGAAATTTTGAATTTTCTTCAAATCCTCAAAAATGATGAAGAACGGCGTGCTATAGTATGCCGTACGGTAGGAGCTATAGCCCATGTTCAAAAATGATGAAAAATGAGGATAACATTTTTTTCAAAAATTCAAAAAACGATGGGCTATAACCCATGTTTTTTTAAATTTTGAATTTTCTTCAAATCCTCAAAAATGATGAAAAACGGCGTGCTATAGTATGCCGTACGGTAGGGGCTATAGCCCATGTTCAAAAATGATAAAAAATGAGGATAACATTTTTTTCAAAAATTCAAAAAACGATGGGCTATAACCCATGTTTTTTTAAATTTTGAATTTTCTTCAAATCCTCAAAAATGATGAAAAACGGCGTGCTATAGTATGCCGTACGGTAGGGGCTATAGCCCATGTTCAAAAATGATGAAAAATGAGGATAACATTTTTTTCAAAAATTCAAAAAACAATGGGCTATAACCCATGTTTTTTGAAATTTTGAATTTTCTTCAAATCCTCAAAAATGATGAAAAACGGCGTGCTATAGTATGCCGTACGGTAGGGGCTATAGCCCATGTTCAAAAATGATGAAAAATGAGGATAACATTTTTTTCAAAAATTCAAAAAACGATGGGCTATAACCCATGTTTTTTGAAATTTTGAATTTTCTTCAAATCCTCAAAAATGATGAAAAACGGCGTGCTATAGTATGCCGTACGGTAGGGGCTATAGCCCATGTTCAAAAATGATGAAAAATGAGGATAACATTTTTTTCAAAAATTCAAAAAACGATGGGCTATAACCCATGTTTTTTGAAATTTTGAATTTTCTTCAAATCCTCAAAAATGATGAAAAACGGCGTGCTATAGTATGCCGTACGGTAGGGGCTATAGCCCATGTTCAAAAATGATGAAAAATGAGGATAACATTTTTTTCAAAAATTCAAAAAACGATGGGCTATAACCCATGTTTTTTGAAATTTTGAATTTTCTTCAAATCCTCAAAAATGATGAAAAACGGCGTGCTATAGTATGCCGTACGGTAGGGGCTATAGCCCATGTTCAAAAATGATGAAAAATGAGGATAACATTTTTTCAAAAATTCAAAAAACGATGGGCTATAACCCATGTTTTTTGAAATTTTGAATTTTCTTCAAATCCTCAAAAATGATGAAAAACGGCGTGCTATAGTATGCCGTACGGTAGGGGCTATAGCCCATGTTCAAAAATGATGAAAAATGAGGATAACATTTTTTCAAAAATTCAAAAAACGATGGGCTATAACCCATGTTTTTTGAAATTTTGAATTTTCTTCAAATCCTCAAAAATGATGAAAAACGGCGTGCTATAGTATGCCGTACGGTAGGGGCTATAGCCCATGTTCAAAAATGATGAAAAATGAGGATAACATTTTTTTCAAAAATTCAAAAAACGATGGGCTATAACCCATGTTTTTTGAAATTTTGAATTTTCTTCAAATCCTCAAAAATGATGAAAAACGGCGTGCTATAGTATGCCGTACGGTAGGGGCTATAGCCCATGTTCAAAAATGATGAAAAATGAGGATAACATTTTTTTCAAAAATTCAAAAAACGATGGGCTATAACCCATGTTTTTTGAAATTTTGAATTTTCTTCAAATCCTCAAAAATGATGAAAAACGGCGTGCTATAGTATGCCGTACGGTAGGGGCTATAGCCCATGTTCAAAAATGATGAAAAATGAGGATAACATTTTTTTCAAAAATTCAAAAAACGATGGGCTATAACCCATGTTTTTTGAAATTTTGAATTTTCTTCAAATCCTCAAAAATGATGAAAAACGGCGTGCTATAGTATGCCGTACGGTAGGGGCTATAGCCCATGTTCAAAAATGATGAAAAATGAGGATAACATTTTTTTCAAAAATTCAAAAAACGATGGGCTATAACCCATGTTTTTTGAAATTTTGAATTTTCTTCAAATCCTCAAAAATGATGAAAAACGGCGTGCTATAGTATGCCGTACGGTAGGGGCTATAGCCCATGTTCAAAATTGATGAAAAATGAGGATAACATTTTTTCAAAAATTCAAAAAACGATGGGCTATAACCCATGTTTTTTGAAATTTTGAATTTTCTTCAAATCCTCAAAAATGATGAAAAACGGCGTGCTATAGTATGCCGTACGGTAGGGGCTATAGCCCATGTTCAAAAATGATGAAAAATGAGGATAACATTTTTTTCAAAAATTCAAAAAACGATGGGCTATAACCCATGTTTTTTGAAATTTTGAATTTTCTTCAAATCCTCAAAAATGATGAAAAACGGCGTGCTATAGTATGCCGTACGGTAGGGGCTATAGCCCATGTTCAAAAATGATGAAAAATGAGGATAACATTTTTTCAAAAATTCAAAAAACGATGGGCTATAACCCATGTTTTTTGAAATTTTGAAATTTCTTCAAATCCTCAAAATTGATGAAAAACGGCGTGCTATATTATGCCGTACGGTAGGGGCTATAGCCCATGTTAAAAAATGATGAAAAATGAGGATAACATTTTTTTCAAAAATTCAAAAAACGATGGGCTATAACCCATGTTTTTTGAAATTTTGAATTTTCTTCAAATCCTCAAAAATGATGAAAAACGGCGTGCTATAGTATGGCATGAATTGAACAAAGGGCATTGTTCAATTCATCAAAACATTTAGAGACAAACAAATAGACACTTATATGTAGTTAAAGCAACAGAGTTAAGCAACAGAAACAAACAACAATGGATTCTACAGTGTAAAGACACCAATTTAATTATAAATGTCAATAAAGTTGAATATCTAATAATATCAATTTAAAATGTATTATCCAATACAAATTTCCTTACCATTTTTAATGTTTTAGTTTTGTATTGCTATTTTTATTTGCTAATTGTAGATTGACCTACTTTTTGTTTCTGGCATTCCGCTGCTTGTTATTTTTTATTTTATTTTCATGTGAAGTACTTTGAGTTGCATTTTATGTATGACATGTGCTATATAAATAAAGTTTAATATGTGAAGTACTTTAGTTGTCAAGGATGCAGACAGAGTTGAACCCAGGAGCAAAGTCACAACAAACTAGAGTATAATAATAAAGTATTTAATAAAGAATTACGAGATATCTTACACAGGGGAATGCAGGTAGGAATCAGGCATGAATCAGAATGACATCAAAGTCAACACATGAACAGGCAGGACATCTGTGACACAGGTTATGAACTGACAATGAGTGTTTGTACTGAGTCCAGTTTTATAGTGAGCAGGTTGATTGGAGAAGTGTTCACTGCTGGGCTGATTAGGTAGTTGACAGGTGTGTAAATGGAACTGGGTGTGCTGGAATGGGATATGGGAGGCCAGTGTGGAGACTGAGGGAGAGACAGAATGTGACAGAGTTGCATTTTATGTATGAAATGTGCTATATAAATAAAGTTTACACCACTGACTGTCCCTCCATATAAAATAAAGGTGAAAGTCACAAAAGAAAATTGATCAGTTACAATTCCAGACTATGAAGAATCATTTAATAAAGGAATACTTCCAGATTCAGTTAAAGATTAGCTACAATAATTGTGATATTAAAAGTTAAATGCTCGTCATATGACATAACAGAGAGGAATGGGCTGGACCCTGCGCGCTAGCTCAGTGTGATGAGTGGCTGTGCTAGTGATCCACAGGTCCAGGGTTCAAGTCCCACATTAGTCATGTGGCTGTGTGACACTTTGCTTTGCACACTGATTTTCAGAAGGACAACTTTAAAGCAGCACAGAAATTCCCCATGATTGTGTGCCTCAATGGCCCAGTGGATAAGTCAAATGATATCCGTAGTATACCTAGTAGAAGTGTGCCGGTTCAAACCCTGACATCCATGTTCAAGGCCTGTTCCTCCTACAGCTCAATGCTGCAGTAATTTTAACTTTTCAAGGGTTGAATAAAAAATAAAAACTCAAAAGCACCAGGAGACATCTGCTGAATGCCCAAAGGTGCCTTGGCGTAATGGTGTGGAGCGCTTGACCCGATGCCTCTGCTACAGACAGGTGGCCGGTTCAAGTCCCGTGTCATGACATCAAGGTGCTGGAGGACCATCGGGAGACGGTGCTCTCTCCCCCTGTTTCCTGAGATGTAACGCTTGGGGCTTATGTCTGAAAGAACCCTGTCCAGCTAACCTTTTACCATGAAAATGTCCAATTTAACATACTCTTACCTCTCAGTGTGCCCTTTTCCAACTGGCCTGGAAGCCAGACATAAAAGAGGGACTTTCCAACGATGGGTTATAGCCCATGTTTTTTGAAATTTTGAAAAAAGAAGTTATCCTCGTTTTTTGCGGAAATTGCGGAAATTGTAATTGCGGAAATTGCGGAAATGGACATTGCGGAAATTGCGGAAATGCGGAAATGGAAATTGCGGAAATTGCGGAAATGGTAATTGCGGAAATGGTGGAAATGGAAATTGCGGAAATTGCGGAAATGGAAATTGAGGAAATTGCGGAAATGGAAATTGCGGAAATTGCGGAAATGGTAATTGCGGAAATTGCGGAAATTGCTCTTCACTTATAGCTATCTATTTTCAGGTAGATTGTTTTATTTTACTCAGTCAGCCATATCACTACTCATTTTTTTTCATGAAAAAGGTCATAGCTGGGTAATCTATTTTCAGGCAAATTGTGTTTATTGTATTTTATTTTACTCAGCCATAACAATTTATTTTCTGTTAACCAACTTGCTGGCTGGCAGGCAGGCAGACAGCTACTCATAGACAGGCAGACAGACAGACAGCTACTCATGGAGAATTGGACAGGCAGGCAGTCAGACAGCTACTCATAGACAGGCAGACAGACAGACAGACAGACAGACAGACAGCTGTGTGTGTGTGTGTGTGTGTGTGTGTGTGTGTGTGTGTGTGTGTGTGTGTGTGTGTGTGTGTGTGTGTGTGTGTGTGTGTGTGTGTGTGTGTGCGTGTGTGCGCATAATTGATAGTTTGAATTTAACATTTTATGCAAACTGGACATGTGTGTAATCATCATAATTTTGCCTGGCAAAGAGATACAGTACAGATCAATTGAAAGTGTCACAGTAACGCCTTCATTCACTGACTTCAATGTAACCACATGGTTCCTGAATAGGACACTGGTGCACATTAAAGAGCGTTTAACATGCACCTACTGTAGGATATACACTAAAACGTAAACGCACAACAGAGCCAAGTTGTTTAACAAGGACCATTTATTCACACATGAATGGGACTTCAAAACAAGCTTTAAGAAAGGTGGGGTGTGGTAAACGGTTCATTTCCTCTTTTTTTTTTTTTTTTTCTTTTTTTTTTTTTACATAACCCAAAAATAAATCATACAGACGACTTCAATTCCCGTCTGAATAACAAAGAAAGTGGAGTCAGTGTCAGTCTGGCTGTCAGGGTCAGTGTTCCGCACAGAAAACGCAGCACAGACAACTGTGTAGGAATTGAACCTGTGATATGCTCCATTTAAACAAGTGACACATCTCAAAACTTTGATTCTGTAACTTCTGTACAGAAAAACTGTCCATACTCCATTTCTCTCTCCTTTTCTCTCTCTCTCTCTCTCTCTCTCTCTCTCTCTCTCTCTCTCTCTCTCTCTCGTGAATAGGTCAGTGTTAGCTATGATGAGCTTGTTCCAGTGCTGTGTTCACTATATATTCTTTTAACTGAACAAACGTAACCAGACTACATACAATAGCACAAGTAAAAAGGTTTCCTCTGTACAAAATCCATCTTTAAAAATATACACAGACATACATACAGTGGCACACTTTGCTTTAGCTATGAACAACAAAGTCAAATGGATGGTAAAAAAAAGGGGGAAAAAGACAGACAATCATACACGCTTGCCGGCACAAACATGCACACACAAACACACTCGTTCTTGCAAAAAAAAAAGAAACCAAACCAAAAACAAAACAAAACAGATCAAATGTAACAAAATAACCCAGACCAATGGTCAGAATAATAATTAATGATAAAGAATCAAATGAGTGGGGCTCAGCTCAGTGCAAGCGTTATGGCTTGGAGGCGCTGGGGTGCAGGACATGTTGACAAGAGGCAGTACACAATAGAAAAAGAAAACGGTGCAACATTTTCTTTATATTTCCCATCCGAACCAAATCATCACATAAGCACGCACGCACACACGCACACGCACACGCACACACACACACGCACACACTCACACACACACACACACACACACACACACACACACACACACACACACAATTACGCACCACTCGTGCACTGAGAATCTATTAAGTGCTGAAGAACCCCCCCTCCCCCCGCTGGGTCTTTCTGTATATAGTCTCTTAAAGCTGACAGCCCTGGTGTTTGTTATGCCAGAGCTGGTCCGTCAACAAAAGCTGTCCCCCTTCTGTGCTTTAAAAAGAAAATTAAAAAGAAAAAATAATTCCCTGACCCCGACTGGGTTCATTCTCAGAGAGGGGACATTTAATGTAGAATAGTTGTAAGAGTGTTTTCTTTTGCTCGCGCGCACACACACGTGCGTGTGTGTGTGTGTGTGTGTGTGTGTGTGTGTGGTGCATGCGCACGTGTGTGCAGGTGTGTGGAGAAGGAGAATAAAAATAATTTGCATTGTGCAGTGTCCCAGGTTCCAGGATTGTGATTCCATTCTCTGCTCTACGGTTTTCACCAAGTGGACACGACGACCGGCATCTCCACAGAGATGGAAGAATATGCATGGAAATGTACTGTTGTGTTTCTCTGTGTGCGTGCGCAAGCGTGTGTGCGTGTGTGTGTGTCTGTGTGTGTGTGTGTGTGTGTGTGTGCGTGCGTGCGTGCGTGTGTGTGTATGTGTTTGCAGTTGAGAAACGTAACTGTGTGTGTAAGCACAGTGACAGTGGCGTTAAGGTCACACGCACGGCACAAGCTTGCTCGTCAACAACGTGAGTCTTTGTGTGTGCTGGGGGAGGGAGAGAGGAGTGTAGCGTCTTAGTCCATTGGAGCGTGAAGTAGCACGTCTTCCCCAATCTATCGCCACTCCTCACCTCGCGCCGTTCTCATTGTTGATTTGGTCCAGAAAGCCCCACAGGTCCGCCCCCCCCCCTCCTTCATAGTTAAAAAGTGTACAAAGGGCGGGTACGTGTGTATCGTGTTATACTCTTCATAAGACTTTTAAAATCGTTCCTTTTTCTTTGTGTTGCACACATTTTGTGCTCCGAGTCATTTTCTCCCTGGGGGGGGGGGGGGGGGGGGGGGTGTGGCGGTGGGTGGGGTGGGGGGTGGAGGTGGGGAGCAGCGCTTATACGTCACACGAAGGAAGAGAACCCCGTGACGGGGGTGCGCGACCCCGGAGGGTTGGTGAGGTTGGCGGCGCTGCCGACGTTGGCCGCGCTGACGGCGTGTGCGTTGACGTGCGCCGCCGGCTGGCCCGTGGGCGTGTAGGCGCCGCCGGCGCTGTGCTGCGTCACCACCGTCTGGTAGTAGGGCTCGCCGTCGCCTCCTCCTCCCACGCCGTCTCCGCCGATGCCGCCAATGCCGCACTCCTCGTAGCCGAAGGGCGCGGCCAGGCCCTTCAGGCCCTTGGGCTGGCGCTTCCACGAGTTGTAGTAGGTGGGGTCGCTCATGTAGTGGTTGACGAACGAGTGCTTCGGCTGCTCGTCCTCGTAGTCGCTGTCCGTTAACTGGAGAGAGAGAGACACAGAGACACACACACACACACACAAAGCACACACACACACACACACACAAAGCACGAGACACAAACAAACGTGCTGAGTTTAGGCGGATACATTCTCATTCACCAGAAAAGCAATGATGAATCGTTGACTAAAACTACGAGAATGTTTGTCGAAAACTAAACTAAAGAAAAACCAAAGGAAAAATAGAAAGCTATGATGACTAAAATGAAGACTAAACATAATTGACAAATTCCGTCAATAAACATAAACTAGACTAAAATGTTATGAGGGACTATAGTGGAGAAGAGATCCAGTAGAATGAATTGGGAAAAGTGACTAAGTCATCTGTATGTTTGCTCTTTGGTTGCGCTCAGGTGTTGCTCTCTTAAAATAGCAGTTCTATGCGTTGTGAGCTTGTAGATCTGCTATTTTTAGGCGCAACCAAGGCGACAAAATCAACTGTATTTAGTCGACTAAAACCTTGTGAAATTTAGTCAACTAAAACTAGACCAAAACTAAAACTTTTAAGATGACTAAAATGACTAAAACTTAATAACATTTTATTCAAAAAATCTACATTAGGCAGTACATGATGATATCCTATAATAAATGTGTGAAATCTCTGATTGTGTCTGTTACTAGTTACTATATACTAATGTAGGGGGTGTATACGCACCCGTACTGATTCATGGTCACACCTATTCTAAAGTTACTCAATACATAATGTAGCTACAGACCACCTGTCCTTAATAGGTCAGGGAGTCAGGACAAAAATGTAGTTGTAGATTGAGAGCTTCCAGACTCTTCCAGAGCTCTGTCATTGAAAAGCGTCACTTAACAGAAATAACAGCCTTTCGGATGAAAGTCACGTAGTGACGGCTGATTTTATTGAGCGATGCCGGTCATGCTACAAAGTTGTAAATTAGGCTTTAGTATTCTAAAAAGATGTAATGGAGAAAGAGATAGCAAGGAAGACAAAAGAAATGGAATGCATAGAGGGAGAGAAAGGCAAGAGCAGAAGAGATACTGTAAAACAGGGCTCTTCGTCGAAAGAGAGACGAAGCAGTGTTGCAGAATAAACATAGATAGCTTCAGAGACTTGTGTAATATGTACTTCCAGACAGTTATCCACTTAAACCCTCAATACTGTACTTGGACTGCTCTGTTTTCCCCTACACCAAACCTCTTTGCCGAAAATAGCCGATTTACAAGCTCACAGCTGTAGGCTATTTTTGGCTAATGTTCCCTCAGAATAGGGATACTATAGGGTTCAATTGGTTGATGCATAGTTATGTGACAGCCCCACAGTAATAACTAACTCTGAGGAACCATCAGAGAGAGAGAGAGAGAGAGAGAGAGAGAGAGAGAGAGAGAGAGAGAGAGAGAGAGAGAAAGAGCTGGGTACCTCAGACTCAGACACCTCTGTGGGTTTCTCAGTGAGCGTGGTGCTCTCGGTGAGAACGGCTCCATTGTAGCTGTTACAGATGTCTTCATCAGAGTAGTGGAGACCACCAGGACTGGGTCTGGGGGGAGACCTGGGCACGCACACACGCACACAGTCAGTGGTGGAAAAAATACTCACATTCTGTATATCCATCTATAAATGCACCAAGTCTCTGTGTGTACATATGTACGTACGTGTGTACAGTACATCTCACGTACTTGACTTTACACCACTGTGCATATTATACAGTATTGCGTATCTTGCATACATGCGTGGTGTTTGTGAAAAAGGTCAAATCACTATTTCTTAGATTTTAACAAAATATTTGGTGTCCTTTGTGATAGGGAGCAATGATATAGTACAATTATCTCATAGGTTTCTGGTTTAAAAGCTTTCTGCTGTTTCTGCAGCTATTTCTGTGTGTTTCCAGGTTTCTGGGTGAAATGAAATATTTGGCGTCCACATTCATTATACCAGTAAGACGCCCAATAGGGCGAGGTCGCGCTGAAACTACAGGTCTGGGAAACCCTTTTATTAATTGACGTTTTCGCCACGGGTAGGCCGAAAAATGTGTGCTAATTAGTAATGCCATGCAGGTGGGGCCTCGGGCCAGCCCAGTTAGGGCCCAGGTAGGGCCTTAATCTCCGGGCCTGTGGAGAACTCTAGTTTTCGCCAGCTGCCGGGCGCAGCTGCGCTAATAACTTTGGGGAAACAAACATGTCTCTACTAAAAGCAACGTGCATGTGCGCGCGCGCGCGCGTGTGTGTGTGTGTGTGTTCACGCGGTGACTGTAACACAACGCACACCACACACACACAACGGACTCCAAACACACATCTCTCCCAGGACCCAGAACACTGGGAGCTGTTCCACCGCAGCAGCAGCAACACTCGCCCGCTTCAAGCCGTTTCTCCTGGTTTTCTGAACAGTACACACACACTTCTCTCGCTCGTCTAGCAGTTTTTCAAGTAAAGTTCAGTGTTTGACAAGTAGTTTCTTATAGTGTTTCTTATAGTGTTTTATAGTATGGAACATCAACGGGAGGTTGTGCCCCTCCAGCCTCCAGGAGCTTTGGAGTGTCGAACGGATCGATACAGCATTCATAGCCGAACAGGGCGAGCCAGGCATGGGAGGAGAAAGGTAGACCCTGGATCTCTGACGGCCTGTTTGTGAACCACTTATAGGTTTTAGGGGGTAAACAGGGCTGGACTGGGACAAAAATTCATCCCGGTAATTTTCGCGTGAATTTGGCCCAGACCGGCCCACCACAACCACCGCGCAGATACCGTAGCAGAAGCAGATAGTCGCATTTTGGAGGCGAACAGCATTTTGGAGGCGTGGATTCAGAAATGAATGATATGCGAGCTCGACTCCGCCCCCTCCCTCCCCGCGTACAAAAAGGGATATAACCACATGTACATTTTAATTTCTCAATTCTATATAAAATAAATTAACTTTGTGTAAAGTTTATAGTGGTGTATACCTGGTTCCGTTCTTTTTGAGGAAGTTGTTCTTGCTGCTCAGTGATCTGCTGTTGAGCTCCAGAGCGGTGAACCCTCCATTGTCCAGAGTCACAGCCTCCTCCACTGTGGACACATGTTTACCTGGAGAAGTCCAGGTAAACAATACTTTAAGCTATAATCAGAGTCACAGCCTCCTCCACTGTGGACACATGTTTACCTGGAGAAGTCCAGGTAAACAATACTTTAAGCTATAATCAGAGTCACAGCCTCCTCCACTGTGGACACATGTTTACCTGGAGAAGTCCAGGTAAACAATACTTTAAGCTATAATCAGAGTCACAGCCTCCTCCACTGTGGACACATGTTTACCTGGAGAAGTCCAGGTAAACAATACTTTAAGCTATAATCAAAAGACTTAAGAATGAAACATTATAACTTTGAGCTGAGATCAGATTTTAAAAATGTCTTCTACTGTACATCCTGACAGTTTTCTGAAAAAGCCATGTTTCCATGTCAGTCATTCTTCGATTTTTCAAAAATAGCAGATCTACAAGCTCATAGCGCGCCACCGAGTGGCGTGCTACGAGCTAATAACAAAAGGGGTTCCCACCCCAAAATGGGTTAACCACTCTATCTGGTAGTGTATGTTAATACAATACATATACAATACAATACAATAGTACGTGTCACATTTTGGCTAATCCTCAAAATTAAGGTCACGATTCAATTATATTTTAGATTTTTAAAACCTCCTTCTTGGCCAGACTAATATCACTGCAAGATATTGACGTCTAATAGTTTCATCACACTGGAAGATTAGTCTGTTTTCCAGGCTACTTCTTTGCAGCACTCATTAGGCTATTGAGTCTCGATTTGTAAAATAACTTGTTTCTCAATAAGTCACTTATTACAGTCTGCAAGACTAACTGTTCAGGAGAGGAGAAAAACTGATTTACATTTTTTATCCAAAATGAGTTAATAGCACAGGCAGACTCTTATCAGAGTCTTATCAGAGTCTGCCTGTCTGAGCTGAAATCAACAAATAAATATTCAAGCCTGTTTTCTCAACTCGCTGTTTTCTGCAAAACATGAATTAGCCTATATACTCTATAAGCCATATCTCCAAATCAACATCTGAAATCTGAAATCAACAAATACATATTCAAGCCTGTTTTCTCAACTCGCTGTTTTCTGCGAAACATGAATTATTAGCCTACTCGATAAGCCATATCTCCAAAACTGGTGGGTCGAACTGAGCAACCAATATGTCAATTTGAAGCTATGAAAGCTATGAAAAAAAAAAAACCATCATGAGAAAATCATTAAAGGTTAAAACCAGTTGGACTGCTCAGTGCTGCTCACTGGATCTGGTCATGGATTGTGTTTATACAGTATAATCCACTCCATTCACTGGGCAGCAACCTTGGCATGATTTGAATTTGTGGCTGCAAAGTTATTGCTTTTTTTGGTTTTATTTTGCATGAAAATAAGAACATTTTCACATCTCCATATTGGTTTTACATTATTAGCTCCGCTATGCTGGCAGGGCTCAAAGGATGTGGGTTCATTCATCCGTCCGTCCATCTGTCTACCACCAAATTACATTTCTCAGAGACTGGTGCAAACTGAGAGCTGGTTTCACCTCTTCACAAATTACGGTTTCTTTTAAATCATGGTATAATTCATTTTGAATCAATGTAATAATGACTTTGCTTTTGTTTACATTATGTGTTAATCCTTCAGTGAATGTGGTACATGTACAGTGTATATTGTATGTAACACATGTTTACATACAGTATGCATACAACGCCATTAATATTGATATTTCCCTTTACTTTTATGCCCACTAACGAGGCAATTCTTAGGATGACATTGTCCGTCACTTCAGACCATATAGGGTTTGGTTGAAGCTAGCAAGGATATATTTTCACACCAATGTCACACATTTTTGGCAAAACGCAGGCTCTTATCTCCCTTTCTATCCTAAACACTCGCTCGCACGCACGCTCGCACGCACGCAGTCAACCTCTGTCTCTGCCTCATCCCACCATCTTTCTCTTTCCTTCCTTTCCTCTCTTTCTCCGCCTAATTGCTCCTCTGCCCAGGGGTTTCCGCGGCAATTCAAGATTAAAGACTCTGTCCTGCCGTGACCTCCGTTTGGCAGCAAAGGATCTGTGCTGTTGACTTCGCGAGTGCAGTCACGTGCACACACACACGCACACGCACACCTGAACCCAACACAGATCAGGGGGGAAGAACAGCGTATGTAAAACACTGCAGCATAGGGTGGCTTAAGGGGCTGCAGTTATAACTGAATACGTAGAGAGAGAGAGAGGCCTGGGAGGCAGAAGGCCCCGCGTGTTCGATTCCCCGGGCCCCTGCAATATATGTCGGAGGTGTCCATTAACCCTTTACTGCTCCCCCGCCGCCGCGTGCCCCCAAGTCTGACCAAAGTGACCATAATGTAAATGGACGGCGATCAGCTATGGGTGAAGCTGAAACAGAATTTCCCCCATTGGGGATCAAACTGGGTCTAATTATGACTCTATTTGTTTACACGGCTTGGTTGAATCAATGCGTGATTCTGATTGGTCAATCACTGCTTTCAGCGGTGTGTTATTTCCGGATAATGACCGCCTGAGCTCAATAACAGACGGCTGTCTAATCAAAGGCTCAGAGCACCTGGCTGCGCTGCTTGATTTTGCTCTGTATCCAACATGGCAGCCATGCAAACACAACACGCACAATGTTATTATTCACAGCTAAACATTGCTCTATTTGTACTCTACTCTCTATGTATTCTATTTGACACTTCAACACTTGGATGGATGGCTGCACCTGGCACAAAGTAATGGAATATATTTTCATTACCAAAATCAATGAAATACTTCGTTTCGACGTTACTTTTGGGTCAATTTATGAATTTAAGTGGCCACATAGGCTAATAAGCAAGATGATTTACGATGTCATTGTTTAGCCCATTTTGGGGCGGGACCCCTTTTTGGTGTTAGCATTATGTTATGCTTTAGCTATTGAAACATAGCAGATCTACGAGCTTGTAGGTCTGCTATTTCTTGAAAAATCGAAGAACGACTGACATAGAAACACATGCTTTTTCAGAAAACTGTCAGGATGTATAGAAGACGTCTTTAGAATCTGATCTCAGGTCAGAATGGGTTGAAAATACACCCCCTCAGGGTGATCAAATCTCTCCGCTTCACGGCGGGGTTTAATCACACCCTGTCGAGGTTTATTTCTCAACGATGACCGTCAATTATCCCCTGCATATTTGGCATCATAAGTGAAACATCCGGACGGACGGACGGGGTGAAGGACAGAGGTCCACAGACCTGTGCTGCAGGTCCTGTACTTGTTGCTGTGTCCATGGAGCAGCAGGGTGAAGACCAGGACCAGAACCAGGATCACACCCACCAGGCCCACGACCAGCAGGAACCACCACTCCTCGTAGAAGGGACGCTCCGAGAGGGCTACACACACACACACGCACGCACATGCACACGCACGCACACGCGCATGCACAGAGGGAAGCACAGTCAGAGGCAGAGACAGACAGACAGACAGACGTAGAGACAGAGGCAGAGAGGAGCACAGACAGAGACAGGGATGGGTTATTGTCAGAGAGCAGAGCAGCACAGCACATGTGATTGGTTAATAGGCTGTGGGGGAAAGGTGCGAGAAACATTCTGACCTATAAGGGTCGGGATGCAGTGATACCTTCAAAAATAAGTAGTACACAAAATAAATCCAATTCTCCAACGGAGCACCCTCACCGCACCGAATGCAATGGTCATAATGGTCCTGTGTGGAAAAGGCCAACTCCCCACGCCCCTCCTCTGACTCATTGTACAAAGACTAACTCCCCACGCCCCTCCTCTGACTCATTGTACAAAGACTAGCTCCCCACGCCCCTCCTCTGACTCATTGTACAAAGACTAACTCCCCACGCCCCTCCTCTGACTCATTGTACAAAGACTAGCTCCCCACACCCCTCCTCTGACTCATTGTACAAAGACTAGCTCCCCACGCCCCTCCTCTGACTCATTGTACAAAGACTAGCTCCCCACGCCCCTCCTCTGACTCATTGTACAAAGACTAGCTCCCCACGCCCCTCCTCTGACTCATTGTACAAAGACTAGCTCCCCACACCCCTCCTCTGACTCATTGTACAAAGACTAGCTCCCCACGCCCCTCCTCTGACTCATTGTACAAAGACTAGCTCCCCACGCCCCTCCTCTGACTCATTGTACAAAGACTAACTCCCCACGCCCCTCCTCTGACTCATTGTACAAAGACTAGCTCCCCACGCCCCTCCTCTGACTCATTGTACAAAGACTAACTCCCCACGCCCCTCCTGACTCATTTGTACAAAGACTAGCTCCCCACGCCCCTCCTCTGACTCATTGTACAAAGACTAGCTCCCCACGCCCCTCCTCTTACTCCTTTGTACAAAGACTAGCTCCCCACGCCCCTCCTCTTACTCCTTTGTACAAAGACTAGCTCCCCACGCCCCTCCTGACTCATTTGTACAAAGACTAGCTCCAAATTGAGTGATTGCAAGGGACGGCAGGCGCTGATTAGGTTTTCCTCACAGAGCGCCAAAGCTCTGCCCCTTCCCCCTGGCCTCCAACCAACCAACTGGCACATCAAACCGATTAAAACACGGAGGATGATTTTCTTTCCTTTTTTAAGAGGGAACGTTTGATCGCATTGACCGCAGGTGAGTAAAACAATGGACTCCTATTGATGTGATTGTGGTAAAGAGTCGGTTGACTCCAGAGCCTCAGTGAAGAGGATCTTTATTTCTATTTGGATGGCCAAGACCATACATTATTTATTTATAGCATGTAGTACCATCTATTCATTTCATCTTAATTTAATTTCTTATCAGTTAATGAATAAAATATATCAGTAAGTCTTTGACATGCCCAGAGAGGAGGTTTAATGTCATCTTGTAAAGTGTGGGAAGGCTTAGGAGGTGTGGATCGAAATAAGGAGGTTAATTAATTCTAGCCCTCAGGGTGTAACTTAAACTCCACCGAATGCGGATGGCAGAAGATGTGACACACCAGTGACACAAAGTGAAACTTGTAATAGTTGGGAGTTTAATAGTCTGTTCAGATTCACCCCTTCAGCTTTTTGTGAACGGTGTGTGTGTTTCCTGGAATCACCAGAGCGGTGCAAACGTTCTTTTATCCCCTGGAGATGAAAACAGAGCGCTACAAACGTTCTTTGATCCCCTGGAGATGAAAACAGAGCGCTACAAACGTTCTTTTATGCCAACTGGCCTCAGTCTGTATAATGCATGAGAACTCTTTCCGTGCCAAAGACGACTTTTGACATATTCTTTTCCAAAGCGCACACTGCCAAAATGTCTTTGGATGCTATAAATGGCGCTCTTTGCTAACCTATGAGTCACCGTTTGACTGTAATTGAAACATTCTACCAGGAAATCACCTGATCGCAAAAAAAAAGATCAGCCGCCATCCGCTTCCACGTTACAGGATCTACTGAAATGCCTTTGTCTCGACACCTGTGTCGCTCCACTTCCACGTTGGCCAGGATGGGATTTTCAATGGATGCTAACTATTGAACGCAATGTTGCTTTGAAAAACCTCTAAAGCACAGAGAATGCTAGACTTCGTCGCTCGTAGTAATATTCTGTGACTACTTAAAATCTAAGATAGATATTGGATGGAGGCATGGAGCCCGCACACCACAGGTACAAGAAAGACGAAAATTCTGATCGATCTATTTGATCTTCATCAGGTCATGTCAAATAGATTGATCAAATAGATCGAAACGTCAGAACTTTCAATAAAGAACGTCTTTCTTGTACCTGTGGTGTGCAACACGGCTCCATCCAATATCTACTGAAGTTTCTTTAGCCCGGCAGCACCCAGCCTGTCCATGTGCGTAGTCTACGTTTCTTTAGCCCAGCAGCACCCAGCCTGTCCATGTGCGTAGTCTACGTCCGCTCTACTTAAAATGTAAGGACAAACAGAAGATTGCTAGCAGCTGGGTGAATACTTTGTTTATTTACTGTGGCAGTAAATGCATGTTTCTGTGTCCTACAGTATGTCCATGTGTGTCTGATGTGTGGGGTTTTTGTACTTGTCTCCCCGCTGTGTGTGTGTGTGTGTGTGTGTGTGTGTGTGTGTGTGTGCGTGCGTGCGTGCGTGCGTGCGTGTTTACCTGCGAGTGACGCAGACGGGGTGCTCGGCTCTCCGTAACCATGGCGATTGACGCCGATCACTCGAAACTCGTAGCTGACGCCGGACCTCAGCCGCTCTATCGGCACGGAAACGGACCTGCTGCTGGGAGGGAGGAGCTTGATGAAAGCGTCCCACACCCCTTCATCTGGAGAGAGTGGGAGAGAGAGAGAGAGAGAGAGAGAGAGAGATTGGGAGAGGGAGAGGGAGAGAGAGAGAGAGAGAGAGAGAGAGAGAGAGAGAGAGTGGGGGAGAGAGAGAGAGAGAGAGAGAGGTGTTTTTATGTAGGGGTAAAGAACTTCCCCCCCAATAACGACTCAACTGAGTCTAATAAAGGCTATAATATGGAAAGAGGGGTGGAACAGAGGTCTCTGGTGATCTTCATGTGACTTACCCGAGGGCCGTGCTTCAACAACATAGCCAATGATCGGCCCCGCCCCTGTATCCCCCTCTGTCCAATGGATGGCAAGGGCAGAGGAGGACTTAGTGATGGACATCTCCATGGGAGAACCAGGGGTGCCTTTTGTGAGCAAACAGAGAGAGAATATTATAGAAAGGCAAACCGCGACCTCCCTATTTCCCCCAGTCATCCATCCACCTTCATCCCCCAAAATAAAACACACGCTCTCCCACGCAGATGCAAACACCGTGTCCCTCTCTCACCTTGCAGGGCCTGCGCCGTGACGTTGGCATGTATAGGCGGTCCATAGCTCACGGTGCGAGCCTGGACACTGAACGTGTACGTCACTCCTTTGGTCAGGTCTCGAACCTTCAGCCAGCGCTGCCAGCTTCCCTTCACTTCCACGGTCACCACTTTGGTCACTCCTGCTCACACACACACACACACACACACATGGACACGCACACGCACAGAGAGGAACAAGAGTGTCACAATTAGGTAGGTATGTGTATGTTTGTTTTTGTATTCATGTCTACGGGAATACAAAAGGACTTCAGAAGGAAAAACAGTCTTCACATTCTCCCCCCATGCACTCGCGCACACGCTCGCACACGCACGCACACGCAGGCACGCACGCACGCAACCACGCACGCACACACACGGACCTTTGTGAATGTACTTACCTTGCACGGGGCCGTTGGGCTGATAGACCACCCTGTAGCCCTCCAGCTGCCCATTAGGGCTGAGCGGAGCCCCCCAGGACGCGTTGACACTTCCCCCCGTCACCTCTGAGAAGGACAGGAAGCTGGGCTGGCTCGGGGCTATGAGGACAACCATTGGTAATGATGAGAGGAAGAATGACAGGATTATTAAACCGCATGTCACCTGCTGTCTGTGTCAGAGAACAGTATAGAGGCTCATGTATATGTCATCATATATAACACTGAACACCAGTCAAATGGCGCTTAAATTGCATAATATCTGTCGAGGGCCATATGACAATGTCTCTTCTAAATGAATGCTCTACTTGATCATACTAAATCGCGGCGCAAAGCGACACGTTTTGAGCGTGTAGATCTGCTACTTTCACCATTTTGGAATTTGAACACTGAAAAGTAACAGTTTTGGACAGAAGAGAGAGGATATACAGTACTACTTAGCGTTTTATCTTTCCATTACGACGACATATCAGACACGACACAATATTATAAATATATAAAGGAGTTGTCTTGCTGCTGCTACTCATTCATTTTCTATAGGAGCAAGTGGCAAAGGATTGTGGAAATGATGTCAAAACGCTGAAATCATCTCAACTTCATGCAAACGAGGAGAAAACTTTGCTTCAATCATTGTTCAATGTTCAATTGTTCAACAGGGTACCAACCACTTAGCCAGCACAGTGACACACAAAAAGCACGTTGATGGAGACAAGACATAATGATTGATATTATTCACAGATGGATAAACGGCAGCTGAAGGCAGGCTCATAATGTGGGAACGTTTCATTCAGGTGTTCAAGTAATTCACCCCAAAAAAGAATACGTTTCACTTCACCCCATGAAGCTTGGGTAACTTGATGAGCGGCGTAATCGACTCCTACTGAGTCTACAAAGCAGCCACCCGTCACCTTAATGATTGGCTCAGGAATACGGCAAAAACAAAAAATCTAATTAATTCAAGGCTTCATGGCGTGTATAATTGATTGAAGTCATTTTTTTGGGTGAAGTGCTCCTTCAACTGTTCAGGAGTTGTTTCAAAGGCTTGGCGTAGCTCAACTAGAAACTAACTGTCTTTGAAACACTGCAGGGAGCAGATTCCAAGCAATGCCAGACATCAAAAAGAACAAAGTAGAAAATCTTTAAGAGCATTTTATATGTCGCAGCGGCAGTCACCAAGGCAACACACGCATTTCAGCCTGTCGGCCTTCGTCGGCGTTATTACTCTGTGTTGCGCAATACGCCGACGAAGGCCAACAGGCCGAACGGCGTTCTGCCCGCTGCGGTGGCATATTAAATGCTCTAAAAGATGTTCTACTTGACTTGTCTGTATAGGAGTTGTCCATGCTGAAATATACCCACAATTAACATCACCACCGGTTACCCATCTGTCAAAAAGTTCCATTCCTTCGTTATGTATGATAAGCTGTTTATTATTAGGAGATGTATTTAAATGATAGGATATAATTCAGGGAGAGATACATTTCAATACGGAATGATTCGGTTCAATTTGACACAATGCGAAGCAATCTGATCAAAGTTCTACACTTTGTTTAATTTAAAACAAGCCAATTCTATCAAATCTATGTAGAGCTTGCAGTTAGCACCAGAGCAACAACGAACAACATCACCATCTTGGGGGCAAATCATGTTTCCCCATCATCGACCCTGCGCTTTAGGCAAAGAACAGGTTACTGAACCTCCCCATATTACTGTCACAGAGAGAAATGTTCTGGATAGACCAACTCAACACAGTCCAATTTCTTTTGGATCTTTCCTTTAAGTGGACACCATGGCCCTCATTTATCAATCGAGTGTAAAATCTGCCACAGATTCGAGTGCAGGTTTCGTAGTACACCCACGTCGCCACGGCATTTATAAAGTGATCGCAAACAGCTGATCCTTCCTTAATTTCGTTCTCACGTTAATAAATGTGACGGCTGAAATCTATCTGGCACGCCCTATGAAATCAAGCCTCGCCCTCGTTTTTGCGACTGAACACATGAATTACGACCTGTGGGAACCATGGAAACAAGTTTTTACTATGGAAAAAAGGTTTCTCCCGTGCCTTGCCCGCCTCACGCACCTCTCTCACACACACACACACACACACACACACACACACACACACACACACGCAGAAGCACACGCAACTTGCAAGCCCACTGGTGTCTTGTTAAATAAAGAACGAACACCTGCATGAATTAAATAAAGTTGTAGGCCTACCCTGTCTGTTTTCCTCTCACCTCGCTTGCTTTGCTGTCATGTCCACGCATGCACGCATATACATGACACATCGACATCGCATCGCCATGAATGGAATTAGTTTTTGTAGGCTGGCCTATATTAATTTTACCCATTCGTGCGCAGTGCACGGCGAAGGCGTGATACTGCGCACTGCTGTGATATTAAAGTCCTGTGGGTGACATGCCTGCATGAGAGATAGGCTATCATGTCGTCAAGGCAGTTCACAATCAACGTTTATGTAGTGATTTGATCATTGATGAACGAATCATAAACATATGGATGAAGGCTTGCCGCTTGCGCTGGTATGTGTTGGCGACGCACGCCGCGGTCCCGTCCTCCCGAGCCCCGAAAATGATCTCGCTTTTATCTGAACTGTCAAAACTGTCTAAGCACTTATAAATGGTGAATGATTAAGCCCCTTACGCCTATAGCCTGCTAGTACTTACTACAAATAGGCAAGCTGTATTGTATGCTTGTCATTGTCACTTGGAAATAAAGGCGTGCAGTCCATTCATGCCTTTAAAAAAATAATAATATCATAATCGCATATGCCGCATCACCGCGTCCGCATGCGCTCCAAAATCATCTCACAAGTGCGCTCGCATAACAAGTGTTTGATTAAGCACAAACTAATACATTGTAAACATGTTATATTGTTTTTAATTGCGCGATTTTAATTACTTGTAAAGTTGGAAATCTCTCTTTTGTTTTTTACATACACATACCGTTTTATATTAACATTTTAGGAGTGAAAACATATGTTTTGATGCCTGTGACAGTGTCAGCAGTTCAGACAAGGCTGCTCCGCTTGTGTAAGACAGAAAAAAAATGCGTACGCCAGCTGAGGAGCAACCGTGGATTTTCAACGTTGTCACGTTCAATTTCAAGCGTTGGCGGAAATGGTAAATGTCAAAAATGTCGGCAATTTCGGCGTGCACCCATATTTTGGCGTACGCACGGTTGATAAATGAGGGCCCATATGCATTTGGGGTCTTGTTTTAATGTTCAATTTTAGATTCTCCCCATAGGCACTAAAATCCTGCTGTTCTTTGTTGCTCCGGTGCTCCTGAAGGAGCCTCGCTGTTGGAAGGATATTGTACAACAATACTGCAATGATTGCCCGGATACTTTTATTCTCTGTGATGATTTTAAATCCCTATAATATGCCCTATAAAACAGAAAGTGTATACATATCTCAACTCTTTCCGCCTCGGTGGACTATTTTGAATGACTTGATCTGAGAGATTTCTTCAACAGCTTAGTTTTTATTTAGCAGCAAAGCCTCAGTAAACACATTTGTAACTTTAGAAATGAGGGCTCCGCATATCATTTTGTTTGCCTCTCGATTAACATTTCAGATGTGTATTTGTTCATCGTTAAACCCCTATTTTTTTATATATTTTGTAAACCTGCCAGGGGCACTAAAGCGCTCTCTGAATTGGTACAGAGAAAGTGGCGAAGACAAAACAAAATAAAGCCTATAGTGAAAGGTGTTGGGATCATCGGCGCTTCTACGGGGATTAAACATTGGAATATGGCTTGCATTGTAGTGACATGCCCACCAGCAGCAAACAACTGGCATTTGCTCAGCTTACTGCACCATCAGAGCTGGAAAATGCCCTCCAGCCTATGTACTGTAAATCGATGCAATTTTCCACCACAACCTCTCGATACACAGAATATATAGTGGTGTGTGGAGCCTGATTTTCACACACGTCGTACTCACAAGGGAACCCAAAGATTTGCATTCAATACAGGCAAGGTTCCCCTTTTACAGGCTATTTTAATTGCACGTTTCGCCCCTCTTTTTCTTACCAGATTGCAGGGTCCGGGCTCCACGGGGTTCGCTGGGAGGGCCGTCTCCAGCTGTGTTGAAGGCCGTGAGCGTGACCAGGTAAGGAGTGTAGCTGGTGAGGTTGACCAGACGCACGAGCGTGTCAGGGATGAAGATCACCTGCACCTTCTCACTCTGGTTCTGTCCGTCTCTCTCTCTCTCCCAGTAGTGGATCTACAACAGACGATAAGCAAAGAGCATTAATATTACAGTTACATGACCTTCACCGTCTCCTCCCTGGCTCGTTAATTAACAAGAAACCTGTTCTCCCGTCCCACCCTGTCTTCACTACTACCAATTAGTCTTACCTCTTATCTTTGTTTTCCTATGTGAGGTCCTCAGTTTAACCCTGACCTGATGTGAGCGTGCTGAATCAAATCACTCCATTTCACTTCAGCGAGAGCAGACAAATTCTGATGATGATGATGATGATGATGATGACAATTTAGTCATTTTCATTTCACAAAAATGTATTGGGATTGGGGAGGAATGAACTGTCAGTGTGTAGCGCCAGAGCAAGATACAGCATAGAAAGTTTGAAAGAGAAAACATTTTAAAAGAAAAAGGGTGTTGTTGCATCTGGAAGGCAGGCTTATGAAAATGAATTGTTGTCAACATTGCCCTCAACACAGACCTGTAGATAATTGATTGTTCTGCTTGTATACAAAGGAGAGACAATCAATCAGAAGATGGATTTTCCTGCTACATCTATTTTTTAACTGTGTACTACTCTGCAGCGGGTAATTCTACCTCATTAGATCACAACTGTGATATGAAATGGCAATTAGGAGCTTTGTGTTAGTAAACTTCATTAAATGAACCAACTCCGGTGCTAAAGAATAATGAACAAATAAACAGTGGTAAAATTTTAATGCAAATCCTTAAACGATAGTGCTGCCTATAATTACTTGAGCGTTGCATTTTAAGTAGCCATAGTTAAACCCATATGCTATTTCCCAGCCTATTTCATTTGCACATTGCATACTTGTAGGTGGAATTGAAGAATGGTGTACAGAAAGCTATTGATAACACTGGAGGTAGAAAGGAAAATAAATTACATTTTATGTGAGTCAACCCTCAGCAATGTCAACATTTGTACAGTAGCTCAGCCTTGGAATTTCCACATTTCTATGACTTCTGCACCAGCTTTATATATTAAAAACACATGCATATGTGGTAGCTATAGTCTAGAAGTGTATTTTCAGCGGAATGTCAGCTGTCAGCATGTTGCTAAGATTCCGTTTTGAAGTTTCACCAGTTTAAACGATGAAACTGGACCTGAATTGGCTCTGGACTTGGTACGCTTTCTACAGCATTATCTCTTTGCCAAAAAATAGCGGTCTACAAGTTTGGCTATTTTTGACTAAATACTCCTCAGAATATGGATACTGAATGTACTAAGAAATGTGTCTCAGTACATACATTACAAACACCTTGATTCTACCTTTGTCAGGCCACTTAATACAATACATTTCACTGGCCCCTAGCTATAGCGAATCCGACCCTTTGTGGATCGTTGCATAATTGTTCACCACTGGCTGAAAGTGTGAGGAACTTCTATCAATGAAAACTGTTCTGCGGCATAGGAGGAATTAATGTTTCATACAGAACAAAATCCTCCACCCTCGGAGGACAAAAGTTACAGCAGAGGACAGTATCCTCTACTTTACGATTCAGAAGACCGCAGAGTAGTATAAGTCTTGTCTGGGCACAGAGCTGAACGTTCTAACTGTCCGTCTCTGACACCAAGTACAAGGTGAAAAGAATTGCTTCAACCTCATGCATTAGAAACTCTTTCTAATATTTATACCGGTGTATAGGACTTTGCAGTGAGAAGCACGAGGGTCTTTGCCACCAGAGTATTTGAATGTGGAAATGGACGGAGAGGTCAGGAGAGAGAGAGGTGTCAGAGCACATCTTTCTGTTCCTCCATTTAAACCAATGCAGGTATACAGATCAAGGATATTCTCCTTCTATTCTCATTCTAGACCAGTAGTTATCAAACTTTTTCGTGCCATGGACCCCCCCCCCATCTCATAATGCTTTCATTGCTTTGTGCCAGGGACCCCCACAGTGCAAAAATAGCATATGTGCAAGCTTGCAGTTTGGTCACAAAGTGTGGATATCCATACGCAGAATATGGATAAGGGGTTTAATCTGAATCCTACTATAAATGCGCCACATCTCTGTGTACGTGCGTACTATACGTGTGTGCGTGCGTACGGTTGT
>NC_137864.1:8800090-8803020 GCF_963924005.1 Protomyctophum bolini | reverse complement strand
AGGAAAATGTCAAGGCAGGAGTACACGTGCATGCTGTGTGTGCGCGTGCGTGCGTGCGTGTGTGTGTGTGTGTGTGTGTACCTTATATCCCAGTATGACTCCATTCCTCTGTGTTTGAAGAACTGGTAACCATGTGACCAGGATCTTGGTAGAACTCACTGCCTCAGCACTGACATTCACCGGAGCTCCAGATGGGACTATAGAGAACACACACGCGCACACACACACACACACACACACACACACACACACACACACACACACACACACACACACACACACACACACACACACACACACACACACACACACACACACACACACACACACACACACACACACACACACACACACACACACACACACACACACACACACACATCATTATGGTATTATTGGAATGCCATACACACACAAACACACACAGCTCAGTGCTGCCGCTTTGCCCTTTGAACCAACAATCGATTTCATCTCAATCTTGTCCCTCGTCTCCTTCCCCACTCAGAGAGAGAGAGAGAGAGAGAGAGAGAGAGAGAGAGGGAGAGAGAGAGAGAGAGAGAGAGAGAGGGGAGAGAGAGAGAGGGAGAGAGAGGGAGGGAGAGAGAGAGAGAGAGAGAGGGAGAGAGAGAGAGAGAGGGAGAGGGAGAGAGAGGGACAGGATGAAAGGCCACTAAAGGAACCACTTGACTCTCTATCCGTCTCTCAGCGATGTTGTTGACGTACAGTAGAACACAATGAGGTTGATGTACAGTAGAACACAATGAGGTTGATGACGTTGTGTACATGCCTGCCTGTGTGTACGTGCCTGCGTGTGTGCATTGTGTGTGTGCGTGCATTGTGTGTGTGCATGCCCTACCGGACTCTGCGGTGTGTGCGCTGACGGCGCCGCCCCAGGGGCCCGGTCCGTTGGAGTTGTAGGCCTGGATCTGGACCTGGTAGCGGGTCCAGGGCTCCAGACCCTCCACCGTGCTCTGGTCCTCCTCCTCCCCCTCCCCCGCCGTGGGGGTCTCCTCCAGCCTCTCCTCTCCCTGGCCGTCCGCCCGCCACACGCGCAGCCTGTAGCCAACCGTCTCTGGGCCGCTGTTGTACTCCCACTGTGGCAGGGGCTGGGAGGGGAGGGAGGAGATTCAGTTCAACGTTAGAGCTGGTGTTGTAGAAGGCATTGTTTTGTAGGATTGGCCTCAGGGTCTTAAAGGACCACTTCACCACTTTTCAACCTATCTTCATTAAAAAAGGTCCTCACAAATAATCATGAAAGAAATGGCGACATTTTTTTCTACTCAGTCTGTGTCTCATAGGAGAGCTGTGGGGAGTTTGGAAACCGTCTTCCAGTGACATCATCGATGGGGAATACAAGCTAATAGAAACTAGGGCTGTCAGTTCACCTCTATAATCCAATTCGAATTTCATTGCTTAATTATTTGTAATTTTCGAATATATTCGAATATTTACATTGTTTATTTTAGCTCATATTTAGCCTATAATAATACACGTGGCTGGCATGTCTTGTGAGTTTTGGGAAGTGCATAGTTTTGACAGGTCTGCCTTCTGTGGACAGTGAAATCCTGACCATTAAACACGGGCAGAGGCAACGATAAAATATATCATTCATTGTGAAGCCAGCAACATGTTGATGCAAACAGACGTGTACAGTAGCTGCTCGGCCTGCTCCAAATGATATTAGCATTCGTCTGTGTCTGCCCGTGTAAACGCAGCATTGAGTGTGTTATTAAGGAGGACTCCTTGGCTTCTAACGATATGGACTAATGTTAGCTCCCATGCTAACTAGTTGCTGCCCTCGTCATAAACAACACCACAGATCGGGTGGAAGATGCTGATATCACTTTGCTTGTGCCCGTGGATGGGAAATGAGATTTAAAAGGCTATAGAAGCGTGGATGAAAGGCAAGCACAGATGTGCAATAAAGTTGCGTCGTGAAACTGTATTATGATTTTCGTTCTACCGGCGATTTCTGTCTGCGTAGTATACTAGTATCTATGTATGTGTTACAAGGGTTTGTGTGTCTGTGAATAAATGGGCTACAGCCAGTAAGCCCGCCCACCCTGTAGACTGTCTCTGATTGGCTTACCCTGAAATCTGGCCCTACTTTAGCCAATCAATGACCTCTTCTGCGACGTGACCGGCGTGCACCTTTTCACATGCAGTGGAAGCGGCCGGGGAGATTTCACAGCGGTAGATGCGTTACTCAATACATTTAGTGAGCGGATAAAATAACATAAAACAAAATAAAAATATTAAATAGAATTAATAAATTATAAAAGCTCCATTCGAATGGCAATTTTAGCTTTCGAATATATATATATTTTTTAATATTCGAATTTCTTTCATATTATGAAATTCGTTCTGACACCCCTAATAGAAACTGCAGGCTATCGCTCCGGTTCGGCCTCTATCCTTTTATTACTCTATGGTATACTAGTGACGCGGGTGAGGTGCAGGGGTTATTTGGTAGATGATCCATTCTTCATACGGAATGTTCCTTCTGGGAGCCAATCACCTGCTTTAAAAGCCAGACAGTTCTCTGAAGGTAGATGCATCCAATATATATATATAGTGTGTGTGTGTGTGTGTGTGTGTGTGTGTGTGTGTGTGTGTGTGTGTGTGTGTCTTCTGTTTTTAAAGAGCATGCACACACACACAAATGAAAAAGCACTTTGCATCTCACGGAAATATGTATATATATTGATGTGATGTGTCAAAGTCTGAAGCACCTCTTAAAAAACCTTTTACTGTTTCCTCTCCTCTTTGACATTCCTCCTCCTGCTCGCTGTCACCTGATTCTCCTTATATTTTACCCTCCCTCCCTCCCTCTGTCACCCACCTACTTATTAATTTCTGTGTGTGTGTGTGTGTGTGTGTGTGTGTGTGTGTGTGTGTGTGTGTGTGTGTGTGTGTGTGTGTGTGTGTGT
>NC_137864.1:8772590-8795090 GCF_963924005.1 Protomyctophum bolini | reverse complement strand
TCTGTTGTTCAGATGTCAGCGTTCAAATGCCCTCCACCTCCCCGGCCTCCTCCTCCGTGGCATTAGTTCTCTAATGGGTGATTCTGTGATTATACATGTGATTGTACTATATGTGGCATCTAGTTCTGTTATGGGCAACTGTGATTATGGTGTGTTTCATGGATTGTATTATGACCATGTGATCTCTTCAGTATCTATGTGATATATGGAATGCATTGAAGGTTATGCTGTTCATGTAATGTCTTTGTTATGCTCTGCGCTGGGGGTCTGTTGTTGATATCAGAGCTGTGTCTCGGTACACAGATAATCTGAGATATCAAATGTGATATGATATCAGATGATATATGATATCACATGAGCAGAGCCACACCGCCATACTAAATGCAATAGCTTTGCAATACATGGTTAACCCATTTAGGCCTGACCTCGAAATTAAAAAAAATAAATACTCCAGTTTTCTGAAATAAATATTTTCACTATTTTTCAAAAATAGCAGACCTACAAGCTCTTAGCGCGCCACTCGAGCTTGTAGATCTGCTCTTTTTCAATAGCAAAATTATAACACAAGCTACGTCATAGAAAAACAAGCCCAAAGTCGCTTATAATAAGCAAACGTGGCAACACCGACAAAGACAGACCGTACTAGCAGTGTGTAGTGTAACGCTCGCTGTCACAGCAGTGTGTCGAACGTCTTGACACATGGCCTCTCATACGAGAACCACACATATATAGTAACTGAACAATGGAGTCAATGAACGGCTAGGTAAAGACCACTTCAGGCCTATGAATGTCTCAGTAACCTATAAGCCAGCAGGATTTATGATGTGCCCATTTATATTACAACGCCATTTCATATCCATTATGCGGGAGACGGACAGGCAGCTGTAATTGTTCTCCCCGCGAGACAAAGTGCTCAGGTCGGCACGGCCGTATCTATAGTCCAACCTGTATGCTGTACAGTATATCACTGCCGCTACAGTACATCCCACCAATCGATCCAAATCTAATCTCTATAGGCTACCTGTTTACTGGGAAAGTCCTGGGGATTAGGGATGTAACAATACATTTTAAATTAATCGTTGGAAAAGGAACCGGGGCACAGTGAAAGCAGCAGCAGCAGCACACCACTTTACATTAATCTACACACTTTAACCCATATACTGCCCCCTGCTGGACGCAGAGCCAACCGCAGACTGCCGAGCCCGTTTCAATGTAGTGCACGCTGGACTGGCATCCTGTCTGCGCGTCCATCTTTAATGCTAAATAAATAGCGTCAACCGTCAATGCTATAGCGAGCTAAAATAAAGCCATCCTTGCTCTAGAAAGCGCCAATGTTTCCATCTAGACCACCGGATAATCAGCAAAGACCTCCGAACATCGCACGTTTCATCCTAACCACGGAGAGCTCCTTAGATTTCGAGTTATTCAGCTTTTTGGTCAGCCTGTATAATGGGAGGTGGACGGCAGCGCGGTTGCGCAATCCGGTCTAGGATCGCTAAAGAAGGAAAAAATAAATAATAATCAGCGATCCGGTTTGATATCAATAATGAAGCTTATCAGATGGCACATTACGCCAGAAGCAGTTGCTGGTTGGATTCCTTATGACGGAACGTTCCGCCGGGAGCAGTAAGCCTGTTAACCCACACACCATCTCTTTCCTAATTTAATGTTCTCTCCCCACAAAGGATCTTTAAACTCTGAAATGTCTGTCCACAATATAAAGAAATATTCTATTTCATAGAAGGATTGTGAAGCGAAGTTAAATTGCTTGTCGTCACCGGCTATAGCAAAATGACAGGCTTAAAATCAAATCCAGATAGGAGCTGTAATTGGATGACAGAACAATGGAATGGCCGTACACCAATTTCAAATTAAAATGAAACAGGCCCTGCTCTGCCCTGTGGGCAGCTATTTATTTTAATTGCCTCGATCATCCATTCAGAATGAGTGCCCACGTAGACGACCACGATGCGCCTGAAGTAAAGCACAGAGGTTAGAAACAACGAGCTTCCGTCGTTTGGATTGTGATCATCATCCAGTGATGACTTTCAGGGCCTGATTATTAAAGATCGTTGATTGAAGCCAAAAGTGTCTGTCTGGTTTCTCAGTTTGGCGCCGGCGGTAAACATCATCAACTGAAGTTTCCCAGCACTATAGACCACGATGCAACAATCAATAACAGATGAAACAATCAACGTTTCATAGAAATTCGGATAAAACAATTTGATTTGGAGCCACTGTGACCGCATACGCTAGTGAGACGTTTATACAACTGCAGCTTTCAAAAAGCCAGGTGAAAAAGAGATTTGTCTGGTCGAGTGTATATGGTCGCTCCGGCTGACAGCTTGTTCAATGGACTGGACATTAGACCTTGGCAGATGCATTTCAGACTCGCTCTGAGGGATGTGAGCTGAATTCTCGGGGTGCTCTCACCTCACAAGTTAACCCATTCTGGGCGGAAACACCTTTTGGTGTATTTTTGAAAAATCGAAGAACGACTGACATAGAAGCATAGCTTTTTCAGAAAACTGTCAGGATGTAGAAGACATTTTTTGAATCTGATCTCAGGTCAAAATGGTTTAAATAAACGAAGGCTTGTTTCTCTTAATGGGATTCATCTTATCAAAAGCCCATCATATAAAGCTCTCTGCTCCACATGGTCTTAACTCTATCATCGCCATGACGTCTCACTTCAGTTCAGTCCCACTTTACTGCCACTCACTCTCAAAACGCATGTTTGGTTAAGAAGACCCGTGGGGATATTGGGACTTGCACGCATACCAGCACATTCCATCCAGACCCATCTGGTGTGTTCCGTTTGATTCAGGCATTAACAATTGGCAGCCACTCGTGTTTGCCTGAACACAATAATTAGATTACAACTCTGTGAACTTCAAATGAGAACGTCTGTCAGGCAACAAAATACTCGCCCCCGGAACGATACCACAGTACACACATGGCCATGTTCATTAAAATATAAGCTATTGTTTTATTCAGTGTAATGTATATTTGTGGACACATCAACTGTCTCTCTCTCTCTCTCTCTCTCTCTCTGTGCTCCCGCCGTTGGTCCAATTGTAACGTAGAAACTTTGATATGAGCTTCATATGCCTGGCTCAGATGGCGATACTCCCTCAGCACCATGAATACATGAATATATAAACAAGCACAGCAGCTGAGGCCAATGAATCTCTCCCTCTCACCACCATCCATCCTGAAGTTCTCTCCTCTCCCGCTCAATTTTCCGTCTTTTGTGCCGTCTTTTGCTTTCATGAATTAATGAATAACTTCTGAATCGAAGATGTGTCAGTATCCGTCTCGCGGTGCCCTTTTTTTTCCTCTTCCTCTTTTGGCCTTTACTCATAAATTAGTCATCTCAAAGTGAAATCTGCTGCATTATCTGTGTTTGACACCCCCCCCCCCCCCATACGTTCTCCTCCTGCCTCAGTCCCCCTGCGAGCCTGTCTCGCTTTCAACACAGATTTTGTTTTTTACGTTTTAAAATTTTACACAAGGAAGTATTAAGATTTCTTCTTTAGATCCAACTATTCTGTTCCCATGATACTTCTCTTCTTCCACTCTCTGTTCTTAACTTTTTTTATTTTTTAGTTCTCTCACTCTCTCTATTCCCAATTTCTCCATTCTTCCATTCGGCGTTAATCATCAGCAGCAACAATTGAGCCTTGGCGATGGTCTAATCGACTGTAAACATGACAAGCCATGGTCCAATCGACTGTAAACATGACAAGCCATGGTCCAATCGACTGTAAACATGACAAGCCATGGTCCAATCGACTGTAAACATGACAAGCCATGGTCCAATCGACTGTAAACATGACAAGCCATGGTCCAATCGACTGTAAACATGACAAGTCATGGTCCAATCGACTGTAAACATGACAAGTCATGGTCCAATCGACTGTAAACATGACAAGCCATGGTCCAATCGACTGTAAACATGACAAGCCATGGTCCAATCGACTGTAAACATGACAAGTCATTGTCCAATCGACTGTAAACTTGACAAGCCATGGTCCAATCGACCGTAAACATGACAAGCCATGGTCCAATCGACTGTAAACATGGCAAGTCATGGTCCAATCGACTGTAAACATGGCAAGTCATGGTCCAATCGACTGTAAACATGACAAGCCATGGTCCAATCGACTGTAAACATGGCAAGTCATGGTCCAATCGACTGTAAACATGACAAGCCATGGTCCAATCGACTGGAAACATGGCAAGTCATGGTCCAATCGACTGTAAACATGGCAAGTCATGGTCCAATCGACTGTAAACTTGACAAGCCATGGTCCAATCGACTGTAAACATGACAAGCCATGGTCCAATCGACTGTAAACATGACAAGTCATTGTCCAATCGACTGTAAACTAGACAAGCCATGGTCCAATCGACTGTAAACATGACAAGTCATGGTCCAATCGACTGTAAACATGACAAGTCATGGTCCAATCGACCTTAAACATGACAAGTCATGGTCATTGTAATTACATTTTAATGTATGTAGGATTACACAAGTTACACTATAGTGTGGTACGTGGCATGCATTGACAATTGATATGGCAAATGTCCAGTGAACTGTGTGTGTGTGTGTGTGTGTGTGTGTGTGTGTGTCAGACCTGGTGGGACCCCGGTGGAGATGGTGGAGGTGGTGATCAGGCCCAGGCCGGCGGCCGTCTCTGCTGCCACCTGCAGGCTGTAGGAGGTGATGGAGGTGAGAGCGGTCAGCTGGTACTGCAGGGTGGAGTTGGACAGAGAACGCTCCTCACGGCTGGAGTTCACTCCTGACTCCTCCCACCACAGCACGTAGCCTGCAGAGACCATGCAGGAGAGCGCACGTTATAATGCTGGCACGTGCACCTAAGGCACGGAAGCACGCACGCGCACACACACACACACACACACACACACACACACACACACACACACACACACACACACACACACGGGGTAACTACAGTTAATGCTCCTTTCTGTCCCCTTGCATCTTCACACTCATACATCACTCCATGCACTTCATGTGTGTGTGTGTGCGTGTGTGTGTGTGTGTGTGTGTGTGTGTGTGTGTGTGTGTGTGTGTGTGTGTGTGTGTGTGTGTGTGAGTGTGTGAGTGTGTGCATGCGTGCGTGCGTGCATGTGCAAGGCCCTGGAGAGAGTGAATGGTCCCTCATCTGTCTCTCTGTTCAGCAGGTGTTAGATGAAAAAACGGGTTGGAGAGAAAAGACTAAATGTACAAGGTGACCTTCCTCTGTGTGAGTGTCTATTTATGTGCACGTCGAGTCACCAGTCCTCTGTGCGTGTCTATTTATGTGCACGTCCCTTTAAAGTCACGGCAGACTTGTCGTGTTGTTGTTTGGGTCCCTGATGAGCATAGATCCTCTGCATCAACCACAGAATTCTAAATTTCCTCACAGAAAGCAATGTCCTGAGCAAATCACAAATTGGCTTTCTACCGAAACATCGCACAACACTCTCAACACCCTAATTGACAACCAAATAAACAAAAACAAAAGCTAATTATTCTCCTGCTTTGTCAACTTCAAAAAAGCATTCGATTCAATTTGGCATGAGGGCCTGATGTACAAACTGTTGGAAAGTGGCATTGGGGGGAAACCTATGACATCATCAAATCAATGTACACCAACAACAAATGCGCAGTTAAAATAGGCGAAAAGCACACAGACTTTTTCCCCCCAATGAAGAGGTGTTAGACAGGGATGCAGCCTGAGTCCAACACTCTTCAACATATATATCAACGAATTAGCAAAAAACGTTTACAGTCTACAGCTCCAGGCATCCCCTTGGCAAACACTTTTCGCAGATATCCTGCTGCTGCTGCCTCCAACCAAGGAAGGACTACAGCAGCAACTTGATCTCCTACACAGATTCTCTCAGACATGGGCCCTGACAGGGAACCTAACTAAGACTAAAATCATGATATTTCAAAAAAGATCCAGCCGCCAAAACCATCACATTTTCCTAAATACAATCCCACTAGAACAAACAAAAAACTATACCTACCTTGGCCTAAACATCATCAGCACAGGGAACTACAACCAAGCTGTAAAGGACCTGAGAGACAAGGCAAGAAGGGCATTCTATGCCATCAAAAGAAACATCAAAATAGACATCCCAATTAAAACCTGGCTTATAATACTGGACTCGGTGATAGAACCAATTTCCCTCTATGGTTGTGAGATCTGGGGACAATTAGCAAACCATGACCTTGAAAAATGGGATAAACACCAAACCGAGACCCTACACACAGAATTCTGCAAATCCATTCACCGTACCCAGCGAAAAACACCAAATAATGTAATTAGGACGATACCCACTCATAATCAAAATAAAAAAGAGAGCACTTAAGTTCTACAACCACCTAAAATAAAGTGACCTAGATGCACTCCATAACAAGGCACTCGCACACAGCAAAACTCTAGAGAGATCCCCACTCAGCCAGCTGGCCCTGGAACTTCGGGCCCTAAGCAGAGAATACGCAGTGGCAGAATACCTGAGCACCGTGACTGACCCAAAACAAAGAAAAATCTTAACTAGGTACAGACTCAGTGAGCACAGTCTTGCGATCGAGAAAGGCAGTCATAGGCAGACCTGTATCCCGAGAGAAGACAGACTATGCACCCACTGCACACTAAATGAAGTGGAAACCGAGCTACACTTCCTAACTATCTGCCCATTGTACCAAGACATCAGAGACACATACTTCCCACAGATTACAACCACACACGGAGATTTTGAAAACATGACCAATGACGAAAAACTCCCATATCTTCAGGGCGAAGTACAACAATGTGCAAACACAGCAGCAAGATTTGTGAGTTGCTGTGATAGAAGAAGGATATCAAACGAAACACAACCACCCTAAAGACTAATCATTGTGTATATTCCTGCGCTATACCTGCATCCTGTGATCTTGGTACAAATTGATCTATTTGAAGATTCTGACTTTCAAATGTACATCATTTTTGTTTTGATTGTATTGCTGTATTGTGCTTTCTGCTATAATAATAAAGCCCTTTGAATTGAATTTAAATTGAGTATATTGATGTTACAACAGACATGGCATACACACACACACACACACACACACACACACACACACACTCCCTGCCCACTTCACCAGTCTGGGGTGGTTTAAAGTAGAGGAGAGAGTATCCCAGTTTAAAATGTGCCTTGTTCACAGGATTAGAAATAATGTAGCACCAAAGTATTTCAGCGACTACTTTTCAAAGGTTAGTGATACCCACAGGCACTACACAAGAGGTAGCCCTACTGATTTTAAAACCTGCCATTTTTACAGCAATATGGGAAAGTCATCTTTCCTATATTCTGCAGCAGTTCAGTGGAATGGCTTGCCTTCCAGCCTTAAGCTGATCAGTTCCTTCGAAAACTTTAAATGCACATTAAAAAGATGGTTGTGGCTGATAACATGACCTACATTTTTAAATCCCTACTGACCTTTTAGATTAGAATAGGTTAAAAAATAAGACAAAAAAACAAAATAATCTAGTTTTTATTGGTTATTGGTTGGGGTTTTTTGTACTTTGTCTGTGTTTTTGTTTGTTGTTGTATGCCTTTGTCTCCTTCCCCAAAAGGTCAGGGAAAAATACAAATGGTATTTTGTTTGTGTCTGTTTTGTTTTGTTACTCCCCATGTCCCCTTTCCCCAAAAGGACCACCCCGGAAACAAGCCTAACGGCTTTCTTGTGTCTGTATGGACGCACGGACGCACGCACGCACACACGTGCAGGCGCGCACATGTAATTGTCATCACCAGTTTGTCAGGTTAAGCTGTGCTAGTGCCTATAGCTGCACACATGGTGTAACTTGGAAAATTAGTTTTGGGGTAAGTTCTACTAAGCTTTTTGATATGCTATACACGCGTGTACAAACACACACACACACACACACACACACACACACGCGCACACGCGTGCACAGAGTGTTGTGAGGCGTAGGATGAGAGCATGTTGGAGCTAATGTGAGGAGACAAGCAGCATGGAGAGAGGATTAGTGGATGATGAATCGACGCTACAGGGACACAGTGTCGAACAGAGAGGGGGGGGGCAGCCATGCCCATGACACCCATATACACTGTACTGTATGTACCACATACAGTGTGTGTGTGTGTGTGTGTGTGTGTATACATATACAGAGAGGGCCTCCACCACTGTGGGTGGAGGCCCCAAGCCTTGCTCAATTGCTGTTTCACCTTGGAAGAAGAAAAGAAAAACGGGAGGAAAAGAGAACAGAGCTCTGTTCGTTGTCGGCCATTAATCATTTCACAACTATGAAGCTTGGCCGTATATCCGCCGTTCAACCATTACACCATTCACACGGGAGCGCGGCTCTCTGCAGCGGCAGTTATGTCAAGACTCATTACATATTACGCCGTTGGACTCCGGCAGAAACCACTTATCATCATAATTCAACCTTTTTCCACAAATGAACGCCCAATGTATAGTCCTCATTATGGTTATGGCTGTGTTAGAACGACAGTCTGAGGTCCGTCGTCCGCCCTACTTCCGTGCACCCTGCTCACCCTCAGCCTGAGCTGAGGGCCTCACCCTGAGGGCGAGAAGGTTGTCTTACTGGTATACTAGAACTATAGAGGGTATGCGGAAGTTCATATAACCGGAAGTTATGCAGGAACACCTACTGAGTGGCCAATCCACCTCCATTTTACCAATCCATAGATCCAAACAGAAAAGTCCCATCTGATTGCATTGAACAACGTTAAACTCACTTTTCCACTTGATTTGCCACTCAATTTGCAATTAACAATTTAGGCATTTAGCAGACGCTCTTAATCCAGAGTGATTTACGAGCAAAACATGGCAGTACATCAAATACATACAAATAGTCATCATGAATCATACCATACGTAAGCTAAGGAACCCAACAGTGGAATATCTAAGTTCTAAATAATGAAATGTGTATATACACTATAGAGTGCGATATATCTACATAAAATGCTTTCTACGTATATTGCATAAGTTGAGCCTTTGCATACGCCTGTAAGGTCGTCGAGGCTTTGCCACTCACTTAATGCATGCGCATACCCACTATACTAGTTGGGGCCGGTCCACGGCCCTTACAGCTACTGTACAGTACAGTCGTACAGACACGGAAAATAGAAAAAACATTCTAGCAAATCTGCAGTATGGTCGCCTGGCCGGCATTGGCGGGAGACAGAGAGGCTAGAGGTGAGCTTCCCTATACCTTCCAAAACATAAACAGTATGATAAATGGTGCGTGGCCAAGGCTGAGCAGAACACCAAGGACACTGTCCACCTCGGCCAAACAGTCTGTACATACAGTACTGCTGCGCCAGCCGTGGCCAGGCAAAGCCATGCCTATACAGTATACACTGTATATCAAAAGCCATTCCGACCATTAGACTGATGAACAGGCGCAGAGCCCCGCTTCACACATATTTAATGTATTTGCTAAATAGTTACTGTATATCGATTTCAAATCATTGAATCGTTCTGACCTGTAATAATGCCGTTCTTGTCTTTAGGCTCCGTCCAGCTGACTCTGAGTGACGTGTCCAGGATCTCAGTGAAACTCAGGTGGCTCACAGGACCGGGAGCTGAAACACAAACGCACACACACACACACACACACACACACACACACACACACACAGCAGTTAAACTTTACGACTGTAAACACGTTCAGTGTTTTTCCACAGTCCATACATTAATGTCATGCAGGTGGACAGTACATGTGATATGTTGGATCTGTGCACAAGGGAAATTATTCTCCAACAGGCATGCACGGACACACACACACAATTATTTGTATAGAATTGAGTCTACAGGCTGAACCTTCACACACCACTCTCTAATCACATCTGCATTGACAAGACACACCCAAGCACACGCACGCACGCACGCACGCACGCACGCACGCACACACACACACACACACACACACACACACACACACACACACACACACACACACACACACACACACACACACACACACACACACACACACACACACACACACACACACACACACACACACACACACACACACACACACACACACACACACACACACACACACACACACACACACACACAGGCCTGTCATTTCTCATTGCATTCATGCCTCCTTTACTCTTCTCCCTAGAGCGATTAAGCCATTCATCTGAGACATTCAATAAAAGACGCGTGCATGTACACACACACACACACACACACACACACACACACACACACAGACACACGCAAGCACGCACATGCATGCACACACAGACAGATATTGATTGGGTGAGTGTGGCAGGGTTAATGGTGGGTGTAATTCTTGCTTGATGATAGCTTTGCGCATGTCTTTCTCTGTGTGTGTGTGTGTGTGTGTGTGTGTGTGTGTGTGTGTGTGTGTGTGTGTGTGTACATGTGCGAGCGCGCGCATGCCTTCTAATACCTCTATTCCACAGGATAATTACGAGTTGGTAATGATTGCTTGTCTGCCTTAGGCTGTTGTGTTCATTTGATGGTATGAGGACAAGTGTGTACACACATGTCTGGTGCAGAACCCATTATGTTTGTCCACGGAACAGTAGCCTATAAATATGTCTGTAAACACGTTAATCACTGTCCTTTTTGCTTTTAGATAGAGAGAGAGAGAGAGAGAGAGAATCGACTGTAAGAAGAAAAATAGAGAGAGCTATAAAAGTGGAAATTAGTTTCTTTATTGGTACAGAGAAACTGTGGTAGAAAAAAATATAAAAATGACTTAACGGATCAATTCCACAATGTAGAAATAATAATAAAAAATGTACCAAAAGTACCAAAAGTAGGCTATACTCATTATGCAAAATGCCCCATTTCGTACAGGTATACGTTTCCTGTACGAAAGTGAGCTGTTTTGTAATGTTTTGTATACTTGTTTTGTAATGTTTTATAAAAAAAAGAATCTACACAGTAAATAGTATTGACATTTTCAAGTATGAAAGAAACTTAAAGATGGAGTGCCACAATTTTTCCAGTTTTCCATGTGTCTATGAGGTGACAGTACTTGATCATTAGACACCCTGAAGTCGTTTTTATGTGCAATGGTGTATTAACTTTGTATTTAGGGTTTCTTATGGAGGCCGAACCCTTGACAGTCAAACGGGCCAATGAAATAAACAGTAAATATAGTGACATCACACTATTAGCCCTTCCCCTAACACCTCCCCCTTTATCATACAACTACAGCTGTGGGTGCGGTTTCAGTTCAGGTGGATCACCACCCATCACCACCCACCAGGCAAACCAGGCATACTTAATGAACTGGTGGGCGTGTCCACATAAAAGCATGATTTTAACAAATACTGTACACTTTTTGGAAAAGGTTCTTCCTTCCTTATATTATTATAATAATACCTGATGATCCTGTTTTAGGGTGGAAAAAAATCGTGGCACTCCATCTTTAAAACTAACTAAAACAGAAGGGAGTGGAGTCTGTGGGACTGTATGGCAGTGAGGGCTGGATACGCCACGTGAAAAGACGTCCGTTGCGATGTGAGAACGTGAACGACGACAGCCTCGTTGCCATGGAAACAGGAACCATGGCACTATGTAACTTTGGTCAACTGTCGGCAGTGGTGCGTTAAGACACAACTTATAAATAGCCGATCTACAAGCTCTACAACGTTGTGAGCTTGTAGATTGGCTATACACTGTGCTTCCCTGCAGCGCATTGCGGGTGGTTGCGTATTATATCAATTTAATTGATTCATTAATGCGGCCCGGATAACGGGCGGATTAGAAACATTGGGGTGACAAAAAAGCTCATCCGCAGGTCTCTGCTATACATCTGTCAATAAAGCCCAAAACGTATTTAAAAAAAAAACAAGAGAGAAGTGTTTGTGTGAGCGGTGACCACCACGCTGTGATGTCATGTTGTAGTTTTGGGGGGGGTCACTTTATCACCTAAAACTGGAGTATATGAATAGGACTTCAAATCCCTTACATTATGCATAGGTGTGGTTTGGGGATTACATTAGTGAAATCAATCAGCATGCCATTGCCTTTCAGAGCACGGTCTCCTCTGCTGTTGGTGTGTGAATGTGTCTGTGAATGTGAAGCGCTTCGGATGGATACGGAGAGAGACGGAGAGATATGGAGCTGATTGATGCACTGACACATCACAGATCACAGGATAGCGCAGACAATTCACCATTCATCAGCCTTCTGATTGGTCCCTGACTATAACTACCCAACCAGCAGGCTCTTTCTGCCTTTGTTTTCCGCCCTGGTTCCGCCTTGTTGTTTATGTTGAATTTGGCCATACATCATTTTTGGAAAATACTAAAAACTAAACCCGGTCACCATGCTGCACCTATGATGTTCCTTTTTTTTACTGACACCAAGTTTAAAATAAGAATTGAATGCACAGAATATCAACACCTTATTTCAATGGTATAATGGATGGAGAGAAAGGATTTTAGTCCAACCACGAAACGGCAACCAATGGGTGCGAAGAGGGGCACAACCATGGGCGGGACTTGACGAAGGGTGAATTGTTCTCTGTGGTGTATTCCTATGTTAATCGCACATCACCAGTGTGTGTGTGTGTGTGTGTGTGTGTGTGTGTGTGTGTGTGTGTGTGTGTGTGCCTGTGCGTGCGTGCGTCCGTGCGTGTGTGTGTGTGTGTGTGTGTGTGCGTGCATGTGTGTGCGTGTGTGCGTGAGTGCGTGTACGTACTGTCCTCGTGAGTCTGCAGCAGGGTGGGGGTGCTCTGGGGGCCGTCGCCAGGTGTGGTGAAGCAGAGGGCGGAGCCAAAGTACCAGGTGAACTTCCTCAGTCCACTGACCATCCCCGTGTGGCGAGCGCCGGGGTAGTCCGGGGTGATGGTCACTACGGTGACGTCCTCGGGAAACCGCTCCGGCCACAGCCGCAACTGACCAGGGGGGGGGGGGGGGGGGGTCAGAGAGAGGTGCTGAGGTGAGGCGTAATCCTCTACTCCGCCGTCGACATTAAAGGCTCATACATAGTCTGGACTTTTGGTGGTGGGGTGACCACCGAACTACAACATGACGTCACGAGCCGCGGTGAAGAGCAAACCACCGCCACCGCTCCAGCCCTTCTCTCTGTTTTTACTCACCACCGCTCAACGTTATTTCAGCTCCGGTGGTCAGCTCACCACCGGAGCAGTGGTCAGCTCACCACCAGAGCGGTGGTCACCTCACCACCTGAAAATCCAGACTATGAATAGGCCTTCAGAAGAGGCTGTTTGTGGCGCTCACTCACAGCGGCGGCATGCTACCCACATGCTACTCAAAACAAAACAAACGCCTCGCGGTGCCTCAGGCAGCTTCAGTACGTCGTGCAAGTTCATTATGTTGATTCAATAAGGCCGGCCTTGGGCTATTAACCAGAAAGTCATTATTTTGGACAGCCTTTTCTCAAACTGAAGGATTTGCGCTATAGGCTGGTATACGTATGGGCATTTTGATAAATCTTTTCAAATTAGGCCGCCACCCAAGGACCCGTTGTCATAAATGTTTCATATCGCCGAGAAGATAAATCACGTTACGGCATTGTCAAAACAATATGCCCGCTTTCTCCAACTAAGATTCTGCATTTGAGTAGAGGCTATATGCAATTATGTATGCGACTAGTTGAAGAGAAGTCCAGCAAACAAATAGTCATACTACTTAACATAACATTATCATATCACAAATGCAAGCCAGTGGCTCGTTATTTGCTCAAAGAAAACAAAGAAAGTATTCAGAGAAAAGGCAAATATTCAGGAAAAATAGAAAAACAGAAATAGAAAAACAACACAGAAACCCCCCCCCCCCCCTAATGAAAGATCCATCTGTCTCTGGCTGGTCTTTTATATTTATATTCAGCTCCACGTCAGTTCACTTTGCATTATTGCTTTAGCCCCCCAAAACAACTCATTGAAAACCATGCACTCATATTATTCATAGAGATAAGCCACAGGCAACGCTGTGAAGTCGTTTCCATACTGTTCAATCTCACCCTGATGATAACGGGGCAGAATGGGAACTTTTCATGAGAGTTCAGAATGGGTTAATGAACAGTGCATGTTGACACGTCTTCTCTGACATTTGGGAGATAATATCCTACTCAAGTAGAGGTACTGTTAATTTACTTATATATCACACACACACACACAGGCACGCACGCACGCACGCACACTATACCTGCTTACTTTGTGATAGTGGGTTGATCTCACCTCTAGTAATTGTAATGTTAGTCACTTGGTTCTTCAGTGGGTTATGTTACTTTATGTACATTTAAGTACAGTATCTTCTTAGTGTACAGCACATATATGGCACTGCATTGTACGTTTACAGCTTTGGTATAGAAATACAGACAAAGCTTAATTTATACCACTATGGGGAAAGGCCAAATCGAAGCTCTCTGGTAATTAAATAAACAGATTTGTTTACATTTGCATGTTAATAGCGATGTTTATGTATGAATAAATACAAAATGGTGTGAAGAGGACACACATTTCCCATGGCTGCGTGGAGACATGTGGAACCCAGCCAGGCCTGTGTAGATCTTCAACAAACATGAATAATGGTAATGGGGAAGTTGAATTAAATAACGATGCGATGGGGATCAGCGTTTTGGTCAGACTCAGAAGTCTACATGTTGAAACCGCTTGCATTTAAAGTGTGGAGGCTTTTAGCAGCTCTGCCATGGGAACCAGATGAATCCATGGGCTCATCTTTGATCTGCTTTGGCAGATACGTCTGGCCCCACTCCCGCTCAGCCAGACCTCGTCCAGTCAACCGAGCCGGGCTTGAGTGGGGCCAATCAGACACGTTGATCTGTAATACCAGGCGGGCCGGGTCGGACACGATGACTGACATACTGTATGTGTCCGGGTCCATCGAAGCTCAACGGACCACAGAACTCAGGTAAACCGTCAAACTATATAGAATGCACTAACTATTCTGTCTGGTAACTATAGCTATAGCGATGATGATGATCCAACATGAATCTCTAGAGTTACTGCATTGCCGAATTCCTGCCACAATGTCTTCAGAAGCACAATAAAATGTGTAACATGTGTTTGTGAATTGGTCATCTTGGTGATGCCAGGCCTTCGAGCATGACGATATAACAAAAGAATGGGGGACTGAACCAGTATAAGGCACCGCTCCACTCCAATGTTACAGTATGTCTGTGTGCATAATGTGCCTATCAAAAAGGATAGGCACTATATAAGCTACGACTTCAGCCTACACCTTTTCCGGTCGAAACATGTCCTGTAAAATGCTTTTGCTGCTGTAATAATCATGTACATGTTGTTTTAAGACCGAAATAAAACTATTCATTCATTCATTCATTCATTCAGCATCTTTGAAGTTGTCGGCTATTCAAATGTCACAACTGTAACGCCTCGTTACCAAACTGGGAAAAGTAACTATAGGTACGGTAGGTCGTTAATCGTTATACCACAAAAAAGTAGTTAGTCAGTCGGCGTCAAAGCGGAAGAGTTCCTCAGTGCATGCAGGCCTTGTCTGTGTGCTTTCCTCCCTGCATTGAGGAGGATAATACTGAGCTAATTCACTGTATTGTGTGTAATCACTGATCTGTGGGGGGATGAGATGAGATGAGGCTTTGCTTCATATCCTCGCCTAATTAATATTATTATCTACTGGCCTGATGAGATGAGGCTTTGCTTCATATCCTCGCCTAATTAATATTATTATCTACTGGCCTCCACCCAGCACAACACACACATGCACGCGCACATGGACGCACGCACGCACACACACAGGCACACACACACGAACATCTGTTAACATGGAAGAGTATATGAGTGCACTGGATGGATTTCTATATTCTTGCGACTTGTTTACAGGTGCAGATGAGTAATACTTTCATTCATGAGCCTGATTGTTGTCTGGGTTAAGTAGCTATATTTAGCGATCTACTCAGTGGAGGATTGCACCACCCCACCCATGCCGTCAGGCCTCGGTGCTAGCTCAGCCACTATAGTTTTATTTCGTAAGTGAACTTACAGGATGTAGAATAGACATTTGTAGCACCCCGAGATATAATAATGCTTTGAATGGGCCCCGCTGCCACGTACGGCTTGCAAAGTGAGACCGAGTAAAGGTCTCTGTCGTAGAACTGTTGTAACGCTGTGTGATCGTGATCATCTGACAGGCAGGCCGGGTCCCTGGAGTCACGGGCAGGGGTGAATTCATACCCCCCCCAACTCCCCCGGTATAGTTCCACGCCTGGATCTACTATACCAGTGGCTCTGAGGCTGTGAAGCCACATCTGAAACAGTCTGTGTTTGGCATGGCTATAAGATCTAAGTCATCTTTCTAAGGCAGAGTTTCTATAGAGGCTCCCCCCCCCCCCCCCCCCCCCGGTTGAAAATGCCAGGGCGCCTGGGAGGAGCGCCGCTTTACATCCATAATATAGTCTCAAAGGACAATCTTAAATCTTCACACAAAAGATATAACATAGCTGAATGAGAGCAGGACCAATTCATAACATCCTCTAAATATATCAATTTAGATTATATTACTGTATATTGAACCCTCTTTGAAAGGACCACACTGGAAATAAGCCCTCTGTCTTTTCAATGATTATCCTTTCCACTATTATTGTATACACGTGTATACACATCCCCGTTTTTAACGATTTCCATTACTGTATATAATAGTCACATAAAAAAAAAGGCTTTTAAACGTTTTTCACCAGAAGATTGCTTTGGCCTTTTTTTCCCACCTTTGTTGCACGCAAATCAATAAAGCTTTGACTAGGAGCTCTGTAAGCTTTCAGAGTGCAAAGTGCCTCAAGTGGATGTGCTAGTTCTATCTTATTTTATAAGATCTTTGATAAACCTGCAAGCTTTGCTGACACAAAGACTGTCATATTATGAAGTCCCCGATGCAGGACTCACTTTGAGAACAAATGTGCTACAATACAGTGTAGCTATTACTAAAATACTAAATGATACGGGTGCTTTTCCGGATTGAATTGGTGGTATCCAGTGATGGCAAAAAAGGTAGCCTACTCACATTTTGTACTTAGTAAAGTAAAAGTATCAATATTGCATAGCATAAATACTCACTTAGGTAAAACTCCGGAATTCAAAATAGAATTATAGAAGTACCAAAAGTAGAAAGTACTCATTATGCAGAAGTTTCTTTTCAAATGCATAAATTGTAGACAAATCTTTCATTTTCAAAAGGCCTGTTTTCTAATAATAATCAAAATCTATAAGGTAACTATAGTCACTAAAGTTTTCAAATAAGTGTATTGGAGTAAAAGTACAATATTTGCCTCTGAGATGTTTTGGAGCGGAAGTCAAAGTTACTTCAATATACATTACATGTATTGACAATTGGGAATACTCCAGTAAAGTAAACAATAATGTCTATTTGTCTATGCAGATCTACAAGCTTGTAGGTCTGCTATTTTAGAAAAAAATCAAAGAACGACTGACATAGAAACACATGCTTTTTCAGAAGACTGTCAGGATGTAGAAGACATTTTTATAATCTGATCTCAGGTCAACATGGGCCTTAGATAACAGAGGCATCGTTGTGCCTTCCTCAGCACCTGGTCGGTGTGTACAGTACATGACGTTACTGTACATCATGGTCCATGTAAAACCAGGTGAACCTACCTTGTATCCCTGGTTGATGCCGTTGATGAACTGCTGTGGGGGAGGGTTCCATGTGTACCGGATGGTGGTGGAGTTGATCGCTACGACCTCCACCTCCTGAGGGGGCGCTGTTGGAACTACAACACACACACACACACACACACACACACGCACACACACACACACACACACACACACACACACACACACACACACACACACACACACACACACACACACACACACACACACTATTTAGACATTGGGCCCTAATTAAACCATCTTAAGTTATGAACCGCATTGGGGCATATCCAACTCCACTCGTGTGCATTAAAATGTTTAGTCTCTTTTTTCCCCTCCTACTGCCTAGAAGAGTCAGGTGCAACTGGCCTCCACGGATCGTGTGTGTGTGACTGTGTGTGTGTGTGTGTGTGTGTGTGTGTGTGTGTGTGCGCGTGCGAGTGTGTGCACGTGCGTGTGACTGTGTGACTGTGCGTGCGTGCGCATTCTATGGTGATTATAGTCTAAAGGGGTTTATGCTAATGCTGGCGAGGCAATGAGCAATAACGCACTGCGGCATTATGGGAATGCCCTTTACATCTTCCACATGGAGTCAAAGAGGGCACGCACAAATTGTCCTGTTGAAATGTGCTACAGTATGCGCATGAACGTGCTTTGCCTTGTACAGTACAGATATGTACGACAGAGAGAAAGACAAACCGCTGTAGCATACGTACGTCTAGACATACTGATATCAATATTCAAGGTTTTCATATTGATATTAATGTCTAGACGTACCGCATGTGCATCAAATATTGATATCAGTAAATGTAGACGTATGAACGCTACACAGACAGACAGAGAAGAGAAGAGAAGAGAAGAGAAGAGAAGAGAAGAGAAGAGAAGAGAAGAGAAGAGAAGAGAAGAGAAGAGAAGAGAAGAGAAGAGAAGAGAAGAGAAGAGAAGAGAAGAGAAGAGAAGAGAAGAGAAGAGAAGAGAAGGTCAGATTCATGCAGCCTTTTTCTTTAAACCACCATTGGAGCCCGACTCCCTTTTCCAAGTCCACAAACCTGTCACAAAGTCTTGTAATAACGACTGTGTGAGTTCATTGAGAGCGCGTGTGCGTGCGAGTGTGCATAGTACTGTATGTGTGCAGTTGAGACCATCTTTGATAATTATAATAACAATAATAGTATCAAAGTAAAAGCCTGTTGAAAAAAGCCAGCAATCCATTAAGTATAGTTCTTAAGATATGATCAAAGTGTCAGATGGTAGCTGCGCCTATTAGTGCAAAACAAATAGCTTAAGTCTAGACCTTGGAGTGACAGGCCAGCATTTCCATCAGTAGTAGGATTACTATTAATTACTATTTTACATTTCATTTCTTTCACATTATTGATTTGTAGGACTCGGCTGACTAATGTTAGTGTTTGGACATCGGCATGTTTAGTTGTAAAGATGATGTACAGGGCGACGCCAATCTCACATGTGACAGAGTGTGCGTGTGTGCATGCGTGTGTACAAGTTTGTGTGTGTGTGTGTGTGTGTGTGTGTGTGTGTGTGTGTGTGTGTGTGTGTGTGTGTGTGTGTGTGTGTGTGTGTGTGTGTGGACCAGGAAGGTCCAAATGTTCAGAAAGGGATCTATGATGATGTCAAATCAAAGAATAACGTCCAGTCTGGAACTTGGCGTTAGACATTCACCAGGGCAAACATATTTGACCCATCTTATTTCTCCTGATTAAGGTCTAACGACTATAGACTATATTTAATGAAGAACATCCTTTTTGAAAGGGGTGTCAAAAAAATCGATTCAAATTAGAATCGCGATTCCCGTTATGATCTTTTTTTTCTGGTTACAGTTACAGGAGTTTTCACTACATGGTTTTTTTTTCACCCTAATCACAGTAAACATCATGTCTTCAGTCATTTTCAAGTGACTGTAGTATAGTCACTTCAGTTGGCTGGAGTAGATTGTGATGAAATCCTATGTATTGAATCGAGAATAATTTTGAATAGAGAATAGTTTTGAATCTGGAAAAAAAATGCTTTTGAATTAAAAAAAATATCGTTTTTTGGATTGAGAATCGAGTCGAATCGAATCGTGACACCAATAATCGGAACCGAATCGAATGGTGGGGCACCCAAAGATTCACAGCCCTATTGATCAACCTCTCGTACCCAATAAGCTAAACCTTGCAAGGTCTCCATTGTCAGCAGGAGGGAGGTTTCATCTGCACCACCGCAGTCATTAATGCCAATCGATGTGTTGTCACTGTTACTTGAGGGTGGCATATATAATGATGCTCTCAGAGTCCTGCTGAGGCTCCCGAGGCGGACACGTGCCAGTCGTCTGTTTGTTGGTGTTCCTCCTACTCTGGATGCTGTTCTTATAGGAATCTAATGTACAGTTTTATGATGAGGTTGAATGACTCAAAAAACGAAATCATATTATGGCTACTTTGGCCCCATGCCCAAGAAGAGCAGCATCAGTTACTCCTACCTCCTGCTTCTGGAAACACTGGAGAGAGTGTCTGTATGTTTTCTTTTAGATTTTTGTTGCTGTTTTTAGTTGTCTTTTTCTGTTGTATTGTCCCCTGTATTGTTGATTGTTATGGACCATGTATACAGTAGTCTGAAATAAAGACTCACCTGCCAGTGAGGAGCCCCCCACCCAACACTCGCCCGCCCCCCAGTCGTATATAGGATTACACGCAGTGACGATTCGGCGCCCCGGCGTCCCTCCCCTCCCCCGCGGCTTGCTTTTAACAGTAAAGTGGACAAGGAGGGATCCTTCACCACGCAGTGGAACGACCTCAAAAACCAGTGTCAAACTGACAACCGACCTGAGGTCTCTTGAACAGCAGACGAAAGCTAACTAACGAGCCCCTATAGAGGCTCGTTAGTCTAGAGCGCGTGCAGCCGTGCGCCCACCCACCCACCTCCTTGCAGAGTGTACTCGGTGACGGGGGCGCTGTAGACGCCCAGACCGGCGCCGGTGTAGGCGGCCACCTGGATCTGGTACTGGGTCCAAATGATCAGGTCCGTCAGCAGGCAGTAATTGGTCTCCGGGCTGCTTATGTTCTTCTCCTGGTAGTCCCCCGGCAGGCCCGCGAGGCGGTACCTAAAAGCACGCACCGCACGCGCACGCACACGCACACGCACACACACAGACAGAGACACACAGACACACAGACACACACACAGACACACAGACAGACTGTGTTCACATGATGAAACAATTCACTGCATGTGCACTGCTCATTCCAACACCAAGCTGTTTAATCAAATCCACGAGCCAGTAGTTGCTGTGGACTCTGGAGACTAGATTTTACCTGTCATTTGCTCTTTTCGTTTGCCTTCAAAAAACATGGTAAAAACGTGGTGTTGTCGTGTGCGTGGGGGAAGTTTAAAATTGCTGCACGTCAACAGCTACTGTACATGTCTCCCCCGGCATATCAGACGCATCGGTCTGGTGCTCGTCGCGGGCGGAGGATGAATGAATGCCCATTTGTCAGTCCTCTTTGAATTGCCGATTTCTCACTGTCGACTTTTCTTTTTTGCCGGCCATTCTGATTCACGTCGTATAACGCTATAGAGGCTTCTACGGTGTAGCTAACGGCTGGCGAGACTAAACCATAGCAGACTGCTGCCCAGCTGAAAGTACAGCAGCATAGGGTTGTCATCTCTCCTCCGTCGGAGCTTCCAACGACTATCCATCACAGTTATGGAGACGACAGCCCACCCAAAGAGGAGAGACGGAGGAGCAGTCGCACGTTGTTGGTGTGCAATGGAGACAATGGAGCATTTTAAATAATGGCGCCACGGTAACGTCTGGCAGATAATACGAATATAAAATGTTACGAAAAGTATTACTTTTTGCCCGTACATAGTCAGGAGACCGCTGTGATCCGGACCCAAACTGCGGACTATTCTACAAAACTAGTAGTTCTCACATTTTTCTAAAACGTTCAAAAATAGCAGATGTACAAGCTCGCAAGCGTGGCACGAAGTGACGCACCGCACCGCACCGTAAGCTTGTACATCAGCTATTCTTGAATAGCCAACGCTAAAATCTAACATGATACAGGTTCTTCCAAGGTTTGCTCTATACTTTCAATTTCAACCTGCAAAATGCATTTTTAGCTGTTGAAATTCTACTACTATTGCAAAACTCTGCTGTTTGCAGAATTCTCAGCATCCCCGTGAGGTCGAGGGCTCAGACTTTTCAAACTAACGACATAATACAGCTGTCTGCTCCGGAGCCTATAGATGGAGGACGTAATAACACTTACTGTAGATATCACACATAATCTGAAAGGAATCCAAGTCCAAGTGTCAGCACTTTAATATGGTACCTGTTCACTGGCTATTGCACCAGCCTGCCGGCTGAGTCAGCTCACACACACACACACACACACACACACACACACACACACAGAGAGTAGGCAGAGGCCACGGCAGACAAAACCGTTGTGTCTGTGTAGTGGAGACAAGATCAACTTCTCTCGCTCTCTCTCTCTCTCCCTGACCTACTGAGTACTGACACCTTTACTGGGGGGCGAGAGAAAAGTCTGCTGTCCGATGAAATGGATGGAGGGGGAGGGGTACGGAGGAGATGAGAGGAATGGAAAGGAGTGTGTGTGTGTGTGTGTGTGAGCATCCGCAAGTGTGTGAGTGAGTGCTTATGTTTTGGTCATTTAGTCATTTTAGTGTCTTCGTGTGTACCTGAGCATGTATCCGCGCAGCACCCCGTTGAGCTGTGTGTGTGCGTGTGTGTGTGTGTGTGCGTGCGTGCGTGTGTGTACCTGAGCACGTATCCGCGCAGCACCGCGTTGAGCTGTGTGTG